>NC_029785.2:65506787-65613603 GCF_000816755.2 Arachis ipaensis | reverse complement strand
GTAACGTTTTCACGCCAAGAGCACTCCTTGGATTAACTCATGGGCCACGCTTTTAAAAGCATGGCCTAAGGCTTCAAAGTGTGCCCAAGCTCCAAAATATGCCCCAGAATTCCTCTTTTCTCCTTTTTAGCTTATTTTGTGCTTTTTGCTTCTTTTTTCATTTATTTCCTACAAAGTTTATAAAATTAAAAGATCAAAGAAATATACCATTTAAGCACAAAAGCATGCAATATTTAAACACTAATCATCAATTTCTTGTATGAAGAAGCATAGAAAAACATGACATGATGACATGTCATCACAACACCAAACTTAAACCTTGCTTGTTCCCAAGCAAGAAAAGAATCATGCAGTACGTTTTGACAAGCCAAGGTGAGAAGAATAGCAAGTTAATGTTCATGGTAGTCTAGTTTTCTATGCATGCTAAAATCACAAAAGAAATGTAAATGATTGATGCTTCTATCTAGCTCATTTTATGAAATCTTTTCCTTATATTTCTTCCTTGAAACAAGCTTTTGATTTTTCTTTTTAGCTTCTCCTTTTGGGTGCTTTGCACCAAGAGTTGATAACAAAGCTACTATTTTAAATGATTTGTTTTCAAGTATTACCACTTGATACATAAGTACCACAAGCATTTAATTAGAGAATTTCATTAAGCTCACTTGTTTCTTTTCTTGACTCTCTAATCATTGATGCTCAGAACCTTGATCTTTGAGGGAGTGCTTTTGCACTTGAGCCTAACCTTGACTCTAAGTGTTTTATTTTCAAGCTTTTTGCCTGACATATAAACACCACAAGTACTTAACAATTGAATTGCCATTGGTACTCAGAGCCTTCAGCTTTCTCATTCTTTCCCTTTTTATTTTCTTGCCTTAATTTGTAATTATTTTTTTCAAGGTTTTCATGATTTCAAAAATTTCATAAAATGTCTTAGATGAAAACTTCAATTAAATAAAATCTAATGCAATTGAGCAACAATCAACCATACTAGCCTTCCAATACTCATAAGCTCATGCTAAGTTCTTCTTTAATGCCTTGCTTGTTTATGATCATGATACTTTATTGCTTTTGAACTCACAAAACTCAAATTGGTAATTATAATGGCACAATAACATGTTAGAAATTAGTAATCAAACTACGCTTATTCATAACACACATGCATACAGAGAAGATAAAGACAATCATGCAATTCACAGTGCTGGAAATTAGTAGGAGGAGAAAGGAGCATTACCACCTTGTGGTTCATCTTCCGTGTTGTTGTCCTTTTCCTCCTATTCTTCCTCTTTCCATACTAATGCTTGCTCATCCTCAAGCCACAATTAGAACAGTGGTGATGGGACTAAGATGGTTCATGAGTGTCTTACACAATGAAATGTTAGTAGTACATGTGTTTAAGCAAGCAAAATTAAGAATAACCATCAAGGCACAGGAAACAGAGACATTGTGATTGCAAACATAAGAGGGTGTGCATGATACATTGCATAAAAATATAAGTGGCACACCAAACTTAGTGTGACACTTTCACATGGAATTGATGCAAGTATCCAGTATGGATTAGAAATAAATTTATGTTGCATAGCAACACCAAACTTAGAATGCAACCATATGTCAATTTATTTGAACTAAAACTAAACAAAGGGAACTGTTATATGTTAAATATAATCGCCAAGCAAAGAATCTGTCATGAATAGGGAATTCTTGGTGAGGTATTAACAAAAACAGTTAATAAAAGAAAGCATTGAAAACAGGGAAATGACTAAAACAAAGAGAAAACTAAAATTGTCTAACTAAAAGAAAGATAACACTGCAAAGGCATTATGATTAATGCAGACAAGTGGTGTTGCTGAATAAATTGCATAGAAATTAAGTGGCACACCCAACTTAGAATGTAATCATATGCCCATTTATTGAAAATAAACAAAGCAGACAGAGAAAGTAAACAAAGCAAAGAAATGAAATGTTACCTACGGTTGAGTTGCCTCCCAACAAGCGCTCTTTTAGTGTCATTAGCTTGAAATGTTGTTCTTCACTTTCTTCCTCTTCTTCCAGTTTGTTAAGAGGAATGACCTCAAGGGAAGAGATTAACCAGCTAGTGTCCCTTGTCTTGGCCTCTCCTCAGCAAGCTTCATTTTGTTGTTTGCTGAATTGAACTTGCTTGATGGATCAGGGGTAGGATTGTTTGCAGTTGACCTTTTCTTGAATGTTGTCCTTGGTATCTTGGTCCCAATCCTCTTCTCAGTGCTCTTGTTAGTTGCCTTCACTTCTTGGATGTTAAGAGTTGGTGGTTGTGTGATTATTGGAGTTTTATCTTCATCAAGAGCCTTTTGAATTGGTGGTTCCATGAGCTCTTCCTCTATGTACTTCTCTGCTTCACTTGAGTGTGAATTCTCTTAATTGACTTCCTCACTTTCTTGTTATTCCACTTCCTCCCTTGCACTCAACATTTGAATTAATAGAACTTTCATGGAGGAGGTTTGTTGTTCTTTCCAAGATTTCTTCATCTTCTCTTCATATCTTCTAATCATAGGTTTAAGTGTTGAGAGTTTTTGGTTTAGGGAAGTTTGTGAGGGTTGTGAGTTTTCATGTTCCCTTGTCATCTCGAGTGGCTTCCGTGGATATGCAGCTTCAGGTTCAAATGCCTCTACCACCTCCTCCTTCATTGAAATTTCACTTGATACAGTAGCCTTTTCATCTTGCTTGTCCACTTCTTCCTTTTCATCCACCCATTGATCTTCATCTTCCTTGCTTAGCAATTCTTTGTTTCTCCTTGCTTGCTCCAAATATCCATCCATCTTATTACAGAGGTTTTCTTGCTCTTTCTAAGAGTCTATGGATGTTTGTAGGTATTGTTCAAATGCTAGCTCAAGGGATGAAGGTTGAGAAAAATTTTGTGTGGACATGTCACCAAGAGTGTGAACAATCTGTTGAAATGGGACACTTCTCAGAGACGCAATATGATCTAGATTTTGATAAGTCTAACAACTACTCATATTGTGGTTGGAAAGGTCAAAATCAAAGAGATCTTAGTGATCCATACTTTGTTCATCAAGAGACATCTTTACTGAAGTGTACTTTCAATAAATTCATGCAAGATTGTCCCCCAATGCCACAATATGATCCATACTGTGATGAATTCCACAATTTTTTAAGGTGTGATAGGGAAGATCAAAATCAGAGAGCATTCAATGTGTCATACTCCATTAATCAAGAGCCATCATCACTTGAGCAAATGTTCAATTCATTCATGCAAAATTGTCCAACCTCACCTCCCAGCTTCTCATGTGAAAATCCTTCATCAATTGATGATACCTCAACACAAAGTTTCCTCCATGACCCATACCAACCACAAAATTCATTCCACAATTCACAAATTCATTCCATGTCCCTCAAAACATCACCACAACACATCCATGATGGATTCATCCTCATCCTTCCCAGTGTCTAGGATTATGAAGTAAGCAGGGATGTAAAGGCCTTCAACCTTCACTAAGACATCCTCTACAAGTCCATAAGCCTATTTCATTGATTTGTCTGTCATCTCTAATGAGATTCTTGCAGCTTGTACCTCAAAGATCCCTAGTTTCTCCATTACAGAGAGTGGCATGAGGTTTATACCTGACCCCAGGTCACACAAAGCCTTCTCAAAGTACATGGTGCCTATGGTACAAGGTATTAAGAACCTTTCGGGATCCGGTTTCTTCTGAGGTAATTTCTGTTGCACCAAGGCATTCAGTTCATTGATGAGCAATGGAGGTTCATCCTCCCAAGTCTCATTACCAAATAACTTGGCATTCAGCTTCATGATTGCTCCTAGATATCGAGAAACTTGCTCTTCAACAATATCTTCATCCTCTTCAGAGGAAGAATACTCATCAGAGCTCATGAATGGCAACAGTAAGTTCAGTGGAATCTCTATGGTCTCTGTATGAGCCTCAGATTCCTTTGGTTCCTCATTAGGGAACTCCTTAGTGGTCAGTGGATGTCCATTGAGGTCTTCCTCACTGTAAATCAATGCCTCTTCCTCCTCTATAGGTTCGGCCACTATGGATATATTGATGGCCTTGCACTCTCTCTTTGGATTCTCTTCTGTATTGCTTGGGAGAGTACTATGAGGGATTTCAGTAACTCTTTTACTCAGCTGACCTACTTGTGCCTCAAAATTTCTGATGTAGGACCTTGTTTCAGTCATGAAACTGAGAGTGGTCTTAGATAGATCAAAGACTATGGTTGCTAAGTCAGAGAGGCTCTGCTTAGAATTCTCTGTCTGTTGTTGAGAAGATTAAGGAAAAGGCTTGATATTGCCAAACCTATTTCTCCCACCATTATTATTATTGAAGCCTTATTGAGGCTTCTGTTGATCCTTCCATGAGAAATTTGGATGATTTATCCATGAAGGATTATAGGTGTTTCCATGGGATTCTCCCATGTAATTCACCTCTTCCGTTGCAGGATTCTCAGGGTCATAAGCTTCTCCTTCAGAGGAGGCTTCTTTAGTACTGCCAGATGCAGCTTGCATTCCAGTCAGATTCTAAGAAATCATATTGATTTGCTGAGTCAATATTTTATTCTGAGCCAATATGGTATTCAGAGTATCAATCTCAAGAACTCCTTTCTTCTGAGTCATCCCATTATTCACAGGATTTTTTTAGAAGTATACATGAACTAGTTATTTGTAACCATTTCAATGAGTTCCTGGGCTTCTGCAGGTGTTTTCCTCAAATGAAGAGATCCACCAGCAGAGTGGTCCAATGACATCTTGGACAATTCAGACAGACCATCATAGAATATACGTAAGATGCTCTGGTGCATGAAATTGTGATTACACTTTTCAAAACTCCGCACAACTAACCAGCAAGTGCACTGGGTCGTCCAAGTAATACCTTACGTGAGTAAGGGTCGATCCCATGGAGATTGTCAGCTTGAAGCAAGCTATGGTTATCTTGTAAATCTTAGTCAGGAGATTAGTGATCAAATTGATATTTTATTATGAAAAGTAAATAACAAGAATTGAGTGTTACTTGTGATTCAGTAATGAGGAACAGGTTGAGGTTCCGGAGATGCTCTGTCGTCTGAATCTCTGCTTTCTTACTGTCTTCTTCTCCAAACACGCATGGCTTCCTTAAATGGCAAGCTGTATGTTGGTGGATCACCATTGTCAATGGCTACCATCCGTCCTCTCGGATGAAAAATACCAGATACGGTTTCTGCACGGCTAATCAACTGTTGGATCTCTCATCTCGGATGAAAAATACCAGGTACAGCTACCGCACGGCTAATCATCTGTCGGTTCTCACTAGTGTCAGAATAAGATCTCTTTATCCTTTTGCACACTGTCATTGTGCCCAACATTCGTGAGTTTGAAGCTCGTCACAGTCATCGCTTTCCAGATCCTACTCGGAATACCACAGACAAGGTTTAGACTTTCCGGATCCCAGAAATGCTGCTAATTAGTTCCAGCCTCTACCTCAAAGGTTCTAATCCCACAGACTCGGTCCGTGGATTAGAGACCCAAGAGATACACACTCAAGCTGTTGCCCAATGACTACGTTGAGCTCAGGTAGAACGGAAGTGGTTGTCAAGCACGTATTTATAAATTTGAGAATGATGACGAGTGTCATGGATCATCATATTCTCTATATTGAAGTACGAGTGAGCATCTTAGAACAGAATCAAGCGTGATTGAGTAGAAAATAATAGTAATTGCATTAATCCATTGAGACACAGCAGAGCTCCTCACCCCCACCTATGGGGTTTAGAGACTCATGTTGTAGAAGATACAATATGAAATATGTCATAAGTTACCAAATGAATCTCTAAAAGTAGTTTTTATACTAAACTAGTAACTTAGGTTTACAAAAAATGAGTAACTAAGTGCAGATAATGCAGAAATCCACTTATGGGGCCCACTTGGTGTGTGCTTGGGCTGATCATTGAAGCTTTCACGTGCATAGGCCATTCTTGGAGTTAAACGCCAGCTTGGGTGCTAGTTTGGGCATTTAACTCCAGTTCTTGTGCCAGCTCTGGCGTTTTATGCCAGAAAAAGGGTCTCTAGCTGGCGTTTAACGCCAGTTTGGGCCATCAAATCTCGGGCAAAGTATGAGCTATTATATATTGCTGGAAAGCCCAAGATGTCTACTTTCCAACG
The DNA here is from genome assembly GCF_000816755.2 of Arachis ipaensis. Lineage (NCBI taxonomy): Eukaryota > Viridiplantae > Streptophyta > Magnoliopsida > Fabales > Fabaceae > Arachis > Arachis ipaensis. The sequence continues at coordinate 65,607,458 of NC_029785.2, read as the reverse complement.
CAATTGAGATCGCGCCAATTGGGCTACTATAGCTCTAGAAAAGCCACTTCGAGTGCAGGAGGGTCAGAATCCAACAGCATCTGCAGTCCTTTCTCAGCCTCTGAATCAGACTTTTGCTCAGGTCCCTCAATTTCAGCCAGAAAATATCTAAAATTATAGAAAAACACACAAACTCATAGTAAAGTCCAGAAATATGATTTTTTCATAAAAATTAATAAAAATATAATAAAAATTAACTAAAACATATTAAAAACTATGTAAAAACAATGCCAAAAAGGGTATAAATTATCCGCTCTTCATAACACCAAACTTAAATTGTTGCTCGTCCCTAAGAAACTAAAAACAAAATATGATAAAAAGAAGAGAATATACAATAACTTTCAAAAATATCAATGAAGATTAGTTTTAATTAGATGAGCGGGACTAGTAGCTTTTTGCTTTTGAAGAGTTTTGGCATCTCACTTTATCCTTTGAAGTTCAGAATGATTGGCATCGATAGGAACTCAGAATTCAGATAGTGTTATTAATTCTCCTAGTTCAGTATGTTGATTCTTGAACAGAGCTACTTTATGAGTCTTGGCCATGACCCTAAGCATTTTGTTTTTCAGTATTACCACCGGATACATAAATGCCACAAACACATAACTGGGTGAACCTTTTCAGATTGTGACTCAGCTTTGCTAGAGTCCCCAGTTAGAGGTTCCCAGAGTTCTTAAGCACACTCTTTTTGCTTTGGACCACGACTTTAACCGCTCAGTCTCAAGCTTTTCACTTGACACCTTCACGCTACAAGCACATGGTTAGGGATAGCTTGATTTAGCCGCTTAGGCCAGGATTTTTTCCTTTTGGGCCCTCCTATCCACTGATGCTCAAAGCCTTGGATCTTCTTTACCCTTGCCTTTTAGTTTAAAGGGTTACTGGCTTTTTCTGCTTGCTTTTTCTTTTTCTTTCTTTTTCTTTATTTTTCGCCTTTTTTTTTCGCAAGTTTTGTGTTTTTCACTGCTTCTTCTTGCTTCAAGAATCAATTTTATGATTTTTTAGATTATCAATAACGTTTCTCCTTTTCATTATTCTTTCAAGAGCCAACAGTTTTAACATTCATAAACTTCACCATAAAAAATATGCACTGTTCAAGCATTCATTCAGAAAATAAAAAGTATTGCCACCACATCAAAATAATTAATCTAATTTCAAGATAAATTTTGAAATTATGCACTTCTTGTTCTTTTGCAAATAAAAACATTTTTCATTTAAGAAAGGCGAGAGATTCATGGAATTATTCATAGCTTTAAGACATAGACTCTAAACACTAATGATCATGTAATAAAGATAAAACAAGACAGAAAATAAACATAAAAGCAGACAAATGACAATAAAAGAAAGGAATTTAAAGACATAAAAATAAATGACTCTAGTACTAATGCTCATGTAACTCTTAAAATAGGTTTCTAATAACAAAAGTTATCACAGACTTAGGACTCAACAACATTTATGTTGAGAGATAAGTGCTCCTTCAATCTGTGGGACGTCTGGCTCTTCAAGGGACAGCTTCTGGCGCTTTAGCTCCTGTATCTCACGCCCTTGTTTCTCTTATTCTTTGAGTAGTTTGCAGAGCATGCTATTTTAATTCTGCTGCTCTTCTTTGAGTTGATCCATAGCTTCTTGCAGCTTGGTGACAGATGCTTCTAAGCAGGTCCAATAGTCAAATTGAGGAATTTCTGGGAGGAGCTCATGCTCCCTCCTCTTGATGAGGTTGTCTTGAACTTGAGGTCCATCCATCACCTTTTTGGTGATTGGGCGTTAAACTGGGATATATTCATCCACACCCATCTTCACCCCCGTATCTTTACATAACAGACTAATCAAGCTTGGGTAAGCCAATTTAGCATCAGTGGATTTCTTGTTTGCAAATATGTAAATTTCAGCAGGGATCAGCTGATGAATCTCTACTTCTTTCCCCAACATAATACAGTAAATCATCACTGCTCCCTTGACAGTGACTTCAGAGCGGTTGCTGGTTGGGAGTATAGAACGCCCAATGAAATCCAGCTAACCTCTAGCAACTAGTTTGAGATCTCCTCTCTTTAGCTGGTTTGGGACACCTTTTGTATTAGTAATCCACTTGGTTCCAGGGAGGCATAAGTCCTCTAGAACTTGATCTAGCCTTTTATCTTTGGCCATTCTCCAATTAAAGGACTCTGGATCATCTTGTAGTTGAGGAAGCTTGAGAACTTCTCTCACCTTGTCAAAGTGGAAGTAAATAATCTTCCCTCTTACCATAGTTCGAAAGGAGTGGAAAGAAGTTCCCTCTAATCTTTGCTTTTCCGTCATCCACAGATTTGCATAGAATTCCTGGATCATGTTTCTTCCAACATGTATCTCAGGATTTGCCAGGACTTCCCAGCCCCTGTTTTGAATCTGCTCTTGGATCTCTGGGTATTCGTCTTCTTTTAGATTGAACCTAACTTTCGGGATCACTGATCTTCTGCATACAATTTTGAAGTAATGGTCTGCATGTTCTTTGGTGCAGAAATTCTCATGCATCTAAAGTGTCTTTGGATTGCTTTCTTTCTTGCCTCTTGAAGTGGTTTGTCTTCCTTTGGGAACCATGAGATTCGTTTATTTTAGCTTAGGGATCACGAAAATCACACCAAACTTAGAGGTTTGCTTGTCCTCAAGCAAAAATAAATAAAAAAAGAAGATGAATAGATGGAGAGAAGGATTCGAATGATGGGTAAAAAGGGTTGGCCGAATGTAAATTTAAAGGGAGGGAGGGAATGGTTTTTCGAATTATTTTTGAAAAAGATAAGGTAGAAAGATATGATTGATAAAGGATACGATTTGTAAAATATGAAAGATTTGAAAAAGATATGACGAAGTTAAATCTGAATTTTCGTTAATGCACCTAAGAAATAAAAGATAAGATGGATGAATTAAAAAGATTTGGAAAGAAATTAGAAAGGTAAATAAGTTTTTCTTTTAAAAACATTTTAAAAAGGGATTGAAAAGAATTTATAAGACTATTAATTTTAGAAATTGGAAATTGAAAGATGAATATTTGTAACATTTTTATGCAGAAATTATGAATTAAAACATGAAAATTCAAAAAAATTTGAGTTGGAAACGAAATTACCTCCCCCTTGCTGTTCTGGCGTTAAACGCCGAGAATGATAGCCATTTAGATACATAGTCTACTGCCATTTAGATACATAATCTACTACCACCAGAATATAAGTGTTTGAATATGATGGTGGGAAAGGCCCCATGAAGTCAATATCCCATACATCAAACAACTCAATCTCTAAGATCCCTTGCTGAGGCATGGCATAACCGTGAGGCAGATTACCAGCTCTTTGGTAACTGTTACAGTTACGTACAAACTCTCGAGAGTCTCTATAGAGAGTAGGCCAGTAGAAGCCACATTGAAGAACCTTTGTGGCTGTTCGCTCACCTCCGAAATGTCCTCCATATTGTGATCCATGACAATGCCATAGGATCTTCTGTGCCTCTTCTCTAGGCACACATCTACGGATTACCCCGTCTGCACACCTCTTAAAGAGATATGGTTCATCCCACAAGTAGTACTTTGCATCAGAAATCAATTTTTTTGTTTGCTGCTTACTGTACTCTTTGGGTATGAATCTCACAGCTTTATAGTTTGCAATGTCTGCAAACTATGGTACTTCCTGAATGGCAAAGAGTTGCTCATCCAGAAAGGTTTCTGAGATCTCAGTAGGAAGGAGAGACGCTCCTGCTACTAGATCTATCAGGGACAAGTGATCAGCTACTTGGTTCTCTATCCCTTTTCTGTCTCTTATTTCTATATCAAACTCTTGCAGTAGCAACACCCATCTTATGAGTCTGGGTTTTGAATCCTGCTTTGTGAGGAGATATTTTAGAGCAGCATGGTTAGTGTACACAATCACTTTTGATCCTACTAAATAAGATCTGAACTTGTCAATGGCATAAACCACTACAAGCAACTCTTTTTCTGTGGTTGTGTAATTCTTCGGTGCATCATTTAAAATACGGCTAGCATAATAAATGACATGCAGAAGCTTGTCATGCCTCTGTCCTAATACTACACCAATGGCATGGTCACTGGCATCACACATTAGTTTGAATTGTAATGTCCAGTCTGGTGCAAAAATGACTGGTGCTGTGACCAACTTAGCTTTCAGAGTCTCAAACGCCTGCAGACACTCTGTGTTAAAGACAAATGGTGTATCAGCAGCTAGCAGATTGCTCAGAGGTTTTGCAATTTTTGAAAAATCCTTTATAAACCTCCTATAGAATCCTGCATGCCCCAAAAAAGCTTCTAATTGCCTTAACATTGGCAGGTGGTGGCAATTTTTCAATTAGCTTTACCTTAGCTTGATCCACCTCCATTCCCTTGTTCGAAATTTTGTGCCCAAGGACAATTCCTTCAGTCACCATAAAGTGACATTTCTCCCAGTTTAAAACCAGGTTAGTCTCTTGGCACCTTTTCAGAACAAGTGCTAGATGGTCAAGACAGCAGCTGAATGAGTCTCCAAATACTGAGAAGTCATCCATGAAGACTTCCAGAAATTTTTCTACCATATCAGATAAGATAGAGAGCATGCATCTCTGAAAGGTTGCAGGTGCATTGCACAGACCAAATGGCATCCTTCTGTAAGCAAATACTCTAGATGGATATGTGAATACTGTTTTCTCTTGGTCCTTAGGATCTACTGCAATTTGGTTGTAACCTGAATAGCCATCCAAAAAGTAGTAGTTTTTATGGCTTGCAAGTCTCTCTAGCATCTGGTCTATGAATGATAAATGAAAATGATCCTTCCTGGTGGATGTATTGAGCCTTCTGTAGTCAATACACATACGCCACCCTGTAACTGTTCTTGTAGGAACCAGTTCATTCTTTTCATTATGAACCACTGTCATGCCTCCCTTCTTGGGGACAACTTGGATAGGGCTCACCCAGGGGCTATCAGAAATAGGATAAATAATTCCAGCCTTTAGTAACTTAGTGACCTCTTTTTGCACCACCTCCTTCATGGCTGGATTCAGCCACCTCTGTGGTTGAACCACTGGCTTAGCATCATCCTCCAATAGGATCTTGTGCATGCATCTGGCTGGGCTAATTCCTTTAAGATCACTTATGGACCACCCAAGAGCTGTCTTGTGTGTCCTTAGCACCTGAATTAATGCTTTCTCTTCCTCTGGCTTTAAAGCATAGCTTATGATCATGGAAATAGTGTCATCTTCTCCCAGAAATGCATATTTCAAGGATGGTGGTAGTAGTTTGAGCTCGGGTTTAGGAGGCTTCTCCTCTTCCTGAGGAGTTGATAAACCCCGATTTCGTGATTTATCTTGTGCTTATTTTGGTGGATTTTACCATTCTTTTTCCACATTTATTCAATAAAATAGCATGGTTTTGTAATTCTCCCTTGAATTTTGCTTAAGTGTAAAAACATGCTTTTTAGGCCTTAAATTGGTAATTTTGATTCACTTTAATTCCATTCGATGCCTTGATGTGTGTGTTGAGTGACTTCAGGTTTATAAGACAAGTATTGGATGGAAGAAATGAGTAGAAAAGTATACAAAGGGGAGAATGCATGAAGAAACAAAGATTGGGAATGCATCCAAGGACGCGCACGCGCACAAGCCGCGCACGCGCAAAAGTGGTCTCACCCATAGACGCGCACGCGTACATGCCGCGTCCGCGTGGATGGAAAATTTGCTCATTGACGCGCACACGCCAATACTCTTACATGGCCCACTTAAAGGCAAAACGCTGGGGGCAATTTCTGAGCTACCCAGGCCCAATTCCAACTTGTTTCTGAGTGTATTTCATGCAGAATTGAAGTCCAAGCAAAAGGGGGAGCAATTAGTTTAGCCAACATGAGCCTTTAGTTAGGTTTCTAGAGAGGGAAGCTCCCTCTTCTCTCTAGAATTAGGTTAGGATTATGTTAGATTATTCTAAATTCATGTTTAATTACTTGATCTCATCTGGTTTCTTTTATAATTTCTCATTTCTACATCTTGATTCTCTTATTTGTAATGTTAATTTCTCATTTTGCTCTCTTTTGTGATGATGAACTCATGTTAGATTTGGTTTAGTTTCAATGCAAATTAATGTTTGATGTGTCTTTAATTGATGAATTGAATTGTGATCTTATTTTTCTTGCACTTAGTAGTTGTTAGATTTTATTATTCTTGCAATTTATGATGTTTACTTTTATTGCACTCTATGTGTTTGATGAAATGTTCTCTTTAGTTTTTGAGTAGTTTCGTCAACTCTTGGTCTAAGCCAAGGGAATTGGGTAGTCTTGAGTCATCGGGTATGATGGAATTGGTGATTTGAGAACCCATGGTGATCAATTTGATACCCATTGACGCTAACCCACTACTAAGTTAATTAGTAGGTAGGTTAGGACTTAAGGGTTGATGTGATCAAATCTATTTAACGTACTTCAAGCTTAGGAGTAAATTTTACGTACTTAAAGCTTTTGGGAAGTAGACTTAATAGGTTGGCCTCTCATGATTATCAATATTCGGTTTGTTGACAAGGATGGTGATCTCAATTACCCAAGTCTTAGCCAAGAGTTCTCTATTTTGCTTTCTTTACTTACTCACTTAATTTACTTTCTTGCCATATCATGAACCAAAACCCCCCTTTTTACCCCTTCATAGCCAATAACTAAGCACTACATTGTTTCCTAAGGAGACGACCCGGAGTCTAAATACTTCGGTTAATTCTTATTTGGCGTTTGTTACTTGTGACGAAACCATAATTTAATTTGATGCGAGAGTTGTTTGTTGGTTTGGAGCTATGCTTACAACGAAGTAATTCTTTCCATAAGAAGAAAATCTAGACCATCGAGCAAAACTCAGACATCAGGAGTCTTCAGAGGTTCTTCTGTTTTCTCTGGTTCCTCCATATCAGGCTGAACATCTTTAAAAATGTCCTCTAGCTCTGATTCGAGACTCTCAGTCATATTGACCTCTTCCACCAGGGAGTCAATATTATCAACGCTCATTCAGTGTTTTGAGGTGTCTGGATGCTGCATAGCTTTGACAGCATTCAACTTAAACTCATCCACATTGACTTTTAAGGTCACCTCTCCTTTTTGGACATCAATGAGGGTTCGTCCAGTCACTAGGAAAGGTCTTCCTAGAATGAGAGTTGCACTTTTGTGCTCCTCTATTTCCAGCACCACAAAGTCAGTGGGAAAGGCAAATAGCCCAACCTTGACAATCATGTCCTCAATTACGCCTGATGGAATTTTAATGGAGCCATCAGCAAGTTGGAGGCATATCCGGGTTGGTTTAACTTCATCAGTCAAACCAAGCTTTTTGATAGTGGATGCAGGTATCAGGTTAATACTTTCCCCAAGATCACATAGAGCTGTCTTGGTACGAGCATCCTCTAATGTGCATGGTATCATAAAGCTTCCGGGATCTGTAAGCTTCTCTGGTAAGCTTTCCAGAATGACTGCACTGCATTCTTCAGTGAGGAAAACTTTTTCAGTTTCTCTCCAATCCTTCTTATGACTTAAGATCTCTTTCATGAACTTAGCATAAGAGGGTATTTGCTCAAGTGCCTCTGCAAACGGAATCTTTATTTCAAGAGTCCTGAGATAGTCTGCAAAGTGGGCAAATTGTTTATCCTGTTCCACTTGGCGGAGTTTCTGAGGATAAAGCATCTTGGCTTTATATTATTCAACCTTAGTTGTTGCAGGTTTATTTCCTACAGAAGTGGTTGGAGAAGCCTGCTTAAGGGGGTTGTTATCAGCACTTGCATGTGTCTAATCCCTTATTGGCATTTGAACGCCAGAATTGGGTGTTGTATGGGCGTTTAACGCCAGATTGCCACCCTTTTTCTGGCATTTGGACGCCAGAATTGGCCATCCACTGGGCGTTTAACGCCAATATTTCACCTTTTTCTGGCGTTTGAATGCCAGAATCATTCCTCTCTAGGCTCTTACTGTCCTCAGAAGGATTTTTGGCAGTGGCTTGGTCATCCTCTGTCAGTTGTTCCTTTCTTGGTTTTCTGCTGCCTTGAGTTGAGACATTCAATGTCTTTCCACTCCTTAAATGAACAGCTTGGCACTCTTTTGTTATCTATTTAGATAGCTGCTGTTTTGTCTGATCCAATTGTGCCTCCATATTTTTGTTAGCATTTTTAGTGTCTTGGAGCATCTCTTTAAATTCTGCTAACTGTGTTGTTATAAAAAGCGATTGCTGATTGAGTTTAACAACTTGTTCTGGAGGACTAACCTCAGTGAATACTGCTTTAGCCTCTTCTTTCATGGAGGACTCACTACTTAAATACAGATGTTGATTTCTAGCAACTGTATCAATGAGCTCTTGAGCCTCTTCAATTGTCTTTCTCATATGTATAGATCCACCAGCTAAGTGGTCTAGGGACATCTGGGCCTTTTCTGTAAGCCCATAGTAAAAGATGTCTAACTGCACCCATTCTGAAAACATTTCAGAGGGGAATTTCCTTAGCATCTCTCTATACCTCTCCCAGGCATTATAAAGAGATTCATTATCCTCTTATTGAAAGCCTTGGATGTCCAACCTTAGCTGTGTCATCCTTTTTGGAAGGAAATATTGATTCAGAAATTTATCTGATAACTGTTTCCATGTTCTTATGCTTGCTGTGGGTTGGTTATTTAACCACCTCTTAGCTTGATCTTTTACAGCAAATGGAAACAGTAATAATCTGTAGACATCCTGATCTACTTCCTTATCACGTACTGTGTCAGCAATTTGTAAGAACTGTGCCAGAAACTCAGTAGGTTCTTCCTGTGGAAGACCGGAATACTGGCAATTTTGCTGCACCATGATAATGAGCTGAGGGTTTAACTCAAAATTGCTAGCTCTGATGGGGAGTATACAGATACTACTCCCATATGAAGCAGTAGTGGGGTTAGCATATGACCCTAGAGTCCTTCTGAATTGTTCATTTCCACTTAGGTCCATGATGGAGAAAGGGAGATGATGTGGATTGTAAAAATAAAATATTTTTTTTTGAATACCGAAACTAAAAGAAATTAATATAAAATAAAATAAATGAAAAATCGAATATAAGTTCAAAAATTATAAGAAAAAGAAATAAAATAAAATTGAAAACTAAAATAATTAATTAAAAAGATTTGAAAAATTATGGGTAAGGATTTTCGAAAAATGAAGAGAGAGAAAGTGGTTAGGAAGTTTTGAAAAAAGATATGTCTTAAAATTAAAGATACTTGTAAGAAAATAATTAAAAGAGATGATTTGAAAAAGATATGATTTTAAAATTTTAAAGATTGAAACTTTCTTAACAAGGAAACACCAAACTTAAAATTTTTCAATCAAAATAATAAAATAGGACAAGTAATTCGAAAATTATATATAAAAAAGAAAAAGATTTTGAAAAATTTTATAAAAGATTTTCGAAAAATATAAAAAAAATTGAAAAAGAATTCGTTTTGAAAAAGGTTTAAAAAAATAAAATTTTAAAATTAAAATTTTAACTTGACTAACAAGAAACTACCAAATTTTAAAAATTTTGACTAAGTCAACCTAAGAAATTCGAAAATGATGGGTAAATAAAGGAAACTTTAAGATAAAAACTAATAATGCATGCAAGAACACTTTGAATGTCAAGATGAACACCAAGAACACTTTGAAGATCATGATGAACATCAAGAACATATTTTTGAAAATTTTTAAGAAAAGAAAGACATGAAAGACACCAAACTTAAGAACTTTTGTACTAGGGACACTCACAATTTGAAAATGCACAAGAAAAACAAGAAGAGACACAAAACAAGAAAAATTAAAGATCAAACAAGGAAAATCATCAAGAACAACTTGAAGATCAAAGAAGAACACAATGCATGAATTTTCGAAAATCTAAGAAAAATTAAAAATATGCAGTTGACACCAAACTTAAATTTTGACACTAGACTCAAACAAGAAACACAATTTTTATTTTGGTTTTATGATTTTATTAATTTTTTTTTTTGTATTTTTTTCGAAAATAAAAATAAAAAGCTTAAACATAAAATAAAATTACCCAATCTAAGCAACAAGATGAACCGTCAGTTGTTCAAACTCGAACAATTCCCAGCAACTGCGCCAGAAACATGGTGCATGGAATTGTGATCACACTTTTCACAACTCCGATACAACTAACCAGCAGGTGCAGTAGGTCCTCCAAGTAATAAAACCTTACGCGAGTAAGGGTCGATCCCACGGAGATTGCCGGCTTGAAGCAAGCTATGGTCATCCTGTAAGTCTTAGTCAGGCGGATTCAATTGGTTGAGTTTTGATAATTGAAAGATAAATAAAACGTAAATTAAAATAAAGATACTTATGTAATTCATTGGTGGGAATTTCAGATAAGCATTTGGAGATGCTTTGTTGCTTCTAAACCTCTGCTTTCCTATTGTCTTCATCCAATCATGTGTGCTCCCTTCCATGGCAAGCTGTATGTTGGTGGATCACCGTTGTCAATGGCTACCATCCGTCCTCTCAGTGAAAATGGTCCAGGTACGGTTTCTGTACGGCTAGTCAACTGTCAGATCTCTCGTCTCGGATGAAAAATACCAGGCATTGCTACCGCACGGCTAATCATCTGTCGGTTCTCACTTGTGTCTGAATAGGATCTCTCTATCCTTTTGCACACTGTCACTGCGCCCAACATTCATGAGTTTGAAGCTCGTCATAGTCTTTCCGTCCCAGATCCTACTCGGAATACCACATAAAAGGTTTAGACTTTTCGGATCACAAGAATGCTGCCAATTGGTTCTAGCCTCTACCACGAAGGTTCTAATCTCACGGATTCGAATGCTCTATTGTCAGGAGAGGCAAGTCAAATCCATGGATCAGAGACCTAAGAGACTATACTCCGGCTGTCGTCCAATGACTACGTTGAACATCATGTAGACCGCTTGTGGTTATTAGGCATGCGGATCTTGGCTAAGTGAGTAACGAGGATAGTGGGTGATTGTCATGGGTCACCTCTTCATTCTGACTTAACTGAATTAAGTACAAGAGTATATCTTCGAGAAGAAGTAAGTGTGAATTGAAAGAGAAACAATAGTACTTGCATTAATTCATGAAGAACAGCATAGCTCTGCACCTTAATCTATGAGGTTGTAGAAACTCCACCATTGGAAAATACATAAGAGAAAAAGGTCTAGCCATTGCCGAAGCGCCAGCCTCCCAAATGTGAAAAATGGCATAAGCTTTTTGAATACAATAGTAAAAAGTGCTATTTATACTAAACTAGTTACTAAGGATTACAGAAAATAAGTAACTAAGTGCAGATAGTGCAGAAATCCACTTCCGGGGCCCACTTGGTGTGTGCTTGGGCTGAGCATTGAGCTTTACACGTGCATAGGCCTTTTCTAGAGTTAAACGCCAGCTTGGATGCCAGTTTGGGCGTTTAACTCCAGTTCTGGTGCTAGCTCTGGCATTTAAATGCCATTTTGGGCCATCAAATCTTGGAAAAAGTATGGACTATTATACATTGCTGGAAAGCTCAAGATGTCTACTTTCCAACGCAATTAAGAGTGTGCCAATTGATCTTTTGTTGCTCCAGAAAATCCACTTCGAGTGCAGGAGGGTCAGAATCCAACAGCATCTGCAGTCCTTTCTCAGCCTCTGAATCAGACTTTTGCTTAGGTCCCTCAATTTCAGCCAGAGAATACCTGAAATTACAGAAAAACACACAAACTCATAGTAAAGTCCAGAAATGTGATTTTTGCATAAAAACTAACAAAAATATAATAAAAAGTAACTAGAACATGCTAAAAACTACCTAAAAATAATGCCAAAAAGCGTATAAATTATCCGCTCATCATCCTCCCAATCACAACTTGAAGAATTATGGAATTCATCACAGTATGGGTCATCTTGTGGCAGTGGGGAACAATCTTGCATGAATTTATTGAAAATACACTCCAGTAAAGATGTCTCTTGATGAACAAAGTATGGATCACTAAGATCTCTTTGATTTTGACCTTCCCAGCCACAATATGAGTAGTTGTTAGACTTATCAAAATCTGGATCATATTGTGTCTCTGGGAAGTGTCCCGTTTCAACTGATTGTTCACACTCTTGTTTACATGTCCAGACACTATGAGGGTAATGACATAAATCATCTTGTGGTTCTGGATCATATCTCATGTGAATTGCTTCATCATCTATCATTTCTTGGTGATATTCCTAGCCATCATTAGGATAATGATTTGAGTCATATTGTGATGGTGGGAAATATCCCATGAAATTGTCTTGCTCATCTTGTGGCTCTGAAGCATATCTCCATTGTTTGGAGTGCTCAGAATCTGTGATTTCTTGGTGATATTCCCAGCCACCATTAGAGATTGGTAATGGTGGGTAATATTCCATAAAATCTGTTTGATTATCAGATGAGTTGAACTCCATTTGAATTTTGTAAAACACATCACCAATTAAAATCGAAATTCATGTCTCAGATGAGATTTGATTAGTGAGGCAAAAACACAAACACCTTGGTTTCAGCAGAAAATAGAAAATTAAAAGGACAAAAACAAAGAAAATACTTAATCTAGACTTCTCATCCACTTAATCATTGTCAATCTAAATCAATCCTCGGCAACGGCGCCAAAAACTTGATGAGGGAAAAATTTGATTCCACACAAACTCACCGGCAAGTATATTGGGTCGCATCAAGTAGTAATAACTCACAGGAGTGAGGTCAATCCCACAGGGATTGATGGATCGAGCAACTTTAGTGAATGGTCAGTTTAGTCAAGCAGACATTGATAAATTGAATGAAAATTGGATAACAAAATGTAAATTTCAGGGAATTTAAATTGCAGGAAGTAAATTGACAGGATCTTATAGAGCAAGGAACGTAAATTGCATCAGATGTAAAGGGAATTGGGTGCTGGGAATTTAAAGAAGACAATAAATCAGAACTTAGATCAATTGCAGAAGATTTAAATTGCATTAAATGCAAATCAAGCTCACAGCAAATTCAAATGTAAATTGCAGAGGAACAGAATTGCAGGAAGATTTTAATTGAATTCAATACTGAACTATAACAAATGATGAAAGATAAATGTGTATCAAACTATGCTAAGCTCTCTAGAGTCTCTAATCCTCCAAGAGAGATCTAGAGTCTCTAATCCTCCAGCCTAAGCCTCCTATTCTAATCCTACTCCTACTATGTGTGTGTTCTTTGAAATGAAACTGATGCCTTTATATAGGCTTTAAAAAATGAAAATAAAATTGCAAACAAATTAAAAATCAAATGAAATTCCTATTCTAACTATCTCTTGTGCCTTTGAGTGATGATATTGGGCTCTGCTTGCTTTAAATTTTCAATTGGGCTTGGAATCAGACAAGTTGAGCAGAGTTGCAGCTTCCAGGAGAGCGTAGCGTTCATTAAGTGAGCGGAACGCTTTTTAAATCTACGCGTATGCATCCTCTGCGCGTGCGCGTCCCTTTTTCATTTTTGCCCATCGACGCGTACGCGTCACCCACGCATACGCATCACTGATAGCGTTAACTTAGTGAGTGCTACGTTGACTTAGTGAGCGCTGCCCACACGTGCGCACCCTCTGCGCGTGCGCGTGGGTAGCAAAATATCCATTCCATGCCTCAGCGCCAGTTATGCGTGCGCATGCTTTGTCTCAGATGTAGCAACGACGCGTGCGTGTCAAGCACGCGTGCGCGTCGTTTTCAAAACTTTGCCTCCAAATTTTAACTTGACCAAAAATGTTCACTTTTGCAACGTAGCGTTCTCTTTGCAAATGAACGCTACTTACATCCACGCGTACGCGTCATGCACGTGTACGCGTCATGCACGTGTACGCGTGGGTCTTCAAAATTCTTTGCTCGACGCGTGCGCGTCGGGACGTTTTCGCGCCAAGAGCGCCCTCCCTTTTTAAATCATGGGCCACGCTTTTAAAAGCGTGGCCTAAGACTCCAAATGTGCTCAAACTTCAAAAGTATGTCCAAAATTCTTCCTTTGAGCTTATTTTGTGGTTTCTGCTTCTTTTCCTTCATCTTTTCACCTATCATCAACCAAACAGATACATCAAACCCTTGGCATAATCATCAAATCTTGCATCATTCATATTATCAACTAAATCTTGCAAGAAATCTAATGAAAATGCATAAAATTACCAATGTTTGATTGAATTAAGACAAGCATAAAATTCTCACTCAAAGACTTATTTGTTGCCTAAAAATGCATGAAAACCAAATAAAAACTAATAAAATAGGCTTGTGAAACTAGCCTAAGATGACTTGTCATCACTATACCACACAAATTCATAGATCAAAGTATTGGTATGATTACATGTCACTATATCCATCCCACCGCCAATCTAATTCAATATGAGAAAGTAATTCTAGCATGAATTCTTCATCCATCTCTCAAGGATCCGGAGAATTCCAATTATGGATAGCTTCTCTCTCAAGACAACTATCCAATTGAATTAAGACCGAAAGCTTTCTAACAAAAATCAAGAGAAAAGAAAAAAGAAGATGAAAACTACTATTAAAATGGAATTTGGAATTGAAAGATACATTACAAAAGAAAAATTAACAGAAAGTAAAATGTGCAGTCAGTTGTCAAAAAATGGGAAAAAGCTTGCTCCCTCTAACTTAAATTCCAAGCTATTTATACACTTTCTTCCATTGATCCTCAATCTCTGAATTGGGCTTTTGGCCTTGGTGGAATTGGGTTGAAATTGGCTCCAATTGGTTTCCCTTGTTGTTGAGAAGAGATCTATTTGAATTACAGAGTTCTGGTGCTCAAGTTGAAGTTGACGTTTGATGCCCAACGTTGACTCAAACGCCATCTTTAAAAACTAGATAATTCTGCTGTCATTGGCGTTTGACTCAACGTTGGAGGGCCAACATTCTGCTATTCCACGCGTACGCGTGCACCATGCATGCGCGTGAAAGCTGTGATTTTGCTTACTCATGCGTACGCGTACACCATGTGTGCGCATGAAGGATGAGATTTTGCTTCTTCACGCATGCGCGTACACCACGCTTACGCGTGGATTGCTCTTTTTCCTATCGACGCATACGTATCACTGATGCATACGCGTGGATTCAAGTTTTTCAATTCCAAATTCTGGGCTTGGCATCGCGGACGTTGGAGGTAGCGTTTGAGGAAACGTTGGACCTCCAACGTACGCTTTGTGACTCACGCTTGCGCGTGGATATATAAATTTTTCTCTTTCACGCGTATGCGTCATAGACGCGTACGCGTCGCTCAAAAAACAACCAGCTCCAGAATTTAAAATTTTCTCACAACGTTGGCGGTAATGTTGGATGTCCAACGCTCCCTCCAACGTGAGCATCAGCAACTCATGCAGACAATTGCTCTGCCTCCCCTTCAACGTTTGAGGCAGCGCTGGTGGTCCAACTTGGCCACCAACGTTGCTTCTTCTTCATCTTTTCCATGCTCATTCTTCAACTTCCTTCCATGCTTTCCTTCACCTATCATTAATTAAATCATGCATCAAAGCTTTGCTAAATTCATGAGAATTTTCATCATTCTTAGCATACAAGTAATTATAGCATAATTCTCATGAAATTGCATCAAATTAATCATGGTTGAGTGATTCTAGGCATACATGAATTTCTAACCCAATTGCTTACTTATAGCTCAAGAAAGTGCATAAAACTTATTAAAAACAAAGAAAAAGGCTAGTAAAACTAGCCTAAGATGCCCTGGCATCACAACACCAAACTTAAATCTTGCTTGTCCCTAAGCAAGTACTGAAGAAAGAATGAAACAAAAGATGATGATCATATCAGCAAGTAATTATTATTAGTTCATGGGGTTTTATGTAGAAGATGCAGTAACTCACTTCTTATTGATCCTTAGGCAAAGACTGTCTCCTTTAAGCCTCAATTAACACACTGCTATGACCTCTTACCATTCACTTATCCTTAGTAATTGCTTTTCTTTGTTTTTCTTTTCCTGTGAGCTTATTTCTCACTTGTAGCTTAGTGTCATGTGTAGTAGTAGCTTCTCTAGATTATTTGTACTCAACACATATTCACTACACACACTTGGCTCACAATTCTTCTTAAGACATTGATGCCCAGCACCTCTTTGGGTTACTAAATGCCTTGTAACTAAGTTGCTCTTGATAATGGATTTTCGATTGATAATCCCAGGTTAGTTAACCCAAGTTACCAAGTGTTAAAGCACTCCATAGAACCTAATCATCCAAGCAGATCCTAGTACAAAGACACCACATGCATATGTCCTAAGGTCCAAGCTATTGGTGTCTAGCCTTATTCTTTTGCTTTCTTCTATTTTTGTTGCCACTTTTGGCTTTTCTTTTTCTTTCTTTCTTTTTGTTTTTCCTTCATCCAAGGACTTTTATTTGTTAAGATTCATAGACAGCATGCTAGTTTACACTAAAAGGGAAATAATCTATCCTGTTATTCATTATAAGTGAGCTACTACACAATCAAACATATATACCACCACTTGCCGTTATTTTACTTCTTGCTAAAAAAAGAACTATTCCACTCCTTGTTCAAACATTTCTTTTATTTAAATTGAAAAGACTCAGGGGACAAGACAAGCATTTAAACTAGTGAAAGTGGAAGTACACATTAACATGGGCACATTCAGACTTCCAATTTAGAGCATTTCAAAGTAGATGGAATTAAATAACAATACAACCTCTTGGTGGTACCTTCTAGTTGTTTCCTCTCTGCTATCACCATCTGTGGCTTTTGTGTCCTTCTTTTTGCTCTCAGCTTGTGGTGTATGTTTCTTCCAAGAGATTGATTGAATTCCTGTAAGTTATTGGAAGTTGCTTGTTCCCCAAGCACTTGAGAGATTGTTAGTCTGCATGCATATTTGTAGGCTTTTAAACTTAGATTGGTGTGTGAACACCAAACATAGTTTCTTTCCTTATGCAGTAAATTGAGTCTTATGCAGAAAACATCAAGTACTTTTATTTAAGAAATTAAACTATAAAGTAGATAACAAACTAGAAACTCGAAAATAAACAACTTTTGAGTAATTTCTCTGATTGTTTGGAGCTGATAACTAGCTATGCTGAGGGTGCAATGTGTTCTTAATGAAATCCATGGTGGAACACCAAACTTAGATTTACACATTCACCCTTAAATTTCATTGGTGTGTGATGAGCGGATAATTTATACCATTTTTGGCATTATTTTTAAGTAGTTTTTAGTATGTTTTAATTACTTTTTATTATATTTTTATTAGTTTCTATGCAAAAATTACATTTCTAGACTTTACTACGAGTTTGTGTATTTTTCTATAATTTCAGGTATTTTCTGGCTGAAATTGAGGGACCTGAGCAAAAATCTGATTCAGAGGCTGAGAAAGGACTGCAGATGCTGTTGGATTCTGACCCTCCTGCACTCAAAGTAGATTTTCTGGAGCTAAAAAAGCCCAATTGGCGCGCTCTCAATTGTGTTGAAAAGTAGACATCTTGGGCTTTCTAGCAATATATAAGAGTTCATACTTTGCCCGAGATTTGATGGCCTAAACTGGCGTTTAAACACCAGCCAGAGACTATTTTCTGGCGTAAAATGCCAGAACTAGCACCAGAACTGGAGTTAAACGCCCAAACTGGCATTTAACTCTAGAAATGGCCTATGCACGTGTAAAGCTCAATGCTCAGCCCAAGCACACACCAAGTGGGCCCCGAAAGTGGATTTCTGCACTATCTGCACTTAGTTACTTATTTTCTGTAATCCTTAGTAACTAGTTTAGTATAAATAGCACTTTTTACTTTTGTATTCATAGATGTTCCCCTCTTTTCACTTTTATGTTACATTTGGGAGGCTGACCATTCGGCCATGCCTAGACCTTTTTTTCTTATGTATTTTCTACGGTAGAGTTTCTACACTTCATAGATTAAGGTGCGGAGCTCTGCTGTTCTTCATGAATTAATGCAAGTATGGTGCACGAAATTGTGATCTCTTAAACGGCGCCAAAAACTTGGTATGCACGATCATAATCTCAATTCCATTTCACAACTTTGCATAACTAACTAGCAAGTGCACTGGGTCGTCCAAGTAATAAACCTTACGTGAGTAAGGGTCGATCCCACGGAGATTGTCGGCTTGAAGCAAGCTAAGGTCATCTTGTAAATCTCAGTCAAGCAGATTCAAATGGTTATGAGGTTTTGATAATTAAAATATAAATAAAATATAAGATAAAGATAGAAATACTTATGTAATTCATTGGTGAGAATTTCAGATAAGCGTATGGAGATGCTTTGCTCCTTCTGAATCTCTGCTTTCCTACTGCCTTCATTCAATCATTCATACCCCTTTCCATGGCAAGCTGTATGTTGGGTGATCACCATTGTCAATGGCTATCGTCCGTCCTCTCAGTGAAAATGGTCCAAATGTGCTGTCACCGCATGGCTAATCATCTGTCGGTTCTCACTTATGTTGGAATAAGATCCATTGATCCTTTTGCGTCTGTCACTACGCCCAACACTCGCGAGTTTGAAGCTCGTCACAGTCATCCCATCCCAGATCCTACTCGAAATACCACAGACAAGGTTTAGACTTTTTGGATCTCAAGAATGCTGCCAATTGATTCTAGCTTATACCACGAAGACTCCGATCTTTCGGAATGGAGGCTAAGAGATACACGCTCAAGCTATTGCAGATAGAATGAAAGTGGTTGTCAGGCACGCGTTCATAGGTGAGAATGATGATGAGTGTCACGGATCATCACATTCATCAGGTTGAAGTGCAAGTGAATATCTTGGAATAAGAATAAGGTTGAATTGAATAGAAAAACAATAGTACTTCTTATTAATTCATGAGGAACAGCAGAGCTCCACACCTTAATCTATGGGGTGTAGAAACTCCACCGTTGAAAATACATAAGTGAAAAAAGTTTAGGCATGGCCGAATGACCAGCCTCCAAACATGTACAATTGCATAAAACTGATCAAGGAGGGTCAAAAAAATATAAAATAAATCTCTAAAAGTAGTTTTTATACTAAACTAGTAGCTAGGGTTATAGAAAATGAGTAAATAATGCAGAAATCCACTTCCGGGCCCACTTGGTGTGTGCTTGGGCTGAGCATTGAAGCTTTCACATGTAGAGACTCTTCTTGGAGTTAAACGCCAGCTTTGGTACCAGTTTGGGCGTTTAACTCCAGCTTGTAACTCAGTTCTGGCGTTTAACGCTAGAATAAGGCAGGAAGTTGGCGTTTAAACGCCGGTTTGCATCGTCAAAACTCGGGCAAAGTATGGACTATTATATATTTTTGGAAAGCCCAGGATGTCTACTTTCCAACGCAATTGAGAGCGTGCTAATTGGGCTTCTGTAGCTCCAGAAAATCCATTTTGAGTGCAGGGAGGTCAGAATCCAACAGCATCTGCAATCCTTTTTCAGCCTCTGAATCAGATTTTTGCTCAGGTCTCTCAATTTCAGCAAGAAAATATCTGAAATCACAGAAAAACACACAAACTCATAGTAAAGTCCAGAAATGTGATTTTTATTTAAAAACTAACAAAAATATAATAAAAAGTAACTAAAACATACCGAAAACTACCTAAAAACAATGCCAAAAAGCATATAAATTATCCGCTCATCACAACACCAAACTTAAATTGTTGCTTGTCCCCAAGCAACTGAAAATCAAATAGAATAAAAAGAAGAGAATATACTATAAATTCCAAAACATCAATGAAACTTAGCTCCAATTAGATGAGCGGGAATAGTAGCTTTTTGCCTCTGAACAGTTTTGGCATCTCACTTTATCCTTCGAAGTTCAGAATGATTGGCATCTATAGGAACTCAGAATTTAGATAGTGTTATTGATTCTCCTAGTTCAGTATATTGATTCTTGAACACAGCTACTTTATGAGTCTTGGTCGTTGCCCTAAGCACTTTGTTTTCCAGTATTACCACTGGATACATAAATGCCACAGACACATAACTGGGCGAACATTTTCAGATTGTGACTCAGCTTTGCTAGAGTCCCCAATCAGAGGTGTGCAGGGTTCTTAAGCACACTTTTTTTGCTTTGGATCACGACTTTAACCGCTTAGTCTCAAGCTTTTCACTTGACACCTTCACGCCACAAGCACATGGTTAGGGACAGCTTGGTTTAGCCGCTTAGGCCAGAATTTTATTCCTTTGGGCCCTCCTATCCATTAATGCTCAAAGCCTTGGATCCTTTTTACCCTTTCCTTTTAGTTTAAAGGGTTACTGGCTTTTTGCTCTTGCCTTTTGGTTTAAAGAGCTCTTGGCTTTTTCTGCTTGCTTTTTCTTTTTCTTTCTTTTTTTTTCGCCATTTTTTTTCTCAAGCCTTATTTTTCACTGCTTTTTCTTGCTTCAAGAATCAATTTTATGATTTTTCAGATTATCAAATAACATTTCTCCTTTTTCATCATTCTTTCAAGAGCCAACAATTTTAACATTCATAAACAACAAATTCAAAAATATGCACTGTTCAAGCATTCATTCAGAAAACAAAAAGTATTGTCACCACATCAAAATAATTAAACTAATTTCAAGGATAAATTCGAAATCATGCACTTCTTGTTCTTTTGTGATTAAAAACATTTTTCATTTAAGAAAGGTGATGGATTCATAGGACATTCATAGCTTTAAGACATAGACACTTAAACACTAATGATCATGTAATAAAGACACAAACATAAATAAACATAAAGCATAGTAAACAAAAAACAGAAAAATAAAGAACAACGAAATTAAAGAACGGGTCCACCTCAGTGATGGCGGCTAGTTCTTCCTCTTGAAGATCTTATGGAGTGCTTTAGCTCCTCAATGTCTCTTCCTTGCCTTTGTTGCTCCTCCCTCATAGCTCTTTGATCTTCTCTAATTTCATGGAGGAGGATGGAATGCTCTTGGTGCTCCACCCTTAGTTGTCCCATGTTAGAACTTAATTCTCCTAGGGAGGTGTTAATTTGCTCCCAGTAGTTTTGTGGAGGGAAGTGCATCCCTTGAGGCATCTCAGGGATTTCTTGATGAGGAATTTCCTCATGCTCTTGTTGAGGTCCATGAGTGGGCTCTCTTGTTTGCTCCATCCTCTTTTTAGTGATGGGCTTGTCCTCTTCAATGAAGATGTCTCCCTCTGTGACAATCCCAGCCGAATTACAGAGGTGACAAATGAGGTGAGGAAAGGCTAACCTTGCCAAAGTGGAGGACTTGTCAGCCACCTTGTAGAGTTCTTGAGGTATAATCTCATGAACTTCTACTTCCTCTCCATTCATGATGCTATGGATCATGATAGCCCGGGCTATAGTAACTTCAGACCGGTTGCTAGTGGGAATGATTGAGCGTTGGATGAACTCCAACCATCCCCTAGCCACTGGCTTGAGGTCAAGCCTTCTTAGTTGAACCGGCTTGAGGTCAAGCCTTGCCTCTTGAGTCAATTTTCTATTGAGCTCCTTCCACACATATGTCCATGAGGACTTGGTCCAACCTTTAATCAAAGTTGACCCTTCTAGTGTAGGTGCGTGCGTTTTCTTGCATCATTAGCAAGTTGAACGCCAACCTTACATTTTCCGGACTGAAATCTAAGTATTTCCCCCGAACCACTGTAAGACAATTCTTTAGATTCGGGTTCATACTTTGATCATGGTTCTTAGTGATCCATGCATTTGCATAGAACTCTTGAACCATTAAGATTCCGACTTATTGAATAGGATTGGAGAGAACTTCCCATCCTCTTCTTCTAATCTCATGTCGGATCTCTGGATACTCACTCCTTTTGAGCTTGAAAGGGACCTCAGGGATCACCTTCTTCTTGGACACAACTTCATAGAAGTGGTCTTGATAGACCTTTGAGATGAATCTTTCCATCTTCCATGACTCAGAGGTGGAAGCAATTGCCTTCCCTTTCCTCTTTCTTGAGGTTTCTCAGGCCTTAGGTGCCATTAATGGTTATGGAAAAACAAAAAGCAATGATTTTACCACACCAAACTTAAAAGGTTTGCTCGTCCTCGAGCAAAAGAAGAAAGAAAGTAGTAGAAGAAGAAGAAAATGGAGGAAATAGAGGGAGATATGTGGTTCGGCCAAGGGGTAGAAGTAGTGGTTGTAATGTGTGAAAATGAAGGAGTGGTGAGGGGTTTATATAGGGGTGGGGGGAGGGTTAGGTTTCGTCTATTAGGGTTGGGTTTGGAAGGGAAAGGATTTTGAATTTGGAGGTAGGTGGGGTGTTTGGGGAAAGTGAATGAGGTGATTGGTGAAGGGTATTTAGGGAAGAGATATGGAGGTGATTGGTGAAGGGTATTTGGGGAAGAGATTTGGAGGTGATTGGTGAAGGGTATTTGGGGAAGAGTTATATGAAAAAGTGTGAAGAAGAGAGAGAGGTGGGGTATGTGGGGATCTTGTGGGGTCCACAGATCCTTAGGGGTCAAGGACTTAGCATCCCTGCTCCATTTAGGCGTGTAAATGCCCTTAGAGTGCAATCCTGGTGTTTAATGCAGACTGCTGCTTGTTTCAAGTGTTAAACGCCAAGCTGTAGCCTGTTTCTGGCGTTTAACGCCAGCTTGATGCTTCTTTCTGGCGTTAAACGCCATTCTGATGCTTCTTACTGGTGTTTAAATGCCAGCAAGCTTATCCTCCAGGGTGTGTTATTTTTAATGCTGTTTTTTATTCTATTTTTAGTTTTTCAGTTATTTTTGTGACTTCACATGATCATCAACCTACAAAAAACATAAAATAACAATGGAAAATAAATAGATATAATTAAATAACATTGGGTTACCTCCCAATAAACGCTTCTTTAATGTCAATAGCTTGACGATGAGCTCTCATGGAGCCTTACAGATAATCAAAGCAAGGTTGGGGCCTCTCAACACCAAACTTAGAGTTTAGTTGTGGTCTCTCAACACTAAACTTAGAGTTTGGTTGTGGTCTCCCAACACCAAACTTAGAGTTTGAATGTGGGGGTTTTGTTTGAATCTGTATTGAGAGAAGCTTTTCATGCTTCCTCTCCATGGTTACAGAAGGAGAACCTTGAGTCTTGAATACATGGTAGTCCTCATTCAACTGAAGGACCAACTCTCCTCTGTCAACATCAATCATAGCTTTTGCTGTGGCTAGGAAGGGTCTGCCAAGGATGATGGATTCATCCTCATCCTTCCCAGTGTCTAGGATTATGAAATCAGTAGGGATGTAAAGGCCTTCAACCTTCACTATCACGTCCTCTACTAGTTCATAAGCCTATTTCATTGATTTGTCTGCCATCTCTAGTGAGATTCTTGCAGCTTGTACCTCAAATATTCCCAATTTCTCCATTACAGAGAGTGTCATGAGGTTTATCCCTGATCCCAGGTCACATAGAGCCTTCTCAAAGGTCATGGTACCTATGGTACAAGGTATGAAGAATTTTTCGGGATCCGGTTTCTTCTGAGGTAATGTCTGCCTCATTAATGCATTCAGTTCATTGGTGAACAAGGGGGTTCATCCTCCCAAGTCTCAGTACCAAATAACTTGGCATTCAGCTTCATGATTGCTCCTAGATATTTAGCTACTTGCTCTTCAGTGATGTTTTCATCCTCTTCAAAGGAAGAATATTCATCAGAGCTCATGAATGACAGAAGGAAGTTCAATGGAATCTCTATGGTCTCTGTATGAGCCTCAGATTCCTTTGGTTCCTCAAAGGAAAACTCCTTTCTATCCAGAGGACGTCCCATGAGGCTTTTCTCATTGGGACTCACATCCTCTTCACTCTCTCCAGGTTCGGCCATGTTGGTCATGGTTATGGCCTTGCACTCTCTCTTGGGATTTTCTTCTGTATTCCTTGGGAGAGTACTGGGGGGAGTTTCAATAATCTTCTTACTCAGCTGACCCATCTGTGCCTCCAAATTTCTAATGGAGGACCTTGTTTCATTCATGAAACTTAGTGTGGTCTTGGATAGATCAGAGACTATGGTTGCCAGGTGATGAGCGGATAATTTATACGCTTTTTGGCATTGTTTTTACATAGTTTTCAGTATGATTTAGTTAGTTTTTAGTATATTTTTATTAGTTTTTAAATAAATATCACATTTCTGGACTTTACTATGAGTTTGTGTGTTTTTCTGTGATTTCAGGTAAGTTCTGGCTGAAATTGAGGGACTTGAGCAAAAATCAGATTCAGAGGTTGAAGAAGGACTGCAGATGCTATTGGATTCTAACCTTCCTGCACTCAAAGTGGATTTTCTGGAGCTACAAGAGTCCAAATGGGGCGCTCTCAAATGCGTTGGAAAGTAGACATCCAGGGCTTTCCATCAATATATAATAGTCTATACTTTGCCCGAGTTTAGATGACCCAAATTGGCGTTCAACGCCAGCTCTCTGCCCTATTCTGGAGTTAAACGCCAGAAACAGGTTACAAACTGGCATTTAACTCCAAGGAACACCTCTGCACGTGAAAGCTTCAATGCTCAGCCCAAGCACACACCAAGTGGGCCCGGAAGTGGATTTCTGCATCATTTACTCATTTCTGTAAACCCTAGTAACTAGTTTAGTATAAATAGAACTTTTTACTATTGTCTTTACATCTTTGGATTATCTTTAGATCATTTTGTACACGATTAAGGGGCTGGCCATTCGGCCATGCCTGGACCTTGTTCTTATGTATTTTCAACGGTAGAGTTTCTACACACCATAGATTAAGGTGTGGAGCTCTGCTGTTCCTCATGAATTAATGCAAAGTACTACTGTTTTTCTATTCAATTCAAGCCTATTTCTTCTCTAAGATATTCCTTCGCATTCAAGAACATGATGAATGTGATGATTATGTGACGCTCATCATTATTCTCACTTATGAATGCGTGCCTGACAAACACTTCCATTCTATATGCAAACAAGCTTGAATGTGTATCTCTTAGCATTCTGATCGTGAGATCAGAGCCTTCGTGGTACAGGCTAGAACTATTGGTGGCCATTCTTGAGGTCCGGAAAGTCTAAACCTTGTCTGTGGTAATCCGAGTAGGATCCGGGAAGGGATGGCTGTGACGAGCTTCAAACTCGCGAGTGCTGGGCGTAGTGACAGATGCAAAAGGATTACTGAATCCTATTCCAGTATGATCGAGAACTGACAAATAAATAGCCATGCGGTGACAGCACATCTTGGACCATTTTCACTGAGAGGATGGGAAGTATCCATTGACAACGGTGATGCCCTACACAAAGCTTGCCATAGAAAGGAGTGGGAATGATTGGATGAAGACAGCAGGAAAGCAGAGGTTCAGGAGGAACGAAAGCATCTCTATACACTTATCTGAAATTCTCACCAATGAATTACATAAGTATCTCTATCCCATTTTATGTTTTATCTATCTTTTAATTATTAAATCTCCGTAACCATTTGAATCCGTCTGACTGAGATTTACAAGGTGACCATAGCTTGCTTCAAGCCGACAATCTCCGTGGGATCGACCCTTACTCACGTAAGGTTTATTACTTGGACGAACCAGTGTACTTGCTGGTTAGTTGTGCGAAGTTGTGACAAAGTGTGTGAATTACGTTCCGAGCACCAAGTTTTTGACACCGTTGTTAAGGATCACAATTTCGTGCACCAAGTTTTTGCCGCCGTTGCCGGGGATTGTTCGAGTTTGGACAACTGACGGTTCATCTTGTTGCTCAGATTAGGTAACTTTATTTTAATTTTAAGTTTTTATTTTTATTCTTTTTTTTTTCGAAAAATTTTCAAAAAAAAAATTTTTAAAAATAAATTATTCTATGGCTTCAGAATTTTTAAGGATGAATTCTAGAGTTTCTTCATGATCTGTTGAAGCCTGGCTG
Source organism: Arachis ipaensis (assembly GCF_000816755.2). Taxonomy (NCBI): domain Eukaryota; kingdom Viridiplantae; phylum Streptophyta; class Magnoliopsida; order Fabales; family Fabaceae; genus Arachis; species Arachis ipaensis. The sequence continues at coordinate 65,581,687 of NC_029785.2, read as the reverse complement.
GCTGTCAAGCCATGTCTAAATTTTTGGACTGAGGCTTCCACTTATCATGGCAAGAGTCCTAAGACTCTCATCGTATCAGCTGTTATATGCCTGATTTGTATCTACTGAAGCTTGGCTGGCCATTGGCCATGTCTAGTGTTTTGGACCGGAGCTTTCACTGAAAGCTTGGCTGGCTAGTAAGCCATGTCTAATTCCTGGACTGGAGCTTTAGACTAACATTGCATGATTCCTGGAATTCTCATTAAAAATTTTGAAATCCTTATTTTTCTTTTTCAAATAATTTTCGAAAAATACCAAAAATTTTAATAAAATCATAAAACCAAAAAAAGAATTTTGTGTTTCTTGTTTGAGTCTTGTGTCAAATTGTAAGTTTGGTGTCAATTGCATGTTTATCTCTTGCATTTTTCGAAAATTCATCATGCATTCTTCATAATCTTCAAGTTGTTCTTGATGAATCCTCTTGTTTAATCTTCATATTTTCTTGTTTTGTGTCTTTTCTTGTTTTTCATATGCATTCTTGAATTATTAGTGTCTAAAGAATAAAAATTTTTAAGTTTGGTGTCTTGCATCTTTTTCTTTTCTTAAAAATTTTCAAAACTATGTTCTTGATGTTCATCTTGACATTCAAAGTGTCCTTGGTGTTCATCTTGACATTCAAAGTGTTCTTACATGCATTGTGTGTTTTGATTCATAATTTACATGCATTGAGTCTTTTTGATATTTTTCTCTCTCATCATTAAAAATTCAAAAATAAAAAAGAATATCTTTCCCTTATTTCACTCATAATTTTTGTAAGTTTGATTTGATTTAGTCAAAAGTTTTAAAAATTTAGTTGTTTCTTATGAGTCAAATCAAATTTTCAATTTAAAAATTCTATCTTTTTCAAATCTTTTTTAAAAATCAAATCTTTTTCATTTTTCTTTTATGACTTTCGAAAATTTCAAATTGATTTTCAAAAATCTTTTTCTTATTTTGTTACGTAATTTCAAAATCTTTACTAACAATTAATGTGATTGATTCAAAAATTTTAAAGTTTGTTACTTGCCTATTAAAAAGGTTCAATCTTTAAATTTTAAAATCATATCTTTTTGTTTCTTGTTAGTCAAGTAATCAACTTTAATTTTCAAAATCAAATTTTTTTAAATTTCTTTTTCAAATCTTTTTCAAAATAAATTTCAATCACATCCTTTTCAAAAGCAATTTCAAAATCTTTTCTAACTTATTATCTTTTCAAAATTGATTTTCAAATCTTTTTCTATTTAATCTTATCTTGTTTAATTCTTATCTTTTTCAAAACTACCTAACTAATTCTCTCTCTCTAATTTTCGAAAATCACTAACCTCTTTTTCAAAATTCCTTTTTAATTAACTATTTGTTTTAAATTTTAATTTGATTTAATTTTATTTTTTTTCTTAATTTTCGAATTCTAACCAAAATTCAAAATCAAAACAAAAATATTTTTCTTTTCTTTTCAATTATTTTCGAAAATTCTTCTCTCTCACCTCCTTCTAATTATTTATTTATCTACTAACACTTCTCTTTCTTAAAAATTCAAAACCACTCCCTGTTTCTGTGTTCGAATTTCTTTTCTTCTTCTACTCACATAAAGGAATCTCTATACTGTGACATAGAGGATTCCATATTTTCTTTTGTGTTCTCTTCTTTTTCATATGAGCAGGAACAAGGATAAGAACATTCTTGTTGAAGCTGTTCCTAAACCTGAAAGGACTCTGAAGAGGAAGCTAAGAGAAGCTAAATCACAACTCTCTGGAGAAAATCTGACAGAAATTTTCGAAAAAGAAGGAGACATGGCCGAAAATAATAACGATGCAAGGAAGATGCTTGGTGACTTTGCTGCACCAAATTCCAACTTACATGGAAGAAGCATCTCAATCCCTGCCATTGGAGCAAACAATTTTGAGCTAAAGCCTCAATTAGTTTCTCTGGTGCAACAGAATTGCAAGTTTCATGGACTTCCATCAGAAGATCCTTTTCAGTTCTTAACCGAATTCTTGCAAATCTGTGATACTGTCAAGACCAATGGGGTTGACTCCGAGGTCTACAGGCTTATGCTTTTCCCGTTTGCTGTAAGAGACAGAGCTAGAATATGGTTGGACTCTAAACCTAAAGATAGCCTGAACTCTTGGGATAAGCTGGTCACGACTTTCTTAGCCAAGTTTTTTCCTCCTCAAAAGCTTAGCAAGCTTAGAGTGGATGTTCAAACCTTCAAACAAAAAGAAGGTGAATCCCTCTATGAAGCTTGGGAGAGATACAAGGAACTGACCAAGAAGTGTCCTTCTGACATGCTTTCAGAATGGACCATCCTGGATATATTCTATGATGGTCTGTCTGAATTATCAAAGATGTCATTGGACCATTCTGCAGGTGGATCCATTCACCTAACGAAAATGCCTGCAGAAGCTCAAGAACTCATTGACATGGTTGCAAATAACCAGTTCATGTACACTTCTGAAAGGAATCCTGTGAGTAATGGGATGCCTCAGAGGAAGCGAGTTCTTGAAATTGATACTCTGAATGCCATATTGGCTCAGAATAAAATACTAACTCAGCAAGTCAATATGATTTCTCAGAGTCTAAATGGATTACAAGCTGCATCCAACAGTACTCAAGAGGCATCTTCTGAAGAAGAAGCTTATGATCCTGAGAACCCTGCAATAGCAGAGGTAAATTACATGGGGGAACCCTATGGGAATACCTATAATCCCTCATGGAGAAATCATCCAAATTTCTCATGGAAGGATCAACAAAAGCCTCAACAAGGCTTTAATAATGGTGGAAGAAATAGGTTTAGCAATAGCAAGCCTTTTCCATCATCCACTCAGCAACAGACAGAGAATTCTGAGCAGAATCTATCTAGCTTAGCAAATATAGTCTCTGATCTATCTAAGGACACTTTAAGTTTCATGAATGAAACAAGGTCCTCCATTAGAAATTTGGAGGCACAAGTGGGCCAGCTGAGTAAAAGGGTCACTGAAACTCCTCCTAGTACTCTCCCAAGCAATACAGAAGAGAATCCAAAAAGAGAGTGCAAGGCCATTACCTTACTTGGTGTGGCCGAACCCAAAGAGGAGGGGGAGGACGTGAATTCTAGTGAGGAAGACCTCCTGGGATGCTCAGTGACCAATAAGGAGTTTCCCTTTGAGGAACCAAAGGAATCTGAGGCTCATCTAGAGACCATAGAGATTCCATTGAACCTCCTTCTGTCCTTCATGAGCTCTGATGAGTATTCATCCTCTGAAGAGGATGAAGACATTACTGAAGAGCAAGTTGCTAAGTACCTTGGTGCAATCATGAAGATGAATGCCAAATTATTTGGTAATGAGACTTGGGAAGATGAACCTCCCTTGCTCACCAATGAACTAAATGCATTGGATAGGCAGAAATTACCTCAAAAGAAACATGATCCTGGTAAATTCCTAATTCCCTGTAACATAGGCACCATGACCTTTGAGAAGGCTCTGTGTGACCTAGGGTCAGGAATAAACTTAATGCCACTCTCTGTAATAGAGAAACTTGGGATCTTTGAGGTGCAAGCTGCCAGAATCTCTTTAGAGATGGCAGACAACTCAAGAAAACAGGCTTATGGACAAGTATAGGACGTGTTAGTAAATGTTGAAGGCCTTTACATCCCTGCTGATTTCATAATCCTAGACACTGGGAAGGATGAGGATGAATCCATCATCCTTGGAAGACCCTTCCTAGCCACAGCAAGAACTGTGATTGATGTGGATAGAGAAGAGTTGGTCCTTCAACTGAATGAGGACAACCTTGTGTTTAAAACTCAAGGATCTCCTTCTGTAACCATGGAGAGGAAGCATAAAAATCTTCTCTCACTGCAGAGTCAACCAAAGCCCCCACAGTCAAACTCTAAGTTTGGTGTTCGGAGGCCACAACCAAACTCTAAGTTTGGTATTGAACCCCCACATTCAAACTTTAAGTTTGGTGTTGGGAGGTTCCTATATTGCTCTAAACATCTGTGAGGCTCCATGAGAGCTCACTGTCAAGCTATTGACTTTAAAGAAGCACTTGTTAGGAGGCAACCCAATGTTATTTGATTATATCTATTTATTTTCCATTGTTATTTTATGTTTTCTTTAGGTTGATGATCATGTGAAGTCACAAAAACTACTGAAAAATCAAAAACAGAATGAAAAACAGCAGAAGAAACAGCTCACCCTGGAGGAAGAACTTACTGGCGTTTAACGCCAGAAAGAAGCATCAAGCTGGCGTTAAACGCCAGAAACAAGCACCAGATTGGCGTTTAACGCCAGAACAGAGCATGGAAGTGGCGTTAAACGCCAGAAACAAGCAGCAAGCTGGCGTTTAATGCCAGACATGCACTCTGAGGGCATTTTGCACACCTAATTGGAGCAAGGATGCTAAGTCCTTGACCCCACTGGATCTGTGGACCACACAGGATCCCCGGCTACCACACCTCTTCTCCTCTCCTCCTCACACCTTTCCATAACACTCTTCCCCAAAATAACCTCCACCAATCACCCCCATTACTCCTCCAAAACCATTATACAACCCACCTACACCCACCCACTCAAATTCAAACCATCACTCCTTCCTTTTCACACATCATAACCACCTAAAACCCCCTTGGACGAACCATTCACACACCTCCATCTTCTTCTTCTACTACTTTCTTTCTTCTTTTGCTCGAGGACGAGCAAACTTTCTAAGTTTGGTGTGGTAAAAGCATTGCTTTTATTATTCCATAACCATTTATGGCATCTAAGGCCGGAGAAACCTCTAGAAAGAGAAAAGGGAAGGCAATTGCTTCCACCTCCGAGTCATGGAAGATGGAGAGATTCATCTCAAAAGCCCATCACTAAGAAAAGGATGGAGCAAACAAGAGAGCCCACTTATGGACCTCAACAAGAGCATGAGGAAATTCCTCATCATGAAATCCCTGAGATGCCTCAAGGGATGCACTTTCCTCCACAAAACTATTGGGAGCAAATTAACACTTTCCTAGGAGAATTAAGTTCCAACATGGGACAACTAAGGGTGGAGCACCAAGATCATTCCATCCTCCTCCAAGAAATTAGAGAAGATTAAAGAGCTATGAGGGAGGAGCAACAAAGGCAAGGAAGAGACATTGAGGAGCTAAAGCACTCCATAAGATCTTCCAGAGGAAGAACTAGCCGCCATCACTAAGGTGAACCCGTTCCTTAATTTCCTTGTTCTTTATTTTCTGTTTTTCGAAAATTTTGCTTTATGTTTTATTTATGTTTGTGTCTTATTACATGATCATTAATGTTTAAATGTCTATGTCTTAAAGCTATGAATGTCCTATGAATCCATCAGCTCTCTTAAATGAAAACTGTTCTAAAAACAAAAGAACAAGAAGTACATTGTTTTGAATTCATCCTTGAAACTAGTTTAAGTATTTTGATGTGGTGACAATACTTTTTGTTTTTTGAATGAATGCTTGAACAGTGCATATGTCTTTTGAAATTGTTGTTTATGAATGTTAAATATGTTGGCTCTTGAAAGAATGATGAAAAAGGAGACATGTTATTTGATAATCTGAAAAATCATAAAATTGATTCTTGAAGCAAGAAAAAGCAGCGAAGAACAAAGCTTGCAGGAAAAAAAAGAGAAGAAAAAAATGGCGAAAAAAAAGAGAAAGAGAAAGAAAAAGCAAGCAGAAAAAGCCAAAAGCTCTTTAAACCAAAAGGCAAGAGCAAAAAGCCAATAACCCTTAAAACCAAAAGGCAAGGGTAATAAAAAGGATCCAAGGCTTTGAGCATCAGTGGATAGGAGGGCCTAAAGGAATAAAATCCTAGCCTAAGCGGCTAAACCAAGTTGTCCTTAACCATGTGCTTGTGGCGTGAAGGTGTCAAGCCAAAAGCTTGAGACTGAGCGGTTAAAGTCGAGGTCTAAAGCAAAAAAAAAAGAGTGTGCTTAAGAACCCTGGACACCTCTAATTGGGGACTTTAGCAAAGTTGAGTCACAATCTGAAAAGGTTCACCCAGTTATGTGTCTGTGGCATTTATGTATCCGGTGGTAATACAGGAAAACAAAGTGCTTAGGGCCACGGCCAAGACTCATAAAGTAGCTGTGTTCAAGAATCAACATACTGAACTAGGAGAATCAATAACAGTATCTGAATTCTAAGTTCCTATAGATGCCAATCATTCTGAACTTCAAGGGATAAAGTGAGATGCCAAAACTATTCAAGAGGCAAAAAGCTACTATTCCCGCTCATCTGATTGGAGCTAAGTTTCATTGATATTTTGGAATTTATAGTATGTTCTCTTCTTTTTATCCTAGTTGATTTTCAGTTGCTTGGGGACAAGCAACAATTTAAGTTTTGTGTAGAGTTAAATGCCAGAAACAAGTTATAAACTGGCGTTTAACTCCAAGGAAGACCTCTGCACGTGAAAGTTTCAATGCTCAGCCCAAGCACACACCAAGTGGTCCCGGAAGTGGATTTCTGCATCATTTACTCATTTCTGTAAACCCTAGTAACTAGTTTAGTATAAATAGAACTTTTACTATTGTCTTTACATCTTTGGATTATCTTTAGATCATTTTGTACACGTTTAGGAGGCTGGCCATTCGGCAATGCCTGGACCTTGTTCTTATGTATTTTCAACGGTAGAGTTTTTACACACCATAGGTTAAGGTGTGGAGCTCTGCTGTTCCTCATGAATTAATGCAAAGTACTACTATTTTTCTATTCAATTCAAGCCTATTTCTTCTCTAAGATATTCGTTCGCACTCAAGAACATGATGAATGTGATGAATATGTGACGCTCATCATCATTCTCACTTATAAACGCGTGCCTGACAAACACTTCCGTTCTACATGCAAACAAGCTTGAATGTGTATCTCTTAGCATTCTGATCGTGAGATCAGAGTCTTCGTGGTATAGGCTAGAACTATTGGCGGTCATTCTTGAGATCCGGAAAGTCTAAACCTTGTCTGCGGTATTTCGAGTAGGATCCGGGAAGGGATGGCTGTGACAAGCTTCAAACTCGCGAGTGCTGGGCGTAGTGACAGACGCAAAAGGATTACTGAATCCTATTCCAGTATGATCGAGAACCGACAGATGACTAGCCGTGCGGTGACAGCGCATCTTGGACCATTTTCACTGAGAGGATGGGAAGTAGCCATTGATAACGGTGATGCCCTACACAAAGCTTGCCATAGAAAGGAGTGGGAATGATTGGATGAAGACAGCAGGAAAGCAGAGGTTCAGGAGGAACCAAAGCATCTCTATACGCTTATTTGAATTTTTCACCAATGAATTACATAAGTATCTCTATCCCATTTTATGTTTTATCTATATTTTAATTATTAAAACTCCATAACCATTTGAATCCGCCTGACTGAGATTTACAAGGTGACCATAGCTTGCTTCAAGCCGACAATATCCGTGGGATCGACCTTTACTCACGTAAGGTTTATTACTTGGACGACCCAGTGCACTTGCTCGTTAGTTGTGCGAAGTTGTGACAAAGTGTGTGAATTACGTTCCGAGCACCAAGTTTTTGATGCTGTTGTTAAGGATCACAATTTCGTGCACCACCAGGCTAGAATGGCTTTGTTCAGAATTCTTTGTCTGTTGCTGAGAAGATGATGGAAAATGCTTGCTATTGCTAAACCTATTTCTTCCACCATTATTATTGAAGTTTTGTTAAGGCTTCTGTTGGTCCTTCCATGAGAAATTTGGATGATTTCTCCATGAAGGATTATAGGTGTTTCCGTAGGATTCTCCCATGTAATTCACCTCTGCCATTGCAGGTTTCTCAGGATCATAAGCTTCTTCTTCAGAAGATGCTTCTTTAGTACTGTTGGATGCAGCTTGTAATTCATTGAGACTCTGAGAAATCATATTGACTTGCTGAGTCAATATTTTGTTCTGAGCCAATATGGCATTTACAGTATCAATTTCAAGAACTCCCTTCTTCTGAGGCGTCCCATTGTTCACAGGATTTCTCTTAGAGGTGTACATGAACTGGTTATTTGCAACCATTTCAATGAGTTCCTGAGCTTCTGCAGGGGTTTTCAGATGAAGAGATCCTCCTGCAGAATGGTCCAATGACATTTTTGACAACTCAGACAGGCCATCATAGAATATACATATGATGCTCCATTCTGGAAGCATGTCAGTAGGACACCTTTTGATCAATTGCTTATATCTTTCCCAAGCATTATAGAGGAACTCACCTTCCTTTTGTCTGAAGGTTTGGATTTCCACTTTAAGCTTGCTCATCTTTTGAGGTGGAAAGAATTTGGCCAGGAAAGCACTGACCAGCTTTTCCCAAGAGTTCAGGCTTTCCTTAGGTTGTGAATCCAACCATGTTCTAGCTCGGTCTCTTACAGCAAAAGGGAAAAGCATAAGCCTGTAGACCACGGGATCAACTCCATTGGTCTTGACAGTGTCACAGATTTGCAAGAATTCAGTTAAGAACTGATGAGGATCTTCTAATGGAAGTCCATGAAAGTTGTAATTCTGTTACATTAGAGAAACTAATTGAGGCTTAAGCTCATAGTTGTTTCCTCCAATGGCAGGGATTGAAATGCTTCTTCCATAGAAGTTAGAAGAGGGTGCAATATAGTCACCAGGCATCTTCCTTGCATCTCCACCATTGTTATTGGGTTCGGCCATGTCTCCTTCTTTTTCAAAAATTTCTATCAGACCCTCTCCAGAGGGTTGTGCTTTAGCTTCTCTTAGTTTCCTCTTAAGAGTCCTTTCAGGTTCAGGATCAGCTTCAATAAGAATGTCTTTATCCCTGTTCCTGCTCATATGAAAAAGAAGAGAACCTTATAGAAAATTTCAAAAAAGAAGTAGACATGGTAGCTGAACCCACCAACAATGGTGGAGATGCAAGGAAGATGCTTGGTGACTTTACTGCACCAACTTCTGACTTCTATGGAAGAAGCATCTCAATTCCTGCAATTGGAGCAAACAACCTTGAGCTTAAGCCTCAATTAGTTTCTCTAATGCAGCATAATTGCAAGTTTCATGGACTTCCATTGGAAGATCCTCATCAGTTCTTAGCTGAATTCTTGCAAATCTGTGACACCATTAAGACCAATGGGGTTGATCCCAAGGTCTATAGACTTATGCTTTTCCCCTTTGCCGTAAGAGACAGAGCTAGGATATGGTTGGACTCACAACCTAAAGAAAGCCTGAACTCTTGAGAAAAGTTGGTCAATGCTTTCTTGGCCAAATTCTTTCCACCTCAAAAGATAAGCAAGCTTAGACTGAAAGTCCAAACCTTCAGACAGAAGGAAGGTGAATCCCTCTGTGAAGCTTGGAAAAGATACAAGCAATTGATCAGAAGGTGTCCTTCTGACATGCTTTCAGAATGGAGCATCTTATGTATATTTTATGATGGTCTGTCTGAATTGTCCTAGATGTCATTGGACCACTCTGCTGGTGGATCTCTTCATTTGAAGAAAACCCCTACAGAAGCCCAGAAACTCATTGAGATGGTTGCAAATAACCAGTTCATGTACACTTCTGAAAGAAATCCTGTGAATAATAGGATGACTCAGAATAAAGGAGTTCTTGAGATTGATACTCTAAATGCCATATTGGCTCAGAATAAAATATTGACTCAGCAGGTCAATTTGATTTCTTAGAATCTGACTGGAATGCAAGCTGCATCCGATAGTACTAAGGAAGCTTTATCTTAAGGAGAAGCTTATGTCCTTGAGAATCCTAGAATGGAAGAAGTGAATTACATAGGAGAATCCTATGGAAACACTTACAATCCTTCATGGAGGAATCATCCAAATTTCTCATGGAAGGATCAGCAGAAGTCTCAATAAGGCTTCAATAATAATAATGGTGGGAGAAATAAGTTTGGCAATAGCAAGCCTTTTCCATCATCTTCTCAGCAACAGACAGAGAATTCTAAGCAGAGCCTCTCTGACTTAGCAACCATAGTCTCTGATCTATCTAAGACCACTCTCAGTTTTATGACTGACACAAGGTCCTCCATCAGTAATTTGGAGGCACAAGTGGGTCAGCTGAGTTACTAAAATCCCTCCTAGTACTCTCCCAAGCAATATAGAAGAGAATCTAAAGAGAGAGTGCAAGGCCATCAATATATCCAAAGTGGCCGAACCTATAGAGGAGGAAGAGGCAGTGATTTCCAGTGAGGAAGACCTCAATGGACGTCCACTGACCACTAAGGAATTCCCTAATGAGGAAACAAAGGAATCTGAGTCTCATACAGAGACCATAGAGATTCCACTGAACTTACTGTTACCATTCATGAGCTCTGATGAGTATTCTTCCTCTGAAGAGGATGAAGATGTTGCTAAAGATCAAGTTGCTTGGTGTCTAGGAGAAATCATGAAGCTTAATGCTAAGCTATTTGGTGATGAGACTTGGGAGGATAAACCTCCATTGCTCATCAATGAATGAATGCCTTGGTTCAACTAAAATTACCTCAGAAGAAACCGGATCCCGGAAAGTTCTTAATACCCTGTACCATAGGCACCATGACCTTTGAGAAGTCTTTGTGTGACCTAGGGTCAGGAATAAACCTTATGCCACTCTCTGTAATGGAGAAACTAGGGATCTTTGAGGTACAAGCTGCAAGAATCTCACTAGAGATGGCAGACAAATCAATGAAACAGGCTTATGGACTTGTAGAGGATGTCTTAGTGAAGGTTGAAGGCCTGTACATCCCTGCTGACTTCATAATCCTAGACACTATGAAGGATGAGGATGAATCCATTATCCTTGGAAGACCCTTCCTAGCCACAACAAAGGTTGTGATTGATGTGGACAGAGGAGAGTTAGTCCTTCAATTGAATGAGGACTACCTTGTGTTTAAGGCTCAAGGATCTTCTTCTGTAACCATGGAGAGGAAGCATGAAAAGCTTCTCTCAATACAGAGTCAAACAGAGCCCCCACACTCAACTTCTAAGTTTGGTGTTGGGAGGCCACCATTAAGCTCTGAATCTCTGTGGAGCTCTCTAAGAGCTCACTGTCAAGCTATTGACATTAAAGAAGCGCTTATTGGGAGGCAACCCAATGTTATTTAATTATATTTATTTTTATAGACATTTGTTTTCCATTGTCATGTTATGTCTTCTTTAGGTTGATGATCATGTGGAGTCACGAAAATAGCTGCAGAATTAAAGTAGAATCAAAAACAGCATCAAAAATAGCACACCATGGAGGACAGGCTTATTGGCGTTTGAACGCTAGTAAGGATAGTAGAATGGGCATTTAACACCCAGTCTAGCAGCATTCTGGGTGTTAAATGCCAGAATTGGCAGACAGACTGGCATTAAACGCCAGAAAAGGGTGTCTGGAGGGCATTAAACACTAGAAAAGGGCATCAGCCTGGTGTTTAACGCCAGAAAAGGTAGCAGAGATGGTGTTAAACGCTAGAAATGGCACACAGAGGGCGTTTAAACGCCAGAAAGGTGCAGGAACCAGAATTCCTTGACACCTCAGGATCTGTGGACCCCACAGGATCCCCACTTACCCCACCTCTCTTTCTCTGCTCTTCACACCTTTCCATTATACTCTTCCCCAAATACCTTTGACCAATCACATCAACACGTATTCCCCAAACACCATTCACCTATCAAATCCTACCCTCTTCCCCATAATCTCTTCACTACTCATATCCATCCACTATTCCCCAAAAACCCATCATAAAACCCCACCTACCTCACCATTCAAATTCAAAACATTTTCCTCTTAAACTGAACTCCTTCATACACAACTTTCCCCTCTCTCTTACCCTATAAATACCCCTCCTTACCACTTTCAATTTTACACATCATAAACACTTAAACCCCCTTGGCCAAATTCAAAACACCCTTCAATCTCCTCTATTTCTTCTTCTTCTCCTCATTTCTTTCTTCTTTTGCTCGAGGACGAACAAACCTTTTAAGTTTGGTGTGGAAAAAAGCTCTGCTTTTTGTTTTTCCATAACCATTAATGGCACCTAAGGCCGGAAAAACCTCTAGAAAGAGGAAAAGGAAGGCAATTTCTTCCACCTCCGAGTCAGGGGAGATGGAAAAATTCATCTCAAAAGTCCATCAAGACCACTTCTATGAAGTTGTGGCCAAGAAAAAGGTGATCCCCGAGGTCCCCTTCATGCTCAAAAAGAGTGAATATCCGGAGATCCGACGTAAGGTTCGAAGAAGAGGTTGGGAAGCTCTCACCAACCCATCCAACAAGTCGGAATCTTAATGGTTCAAGAGTTCTATGCTAATGCATGGATCATTAAGAACCATAATCAAAGTGTAAACCCGAACCCAAAGAATTGGCTCACAATGGTTCGGGGGAAATACTTGGATTTCAGTCCGAAAACTGAGGTTGGCACTCAACTTGCCAATAATGAGAGGAGATTCTCATCCTTTCACTAGAAGAGTCAACTTTGATCAAAGGTTAGACCAAGTCCTCACAGACATTTGTGTGGAAGGAGCACAATAGAAGAGAGACTCAAAAGGCAAGCCAGTTCAATTGAGAAGGCCTGACCTCAAACCTGTGGCTAGGGGATGGTTGGAGTTCATCCAACGCTCTATCATTCCTACTAGCAATCGGTCCGAAGTAACTGTGGATCGAGCTATCATGATCCATAGTATCATGATTGGAGAGGAAGTGGAAATTCATAAGATCATACCTCTAGAACTATACAAGGTGGCTGACAAGCCCTCCACTTTGGCAAGGTTAGCCTTTCCTCATCTCATCTGTCACCTATGCAATTCAGTCAGAATTGTCATAGAGGAAGACATCCTCATTGAAGAGGACAAACCCATCACTAAAAAGAGGATGGAGCAAATAAGAGAGCCCACTCATGGACCTCAACAAGAGCATGAGGAAAACCCTCATCAAGAAATCCCTGAGATGCCTTAAGGGATGCATTTCCCTCCACACAACTATTGGGAGCAACTCAACACCTCTTTAGGAGAATTGAGTTCCAACATGGAGCAACTAAAAGTGGAGCACCAAGAGCACTCCATCATCCTCCATGAAATCAGAGAGGACCAAAAGACCATGAGAGATGAGCAACAAAGGCAAGGAAGAGACATAGAGGAGCTCAAGCACTCCATAGGATTTTCAAGAGGAAGAACTAGCCACCGTCACTAAGGTGGACCCATTCTTTAATTTCCTTGTTCTTATTTTTCTATTTTTCGGTTTTTTTTTGCTTTATGTTTTGTCTATGTTTGTGTCTTTATTACATGATCATTAGTGTTTAGTGTCTATGTCTTAAAGCTATGAATGTTCCATGAATCCTTCACCTTTCTTAAATGAAAAAATGTTTTCTGAAAAAGAAAAAAAAAGCACATGAATTTTGAATTCTATCTTGAAATTAGTTTAATTATTTTGATGTGGTGGCAATACTTTTTGTTTTCTAAATGAATGCTTGAACAGTGCATATTTTTTATAGTGAAGTTTATGAATGTTAAAATTGTTGGTTCTTGAAAGAATAATGAAAAAAGAGAAACATTATTGATAATCTGAAAAATCAGAAAATTGATTCTTGAAGCAAGAAAAAGCAGTGAAAAACAAAGCTTGCGAAAAATAATGGCGAAAAATAAAGAAAAAAAGAAAGAAAAAGAAAAAGCAAGCAGAAAAAGCCAATAGCTTTTTAAACTAAAAGGCAAGGGTAAAGAGGATACAAGGCTTTGAGCATTAATGGATAGGAGGGCCCAAAGGAATAAAATCCTGGCCTAAGCAGCTAAATCAAGCTGTCCCTAACCATGTGCTTGTGGCGTGAAGGTGTGAAGTGAAAAGCTTGAGACTAAGCAGTTAAAGTCATGATCCAAAGCAAAAAGAGTGTGCTTAAGAACTCTGGGAAGCTCTAACTGGGGACTCTAGCAAAGCTGAGTCACAATCTGAAAAAGTTCACCCAGTTATGTGTCTGTGGCATTTATGTATCCGGTGGTAATACTGGAAAACAAAATGCTTAGGGTCACAGCCAAGACTCATAAAGTAGCTGTGTTCAAGAATCAACATACTGAACTAGGAGAATCAATAACACTATCTAAATTCTGAGTTCCTATGGATGCCAATCATTCAGAACTTCAAACTATAAAGTGAGATGCCAAAGCTGTTCAGAAGCAAAAAGCTACTAGTCCTGCTCATCTAATTGAAACTAATCTTCATTGATATTTTTGAAATTTATTCTATATTCTCTGCCTTTTATCCTATTTTGTTTTTAGTTGCTTGGGGACAAGCAACAATTTAAGTTTGGTGTTGTGATGAGCGGATAATTTATACCCTTTTTGGCATTGTTTTTAAGTAGTTTTTAGTATGTTTTAATTACTTTTTATTATATTTTTATTAGTTTTTATGCAAAAATCACATTTATAGACTTTACTATAAGTTTTTGTGTTTTTCTGTAATTTCAGGTACTTTTTGGCTGAAATTGAAGGACCTGAGCAAAAATCTGATTCAGAGGCTGAGAAAGGACTGCAGATGCTGTTGGATTCTGACCCTCCTGCACTTGAAGTGGATTTTTTGGAGCTACAGAAGCCCAATTGGCGCGTTCTTAAATGCGTTGGAAAGTAGACACCTTGAGCTTTTCAGCAATATATAATAATCCATACTTTGCCCGAGATTTGATGGCCCAAACTGGTGTTTAAATGCCAGCCAGAGACCCTTTTCTGGCGTAAAACGCCAGAACTAGAGTTAAACGCCTAAACTAGCATCCAAGCTGACATTTAACTCTAGAAATGGCCTATGCACGTGTAAAGCTCAATGCTCAGCCCAAGCACACACCAAGTGGACCTCAGAAGTGGATTTCTGCACTATCTGCACTTAGTTACTTATTTTCTGTAATCCTTAGTAACTAGTTTAGTATAAATAGCACTTTTTACTATTGTATTCATAGATGTTTTGGAACCTCTTTTAACTTTTATGTTACATTTGGGAGGCTGGCCATTCGGCCATGCCTAGACCTTTTTCTCTTATGTATTTTCTACGGTGGAGTTTCTACACCTCATAGATTAAGGTGCGGAGCTCTGCTGTTCCTCATGAATTAATGCAAGTACTATGACTACAACCCCAAAGTGGTCCCTAAGATTGGGCGAGTTATCCATACTTGTCCTTGACTTTCAAGATTCCCTAAAAGCATCCCTGACATTTTTCTCCGGGACCCATAGTTGCCTTGCAATCCTTTCCGGCGCCAAGTCAGCAAACGGAGGGATGATCTGGCACCTCCAATGCCACGCTGGAGCCAGCAACGGCTAGCTGATGTGGCAAATCTGAATTTTGTACCCAATGTGGTCCCTGGTCCCATTAAAACTCTAAAAGTTAAGAATCGTTATTATAAATAGTATTTCTTCTTCTCTCCTTCGTCCCATAATTCTGGTCCACCATTGAAGCTCTGAAGTAATGTTTGGAGGTGAAGGGCAAGCCAGTGGGAGCTCGATACGGTCAACAAGCAATGGATATAGGGCGAAGACCTAAAATCGTAGCAGGGCTATGCGTGTACCAGAATGGTGTGGTTGCGGCTTCCGACCTGTGCTCCGGTGGTCTGGGACACATTCCAACCCAAATAAGCCCTTTTTTGGATGCCCAAATTATAATGTTAGCTTTAATTGTTGGTTTTTCCTGATTTTTCATTCCTTCTCCAACTTCTAATTTGGTTATTGAAACATTGGTTGACTGCAGACAATTGGTAAAAGATGATGTGGTTTGTTTGTTTGGGCAGATGTTGGGCAAGAGGCTGTCCCTGTAAAATCAGAAAGTCTTAACTATAATGATGAGCAGAAGATGACAGAAGGTTGGAGGCTGGAAAAATTAGAATCGGATGTTAGGAGTCAAAAGTTTATGATCAAATTATTGTTTGTGGTTGTTTCTGTAATGCTATTGTTCTTACTAGTGGTATTTTGCAAACTTTGATCTCAATGTTGAGTAATGATGCGATTGAGTTCATATGTGTAATATTTGCATGAATGAAAAAAAGTTGCTCAACATGTAACTGTGTTAGCCAACCTGTTGGAGATACTAACTATTTTTGTACCACTAAAGAAAATCTGGATATATAGAAATAGCAAAATATAGCAATAGAAAAATATATTAATCATTTTAAATTAACAAAGTCATGATTCATAACTTTTGACTGCCTTACAAAGCCATAA
This sequence comes from Arachis ipaensis, assembly GCF_000816755.2. Lineage (NCBI taxonomy): Eukaryota > Viridiplantae > Streptophyta > Magnoliopsida > Fabales > Fabaceae > Arachis > Arachis ipaensis. Next base: position 65,565,576 of record NC_029785.2, on the reverse strand, counting down.
GAAGGTGCTGCTAACAAAATAAACATAACCATATGTCTGGTAACAAAGTAAACCTAACCAAACAAGCATGGTATACAAAATTACTTTCAAATTGTCTTATACAAAATAACTCCCAATACAACAAGCAAGAGTCTTCAATTTTTCTTCCTAGGTGCCTTGAATCCCGGAGTGGGAATGAACTTGAGGATACTGCCAAGTCTTACAGCTGTTCCTGAGCTAGCACCTTGCATGGGATTAACTGGCTCATGGGCAGAAGTTAGTGAGATAGATGATTTTCTCTTTGGTGGGAGCTTATCCGGTCTTGACTTAGGGATGGTACAAACTTCAGCAGCTTACAAGAATTGTAGTATATCAGAAGATGCGGTTATAATTACATAACACTAAACAATTTACAAGTTGTCATTAGATGAAAAATAAGTTGATTACCTGTTGAGACTCCTCTGGTTCAGAGTAAATTGGTTGAGAAAGCTCAACTTCAACTGGTTGGACATTAGTGTCATCATCATCAGCCGGAGCATCTTTACCAACATTGGCATCATCAGTGGCATTAGGATCAGGTTCAGCATTGGGGTCAGGTTTAGCAACATTTGGGCCATGTTCAACAACATTAGCTTCAGCTCCACCTGTATTTTTAGCAGCAGCAACATCTGCTAATTTCTTCTCTTTACAACCCCTCTTTATATGGCCTTTCTCTCCACAGTAGCTGCATGTGAATGGTGCAAGCTGCCTCTTTAGGTTTGTGTTGTCCTTGGTGGAAGTGGGTTTGGATTTAATTTTTGCAGCAGCATATGCTAGTTTTTTCTTTTTACAACCCCTCTTTGTGTGTCCTTTTTCCCCACAGTAGCTACATGTGAATGGTGCAAGCTGCCTCTTTAGGTTTGTGTTGTCCTTGGTGGAAGTGGGTTTGGATTTCTTTGAGCCACCTTTAGCTTCATCTGTGCCTATCCGCCTTTTTTGTTGTAACTTACCTGGCCCCCTCTTAATCTTTGGAGGTTGGGGCTTAAGAGATTCTGAAACCTCCCAGAAAGTCTGCCCAGGAATGGGATTAATATGATGCTGATATGTCTCCCTATATGAGTCCATAGTAACTAGTTTGTGGCAAAAATCCTCTGGATTTTTGTTCACCCTAGCTAGTGCAGCACAGGCATGCACATAGGGTATTCCTATATCCGAAACAACAATTAATCAAGTTAGTACTTAGTGTTAGGTAGTAATATATGAATGAATGTTACTTTGGACAAAATAAAATCCACCTATCAGCATCCAAAATTGACATGTGCAAAGGTGTTTTCCTAGATCAACAACATGGTTGGCTGGGTAACCATGTACCTCAAATTTCTCATATCCAGTATCACCTGTCCATATTGGGTGCCAATATTTTGACTCTTTTCTCACTTTCTCCAGATGACTGTGAATTACTGGCGGCAACTTACCCACATGATTAACTAATTTTACCTTGTTCTTAGCTATTGTTCTCATGACAAACATTCTCACACCTTCAAGCAAAGTAATGATTGGCTTGGCCCTGGCCTCTTTAATTTTTGAGTTGAATACCTCGCATGCATTATTACATATGCTATCCAATTTAGGCCTGTGACTGAATTGACTCCTGGTCCAGTGTTCTCCTCCTCACTTTGATAGATATGCCCATGCATTCTCGTTGATAATCTTGATCTTGTTCATATTATCTCTGAACTCTTGATACGTTGTGGCTCGTGCACACTCCCACAGCAAGGATCTTAGTTGTAAATCCTTCTATTGCTTGTTAAAATTCTGCCACAAGTGCCAAACACAAAAGCGGTGATGAACACGGGGCATCACCTCTTCCATTACCGTCAACAAACCCTGTGCACAAAACCAAATACCATATCATCATAATAGACCCTGACTCTCATTGACGCTCACCATAACAGTCCCTGACTTCTAACAATTTACACATAATAGTCCCTGACTTCTAACAATTTACACATAATAGTCCCTGTTTTTGAGAAACGATACTCATATAAGTCCATCATATCTATCGAGGCTTATCCTCATTATTAAAATTCAGCATAGAAATAGCAGACAATGTTCATCTCTACTCATAACTAATAATATACACAATGCATACAATTCCCTGATGAATAAACAGCATAGATGTTCAACGCATGGAACATATAACAAAGCATACAATTTTCATATCCACTCATGACTAACAATCCACTATTTTCTAAGATACTCATGAATTAGAGAATACCTTCTGCATGTCAGAGATAAAGCACCACCCATTTTGCCTATAGTCTCCAAGGTGCTGGTGTAGCAACTCAAGAAACCACTTCCAATTCTCCTTGTTTTCTACGCCAACAATTGCCCACGCTATGATGTAGATATGGTGATTAGCATCCTGGCCCACTGCCAATAGAATTTGTCCACCAAATTAAGTTTTCAAGAAAGCACCGTCCAGTCCAATCAATGGTCGGCATCTGGCTTTGAAACCACTCTTGCAAACACTCAAGCACACATACATTTTATCAAATACTGGATCATATTCAGGTTGGGGAGTGCAACAAATTTCAACTGTTGATCCACGATTAGTCTTGAGAAGTGTAAGACCATAATCCCTCAGCATTTTGTATTGTTCCTTTTCATCCCCGAACACAGCATTTTGTGCATCAAAGAGGGCCCTTGATATTGAGTTCTTGTTCAAGGTCAAGTCAAACCTTGACTTGAAGTAAGTGGTAGCATCACATTGCTTAAAATTGGGGTACTTCCTAACCTTCTTGACTAGTTTACTCGCCACCCAATTTCTGTTAGCTGCCCTCTTCTTATCTTTCCTTGGGCATGTATGATCATTAAGGAATGTCTTTATTTGCCAACAAGTATCTTCATGATCCCTTGATGCATACACCACCAATGGACATCCTTTCACCTGACATGTAGCCCTCATCCTCATGTTGTCATTCTTCCTAAACCTAATCCGGCTACCCTCTTGGATTGTGAACTCCCTAACAGCCTCCTTAAAGTCCCATTTTGTGTTGAATTTCATGCCAACTTCCAGTTGTAGTTCTCCAAACCTTATACCTTCTCTGAACACAGGACAAAAATCTTTGGACTCCTCATCTGCCCCCTCATCCTCTGAATTGGGGGGAGTCTTCATTTCTTCAGAATGCCATGAATTTGCCCCGTCTGAGTCAGCCCCTGGATCATATGCATTATATGCATCATCCTCTGTTCTACCCACAAAGCATAGGTCCACATCCCCATCTGAGACCTCCTCAACAAATGCATCATCCTCAATAGTAACTTGCTCTTTATCCTTAGCAAACGCAGCAGCAGGAGCATGTTTAAATTTGATATCTTTTTTAACAGTCTTAGCCTTACAAACATCATTATCATAATCATCATCATCAGACGAAGAACTATCTTCGATCCTTGGCTTATACAAACTATCTTCGTCACTATCATATGAATCAGAGGATAGTGCATCACCTCCCTCCTGTCGTGCTTGCAACACCGCCTTTCCCTTAGCAACACTCCTCGTACAAGGCCTAAAATTAGGGGTGGTTGTTGTCGTTTTCTTCTTGAAGGTGGATTTCAGTGTGGAGTTGGATGTTGCTATTGACACACTTTTAGGGAGAATAGGCTTCGTAGGAGGATTCGACTTTGAATTGGTAGGAGGCTTTGGCTTTTGATTAGTAGGAGGCTTCGGCTGTGGATTAGTGAGAGGTTTTTCAAATTGATTAGTAGGAGGCTTTGCAAATTGATTAGTAGGAGGCTTCGGCTGTGGATTAGTGGGAGGTTTTGGCTTTTGATTAGTAGCAGGCTTTGCCTGAGATTGATCATTTGGATTGGCAAGAGACTTCTCCTGACTTGGAGGTTTTGAATTCGTGATAGATTCTGGCATAGTTGGAGGTGTTGGATTACTAGGAGGAGTCGGATTAATTGGAGGGTTCGGAATGTCAATGGTGTTGACAGGCGTTGCCTTGTCTTGGGGGGATTCACTGCTGGGGTTCCTCATTTTGTCATTAAGAGTGACCATAGCACCTTCTTCTTTTGCATCCATGCCAGCCTTTTCCTCCTCATCTTGTAAATAATCTAGAGATGACACCCCATGCTCAAAATACACATCCACCAATCCATTATTCTTGTGAGCAAGGAAACACATCTCCCTAAGCTCGTTGTCACTGTTTAGATTCCTTAATCCAGTTTCTAACGTCCTCCCGGGAACTAGCCACCAACAATGAAGGATCTTGTCATAGCCTAACTCCTTGTAATAATTCCTTATGAAGAAAACGTCCAAGGTATCCTCATCCAGATCACCTAGGCATGTTAAGTTATCAGGGATATATCTCAAATTTCCTTCATCATCTTTCTCAAAGTTTCCTCCATGATGAAACATTATATCCAACAACACATCCATCTGCATCAACAAATCAAAACGATTAAATCTCACACAATCGTCCCAGAGGACTTCAACATCATATTAAAATCCTATACGTTAATATCACAGTCACCAACATGCATTAACCCACTATTGAAAAAATCTCTGTTTCATTGCCAAAAAATAGAGCATATATACACCAAACCCTTTGCCCTAACAAAAATCCTTAAATACAATCCATTAAGGTAATGCAGCCATGAAACTCTAGGACAACCCAACACAGTAACAAGGCAATCATACACCTTCATCATATATTGATTCATGAAATAAATTCGAAAATTATTTTAACCAACACATACCTTCAACGACGCAGAAGACAGAGAAACCACTTGCCTCCAAAGGAGCAGCAAACTATTCAAACGAAGTGTGACAGTGGAGGAGACGGGGAAGACGAGGTTAAGTCGCTGCCATTGATGAGAGAATCGGAAGATGAAGACTGAGCGTGGAGGAGAGGAGACGAAGTGTGAGACTGTTCAAACAAATATGCTGAAGGCAAACCGTTTTCAAGGGCTCCAACTTAGGAACGATGTCGTTTACTTTTTCATTGGGCGCCAAATTGATACTGCGTCGTTTCACTTGGCTCCAACGTTGCATTGGAGGTGCCAGATCATCCCTCCGTTTGCTGACTTGGCGCCGGAAAGGGTTGCAAGGAAACTATGGGTCCCGGAGCAAAATGTCAGGGATGCTTTTAGGGAATTTTGAAAGTTAAGGACAAGTATGGGTAACTCGCCCAATCTTAGGGACCACTTTGGGGTTTTAGTCCAAGTACTATTGTTTCTCTTTCAATTCATGCTTACTCCTTCTCCAAGATATACTCTCGTACTTAATTCAGTTAAGTCAGAATGAAGGGGTGACCCGTGACAATCACCCACTATCTTCGTTACTCGCTTAGCCAAGATCCGCGTGCTTGACAACCACAAGAGGTCTACATGATGTTCAACGTAGTCATTGGACGACAGCCGGAGTATATTCTCTTGGGTCTCTAATCCACAGACCGAGTCCGTGAGATTAGAACCTTTGTGGTATAGGCTAGAATCAATTGGCAGCATGCCTGAGATCCGGAAAGTCTAAACCTTGTCTGTGGTATTCCGAGTAGGATCTAGGAAGGGATGACTGTGACGAGCTTCAAACTCACAAATGTTGGGCGCAGTGACAGTGTGTAAAAGGATAGAGAGATCCTATTCTGACACTAGTAAGAACCGATAGATAATTAGCCGTGCGGTAGCTGTACCTGGTATTTTTCATCTGAGATGAGAAATCTGACAGTTGATTAGCCATGCAGAAATCGTACTTGGACCATTTTCACTGAGAGGATCATACAGCTTGCCATGGAAGGGAGCATGCCTAATTGGAAGAAGACAATAGGAAAGCAGAGGTTCAGAAGCAACAAAGCATCTCCAAACGCTTATCTGAAATCCCACCAATGAAATACATAAGTATCTTATTTTATTTTATGTTTTATTTATCTTTTAATTATCAAAACCTCATAACCATTTGAATCCGCCTGACTAAGATTTACAGGATGACCATGCTTGCTTCAAGCCTACAATCTCCGTGGGATCGACCCTTACTCACGTAAGGTATTACTTGGACGACCTAGTGCACTTGCTGGTTAGTTGTGCGGAGTTGTGAAAAGTGTGATCACAATTTCGTGCACCAGTGTGCAACACCAAACTTAGCTCCTAGCAATGCAGAGAAATCTCCTTACTCTCTTATTGACAAGCTATGAAAAGTGAATTACCTTTGGTTGGGTTGCCTCCCAACAAGTGCTCTTTTAACGTCACTAGCTTGACGATTAGCTCTCTCAGTCGAGTCTGTATTTTGTCTTATCCCTTTCCTTCATATCACCCAAGTAGTGCTTGAGCCTTTGTCCATTTACAGTGAAGGTCCCCTGTGATTTTTCTTCTATAATTTCTATATTTCCATACAGAGAAACCTTGGTGATAAGAAAAGGGCCAGACCACCTTGATCTTAATTTCTCAGGGAAAAGTTTCAGTCTGGAGTTGTAAAGTAGCACTCTCTGTCCTTCCTCAAAGCTTCTTGGTGCCATCTTGAGGTCATGTCTTTCCTTTACCTTTTCTTTGTAAATTTTGGCATTTTCATAGGCTTGGGATCTAAATTCTTCCAATTCTTGCAGTTGCTAGAGCCTCCTTTCACCAGCAGCTTGACTATCAAAATTCAATAACTTGAGAGCCCAGAAAGCTTTGTGTTCGAGCTCTAATGGCAGGTGACAAGCCTTACCATACACCAGTTGATATGGAGACATCCCAACTGGTGTTTTAAAGGCTGTTCTGTATGCCCAAAGAGCATCATCCAGCTTCTTCGACCAGTCTTTTCTTGAAGCTCCCACCGTCTTTTCTAGGATCCTTTTTAGCTCTCGGTTGGATACTTCTGTATGGCCACTTGTTTGGGGGTGATAGGGTTTGGCAATCTTGTGCTTCACCCCGTATCTCAGGACGAGGGTCTCTAGTGGTCTATTGTAAAAATGGCTTCCTCCATCACTGATGAGTGCTCTGGGAACTCCAAACCTGCTAAAGATATTCTTTCTGAGGAAGTTCAAGACCACCTTGTTGTCATTTGTAGGGGTTGCAATGGCCTCCACCCATTTGGACACATAGTGCACTGCCACCAAAATGTAGTTGTTTGAGTATGAAGTTGGGAATGGTCCCACGAAATCAATTCTCCATACATCAAACAACTCAAGTTCTAAGATGAATTGCTGTGACATCTCATTTTTCTTAGGCAAATTTCCAGCCCGCTGACATTCATTACACTTCTTCACTAGCTCTCGTGCATCATTGAAGATGGTGGGCCAAAAGAACCCGCATTGCAAGACTTTTGCTGCAGTACTTTCTCCTCCAAAATGACCTCCATAGCAAGAACCATGACAATTCCATAAAACCTCTCTTCCCTCTTCTTCTGAAATACATATCCTGAGCAATCGATCTGAGCATTATTTGAATAAATATGGCTCATCCCAAATGAAATATTTTGCATCATTGATGAGTTTTCTATTTTGATACTTGTTGATCATTAAAGGAAATTTCCCAGTAGCCTTAAAATTAGCAATGTCTGTGAACCAGGTGCCTTATTAACCAGCATTAATTGCTCATCAGGGAAGAATTCATTGACACTTGATTTGTGGGTGCTACCTTCTTTACAGGGAATTCTGGACAAATGATCTGCTACTTTGTTCTCCACTCCCTTCTTGTCTTTAATCTCAATATTGAATTGCTGCAATAGCAAAATCCACTTTATCAATCTTGGTTTTGACTCTTGTTTTGCAAGTAAATATTTTAGTGCTACATGATCAGTGAAAACAATAACTTTAGATCCAATGAGATATAATCTAAACTTGTCAAATACAAACACTATTGCCAGTAGTTCCTTCTTAGTAGTTGTATAATTCCTTTGAGTTTCATTCAAAACCTTACTGGCATAATATATAACATGCACTAAATTGCCTTTCCTCTGCCCAAGCACTGCCCCAACAGCATAGTCTGATGCATCACACATCAGTTCAAAAGGCAAATTCCAATTAGGTGGGACAATGATAGGTGCTGAGGAAAGTTCTCTTTTCAGTGTTTCAAATGCTAGTGTGCATTTTTGGTCAAATACAAAAGGTGTATCAAAGACTAATAGGTTGCTCAAAGGCTTTGCAATTTTGGAAAAATCTCTGATAAACCTTCTATAGAAACCAGCATGGCCTAAAAAACTCCTAATTGCCTTGACATTACTAGGTGGAGGTAATTTCTCAATTAACTCAACCTTAGCTTTGTCTACCTCTATGCCTTTTTCTGAAATTTTATGGGCAAGGACAATCCCTTCTATTACCATAAAGTGGCATTTCTCCTAGTTTAGAACTAGGTTTGTCTCTTGGAACCTTTTTAATACTAAGGCAAGATGATTAAGGCAATTGGGAAAGGAATCTCCAAAAACTAAAAAATTGTCCATGAAGACTTCAATGAATTTTTCAATCATGTCTGAGAAGATAGACAACATGCATCTTTGGAAAGTTGCAGGGGCATTGCACAATCCAAATGGCATGCACCTATAAGCAAAAACTCCATATGGGCAGGTAAATGATGTCATTTCTTGATCTCTTGGATCAACCACTATTTAATTATAACCCGAATATCCATCAAGAAAACAGTAATATACATGTCCTGCCAATCTCTCCAGCATCTGGTCCATGAAATGGAGTGGAAAGTGATATTTTCTAGTTGCCTCACTGAGTTTTCTATAATCAATGCACATCCTCCAGCCTGTTACTGTTCTTGTGGGGATGAGTTCATTCTTCTCATTGGGTACAACTGTGATCCCTCCTTTCTTTGGAACCACATGGACAGGGCTCACCCATGGGCTGTCTGAGATGAGATAAATGACTCCTGCCTGTCATAGCTTCATCACTTCTTTTTGGACCACTTCTTTTATGACAGGATTCAATCTTCTTTGGGCTTAAATGGAGGGTTTGGAATCATCTTCCAGCAAGATCTTATGCATGCATATGGATGAGCTTATCCCTTTTAAGTCACCAAGGGTCCATCCAATGGCATCTTGGTGCTTTTGCAGCACCTTGATTAATTCCTCTTCCTGTTCTTGACTAAGGGAAGAATTGATGATCACTGGGTAACTTCCGTCACTTCCCAAGTATGCATACTTGAGAGTAGGAGGCAGTGCTTTCAGCTCCAGTTTGGTTGCTTCTTTCTCCTTTTTCCTCTCCTCCAATGTGCTTAGAATAGACACTTCAGCTGAGTTGACATCAGCCACCTCAACATTTGACATGGATTCACCCTCTGTCTATCCTTCAATTGCTTCTTCAAAGGTTTCTTTCACCACAGTTTCCACTGCATCTAGCCTCATACATTCTCCTAGTGACTCTGGTGGATAGCTCATAGCCTTGAATACATTGAATACCATTCTCTCATCATGTAACCTAAGGGTAAGTTCCCCCTTTTGGACATTAATGATGGCTCCAGCAGTAGCTAAAAATGCTTTCCCAGAATTATTGAAGCCTTAGCTTCTTCCTCCATGTCCAATACCACAAAGTCAGCAGGGAAGATGAAGTCTCCTACTTTCACTAGAAAATCTTCTACTATTCCATGAGGGAATTTGAATGACCGATCTGCCAATTGGAGGGCCATTCTTATTGGTTTGGCTTCCTCAATCTTCATTCTTTTCATCATAGTTAAAGACATCAGATTTATACTAGCTCCCAAGTCAGATAAGGCTTTTTCAACTGTTATTTCCCATATGATGCAGGGAATTTGGAAGCTTCTGGGTCCTTCAATTTTTGAGGCAATTTATGTTGGATGATAGCACTACATTCCTCAGTTAAAACTACAGTTTCATCATTCCTCCATCTTCTCTTCTTGGTCATCAATTCCTTTAGAAACTTAGCATAAAGTGGCATTTGTTCTAGTGCTTCTGCAAAGGGAATGTTGATTTGAAGTTTCTTGAAAATCTCCAAAAATTCGGAGAGTTGGCTGTCCTTTGCATTCTTCATTAGGCGCTGAGGGTAAGGAGCCTTTGGGACATATGGACATAGAGCTTCTTTTTCTTTTGATGGAGTGGGAACAGGTGTTTGTGCTTCTTCCTTGTCCTCTAAACTACCCTATGCTTTCTCCTCTTAAATCTCCTTTGAATTCTCTGTCAATTCCCTTCCACCTCTGAGGGTAATAGATTTGCATTCCTCTCTTGAAGTTGTTTTGGTGGCATTCCCTGAACTGTGGCCAGGAGCATGCTTGGACAAATATCCAATTTGTGCTTCAAGTTTCTGAGTAGCAGCATCTTGGTTTTGCAAATTGGATACTACTTCCTCCTGGAATTTCTTCATGTCTTTAAACTCTTTGCAAAGATTTACAATCATAGCATCTATTTTGGCCATTCTGTCCTCATCATGTTGTGATAGTTGGTTGGAATTGAGGTGTTGAGAGTGGTCATGGTGGTTTTGGTAAGGTGGCTGTGAGTAAGTGTTTTGTGTGGTCTGGTACGGTTTTAGGTTGGAGTTTTGGTGAGTGGGATTATTATACTGGTTTGGATTATGAGCTCTGTGGTCTTGGCCTTGGTTTTGTTGGTTCCCCCACCTAAAGTTTCGGTTGTTCCTCTAACCAGAGTTATAGGTTTTAGAGTATGGATCATTAGCTTGCCTAGATGAATTTCCAAGGTAATTAGCTTCCTTCCAGTTAACTCCTTCTTCTGTGTCCAACTCTTCTTGGGGTGATGGTTGAGTGTGGATAGCTGCTACCTGATTCTTCTCTATTTGCTTGGTTAATTTAGCCAGTTGTTTAGTGATCATCTTGTTCTGAGCCAGGATTGCATCCATATGGTTTAATTCCAAAACTCCCCTATTGTTGCTCCTATCTGAGGCATAAAAATACTCATTGTCAGCCACTGTCTCTATAACATCAATGGCTTCTTCAATGGTCTTCTTCTTGTTAAGGGAACCTCCAGATGAGTGGTCTATAGCCTTCTTTGATTCATGATTCAGCCCTTCCTAGAAGATATGAATTTGCACCCACTCATTAAACATATCAGGGGGGCATTTCCTTGTCAAATCTTTGAATCTCTCCCAGGCTTCATAAAGAGTCTCACCATCCTGCTGTCTGAATGTCTGCACTTCAGTTCTTAGCCTGTTTACTTTTTGTGAAGGGTAGAACCTTGTTAAGAACCTATTCATTACATCTTCCCAGGTTGTCAAGCTGATGAGCGGATAATTTATACGCTTTTTGGCATTATTTTTACATAGTTTTTAGTATGATTTAGTTAGTTTTTAATATATTTTTATTAGTTTTTAAATAAAAATCACACTTCTAGATTTTACTATGAGTTTGTGTATTTTTCTGTGATTTCAGGTAATTTCTGGCTGAAATTGAGGGACCTGAGCAAAAATCTGATTCAGAGGCTGAAAAAGGAATACATATGTTGTTGGATTCTGACCTCCCTGCACTCAAAGTGGATTTTCTGGAGCAAAAGGAGTCCAAATGGTGCGCTCTCAATTGCGTTGGAAAGTAGACATCCAGGGCTTTCCATCAATATATAATAGTCCATACTTTGCGCGAGTTTAGAAGACGAAAACTGGCGTTCAACTCTAGTCCTCTGCCCTATTCTGGCGTTAAACGCCAGAAACAGGTTACAAGTTGGAGATAAACGCCCAAAACAGGTTACAACCTGGCAGTTAACTCCAGAAACAGCCTAGACACGTGTAAAGCTCAAGTCTCAGCCCCAGCACACACCAAGTGGGCCCCGGAAGTGGATTTATGCACTATCTATCATAGTTTACTCATTTTCTGTAAACTTAGGTTACTAGTTTAGTATTTAAACAACTTTTAGAGATTTATTTTGTATCTCATGACATTTTCACGTTTTACATTGTATCTCTACAGCATGAGTCTCTAAACTCCATGATTGGGGGTGAGGAGCTATGCTGTGTCTCGATGAATTAATGTAATTACTTCTGTTTTCTATTCAATCACGCTTGTTCCTATTCTAAGATACTCGCTTGTACTTAACCGTGATGAATGTGATGATCCGTGACACTCATCATCATTCTCAACCTATGAACACGTGCCTGACAACCACTTCTGTTCTACCTTAGATTGAGTGTGTATCTCTTAGCCTCTTGGTTCATGATCAGAGTCTTCGTGGTATAGGTTAGGATTATTGGCGGCCATTCCTGAGATCCAGAAAGTCTAAACCTTGTCTGTGGTATTCTGAGTAGGATCTGGGAGGGGATAACTGTGACGAGCTTCAAACTCACGAGTGCTGGGCAAAGTGGCAGACACAAAAGGATCAATAGATCCTATTCCAATATGAGTGAGAACCGACAGATGATTAGCCATGCGGTGACAGCGCATTTGGACCATTTTCACTGAGAGGACGAATGGTAGCTATTGACAATGGTGATCCACCAGCATACAGCTTGCCATGGAAGGAGACCTGCGTGCGTGAAGAAGAAGATAGTAGGAAAGTAGAGATTTAGAAGACAGAGCATCTCCAAAACCTCAATCTATTCTCCATTACTGCATAACAAGTACTATTTATTTTATGCTTTTTGCTCTTTATAAATATAATCACTCTTATCATTGATCTCCTGACTAAGAATTACAAAATAACCATAGCTTGCTTCAAGCCGACAATCTCCATGGGATCGACCCTTACTCACGTAAGGTATTACTTGGACGACCCAGTGCACTTGCTGGTTAGTGGTACGAGTTGTGAAAAGTGTGATTTACAATTTGTGCACCAAGTTTTTGGCGCCGTTGCCGGGGATTGTTTGAGTTTGGACAACTGACGGTTCATCTTGTTGCTTAGATTAGGAAAATTTTGTCTTTTGGGTCAGAGTCTTTTATTTTCTTTATGAATTTTTAGTTTTTCTGTGAGTTTAGTGTCATGTTTTAAGTTTGGTGTCAATTGCATGCTTTTCTTTGTCTTTCAATTTTCGAATTGCATGTTCTTTGTTCTTCCTTGATCTTCAAGTTGTTCTTGTCAATTTTTCTTGTTTGATCTTTAGTTTTCTTGTTCCGTGTCTTTTCTTATTTTTCTTGCGCTTTTTCAAAATATCAGTTTTCAAAAAATTTTATTTATTAAATACCTTATTAAAATACGTTAAATTTATAGCTCAATTGGCTAGAGCGTTGTGCTTATGTTCTTGGTAATTGGCTATCTTCCTTTTAAAAATTTTTCAAAAGTAATTTTCTTTGATTAAATCCTGTGTCAATTTTTAAGTTTAGTGTTCTCTTGTTAATTTTCCTTTAGTTTTCGAAAATTTCATTGTGGTTTGCAAAAAAAAAAAAAAATTTTAAGTTTGGTGTTCTATCTCCATGTTCTTGTTGTTCTTGTGAATCTTCAAGGTGTTCTTGAGTCTTCCTTGTGTTTTGATCTTAAAATTTTTAAGTTTGGTGTTCTTTGGTGTTTTTCCTCCAAAATTTTCGAAAAAAAGGAGCATTAGAGCTAAAAATTTTAAGTTGTGTGTTTTTCTCTTTCATCATAAAATTCAAAAATAAAAAAAAATATCTTTTCTAACTATTTTTAAGAAAATATTTCGAAATTTTTCATAAAAATTCAGATTTCAATTTCAAAATTTTATCTTATCATATCTTAGTTGTCAAGTTTTTAAAAAAATCATATCTTTTTCAAATCATATCCTTTTTAAATTTTTTTTAAAATTCATATCTTTTTCAAAACCTCCTAACCACTTTTTCTCTCTCTTCATTTTTTGAAAATCCTCACCCATTTTTCATTTTATTTTATTTTAATTTTTTGATTTCCGTTTTTTCAAAAAAAAAATTTAATAAAAAAAATATTTTAATATTATTTGAGTCTCCAATTCACAACATCTCCCTTTCTCTATCATGGATCTAAGTGGAAATGAACAGTCCAGAAGGACTCTGGGGTCATATGCTAACCCTACTACTGCTTCATATAGGAGTAGTATCTGTATACCCTCCATCGGAGTCAGTAGTTTTGAGTTGAATCCTCAGCTTATTATCATGGTGCAGCAAAGTTGCCAGTATTCCGGTCTTCCACAGGAAGAACCTACAGAGTTTCTGGCACAGTTTTTACAAATTGCAGACACAGTACATGATAAGGAAGTAGATCAGGATGTCTACAGATTATTACTGTTCCCATTTGCTGTAAAAGACCAAGCTAAGAGGTGGTTAAATAACCAACCTAAGGCTAGCATAAGGACATGGAAACAGCTATCAGAAAAATTCCTGAATCAATATTTCCCTCCAAAACGGATGACACAGCTAAGGCTGAACATCCAAGGCTTTAAACAAGGAGTTAATGAATCTCTTTATGATGCCTGAGAGAGATACAGAGAGATGCTAAGAAAATGCCCCTCTGAAATGTTTTCAGAGTGGGTGCAGTTAGACATCTTCTATTATGGGCTTACAGAGAAAGCTCAGATGTCTTTGGACCACTCAGCTGGTGGATCTATACACATGAGAAAGACAATTGAAGAAGCTCAAGAGCTCATTGATACAGTTGCTAGAAATCAGCATCTGTACCTAAATAGTGAGTCTTCCATGAAAGAAGAGGCTAAAACAGTAACTGCTGAACTCAGTCCTGCAGAACAAGTTACTGAATTCAATCAGCAATTAGATTTTCTAACAAAACAGCTAGCCGAATTCAAGGAGATACTACAAGACATAAGAATGGCTAATATGAATATGGAAGTATGTAACAACCCTGATTTTCGAGTATGCGAGATCTTTTCCGAAGGCACGGATTTCACCAGAAGATCACTAAAGGGAACACCTCTTCTATATCAACAAGTATCTCAATCCTCATTGTCATTATGTCATCCTTAAGCTAGAACCTTTCCCGAGGCAAGCTCGATAACGCAATCACGAAGAACCTAGTTTTTGAACCGTATCGGTTAGGAGTTTTGATTCGGTTTTTCGTAAATAGTCTCAGTTTGACAAACCGGACTCGATTCATGAGAAAAGAGAGATAATAGGATAATACCATCAATATATGAGTATTAGAAGCCTCTTGAATGATATTATAAGGTTACCTGATCAGTTTTAGTTAAAAACAGAAAACCGGTTTAACCGGGTTCACAATTTACTGGTGCAGCTTAGCACCAGCATTCTCTGATGACTTTAGCAATGCTAAGGCCTCATCATACATGTTCTATTCTCATAATAAATATGTTACTAGTGTCATTTATGCTAGTAGCTCAGAAAATAATTTTTAGAGATGTTTTTACGAGTGTTCTGGTACACCTAGTTTTAGTAGTTGTACACCAGAGATATTTTAATATTATTTTAATCCACCTCCAAGCCAACCAATAAAAACTCACCTTTACACCCCCAAGACCTCCAAGGATGTCTCATTTCATCATTTTGGCCGAAATTGAAAGGAGAGAAAAGAGAGAAAACTTCATGAACACTTAATCTTCAAATCTTGATTTCTTCTGAACCAAAACTCAAATCAAAACTCCGATTTTACCAAAATGATCCTCTCTTCTTCCTCTACATAACCATGTGACTTATCAAGGCTGGAAATAAGGTGAGATGGCTTTCTCCCTCCCTCTTCAATTCGGTTTTCAAGGAAAACCATGCAAAACATGTGTTTTCTTGATGTTCTTCCTTAGGAATCATGCTTAACTTGACTTGAGGGCCAAGAAACATTAATTTTCAGCAAGTCTAAGGTGAGATATCTCTTCCTAACGTGCTGAGGGAGATTTGGTCAGTTGAGAGTTTGTGGATTTAAAGTTGTTCTTGATGTGTTTTAGGAGGAAAAAGTGCTTAAGGACCACCTGAAAGTCTAACCGAATTAGGAGCAGCAAAACCAGGTAGGGTGTCACGAAATTAATCTTGATTATTTGTGTTTGCGTTGTGTGAATGTTGTATAAATTGGCTGTGCTAAAAATTGGTTGCTTATATGATTGATTCTTGGTGAAAATTTGGTGAAATTTTGATGAAATTTGATGAAATTCAAGCTTTAAAGTTCATGTTCTTGGGGCAGCTGGAAAAACGAAACCCTAAGCTTAAATTGGGGTTCAATTTGTGTTAAAATCATGTAGAAAAGATGGGGTTTTAGTGGCTGCTAATTTATTATGAATTATAGTAAAAATCGGTTGCTGAAAAGACTGAAAAACGGGTAAAAACAGAGAAAGAATCTGAAGAATTTATGAAGAACATGAAGAACACTTTGAGTGTGATGAAGAACAATGGAGAACACCTTTTTGATCCATAAAAGGGCAAGGAAGTAAATATTTTGGTGTTTGGGGGGTTATTTTGTAATTTCTGAAAGTTAGGGTGATAAAAGTAGAAATATTAAAAGTTACGGGTGGTAAAAAGTGAATTTTAAAAGTTAAAAGTAAAAGTAAGTTAATTTTCGAAAATTTAATGATAAAATAATAAAAAATAATAAAATATTAAATAATAATATTTAATTAAAAATAATATTTTAATAAAAATAATAAAATAATACGGAAAAGGCAGTTTTCTGTAAAAGCTTTAGAAAGATAACTTTAAACACAGAATCTCATAATTACTTTCATAAAACACTTAGGGAGTGGTAAAAACATATTAGTGAGGCAAAGATAAATAAAAGATAAAAAGTTGAAGAGAAGATAAAAATCGAAAGAAAAGTCTGTAAAGTTTTAACGACAGAAAAACAGATAGAGACTAGTAAACGAACTAGGGAAACTTAGTTAGTACTTGAGTCGCGACTAGGGTTAGGTATTATATGAAAAGTTAAATTGTTTCAGTATAGACTTAATGAACCTATACTTGGGACAGACTAACTATTCATACCGAAATTTACATAAGCTTTAAATACATACGTTAAATAGAAAAATCAGAGCAGAGTAGAGAGATACAGAGAACAGAGTAATCAGAGCAGAGTAAAGAGACAATGAGAAAAGAGTAATATAACAAAAAGAATAGAGGAGAATAGTATAAGAATAAAGAGTTAAGCCTTGTGGCATGATGTTCTGTTGGTTGTCATTTCTGTAAGCCGAAGTTCACTTACAGAGGTGCCATTTCTATAGGCCGAAGTTCACCTATAGAAAGTTGTTGTGTTGTGTTTTTATATTATTCCTGTAAGCCGAAGTTCACTTACAGGGGCGCCATTTCTGTAAGCCGAAGTTGACTTGCAGAAGTGCTATTTCTGTAGGCCGAAGTTCACCTACAGAAAGTTGTTCTGTTGTGTTTAGACTATTCCTGTAAGCCGAAGTTCACTTATAGGAGTGCTGTTTCTGTAGGCCGAAGTTCACCTACAGAAATAAAGCCATATCTAGGACTAGTTCCTGGGTAATGTCGGGTTGCAGGGTGTAAACCGACACGTGAGCTTATGGCCTGCATAGGACAGACATGCATCATACTTGGTTGCGCATTTTCTCTTTTATGATTGTTGTTTGAATGTATGCTTTCTTTGTTTTCATTCTATTCTCTGTGTCTGTGTTTTGTTTTATTGTATTCTTTTGTTTGTGTTTTTCTTTCTATTTTCTCTATTTATCTGTTTCTTCTGTTCACCACTTCTTGGTATTCTGCTATATATATCTGCTAAGCGACACAAATTAATGAACTTAACTAATAACCCCGACCCTACTAAGAACTCCCCAGTTCTTACCCCTTCTCTCACCCTTCCCCCTTCAGATGGAAGCATGAGTACCCTTCCGTAGTTTACTAATGACTGTTCTGCAAAGAGGATTCCACTCTAGGTAGTCTTCTGGGTCTAGAGTGAACTCTGTTACCTGTTTATATGTATATACTGTGAGGCCAGCCAACGTCTGTACCCTGCTTATCTACAAACTTTAGCCTAAGTCCTCCGTACGATGTTGCTGTTATGTGGCCACTCGATGAAGTACTTGAGAGACGCTCTTTGATAACATATGATTGTGCAGAGGAGTAGTAAACGACCTTCCACCTTATGATGACGTTCCACCTGACTTGAGTTTTGAAGACCTAGAACGTACTTTCCCTCGCTCTAGTAGTTTAGAGGGACTAGGTGAGTATAGAGTCTAGGCTAGCCTGGGTGCCAGCTTAGGGACTTCTTGAACAGGTCAGGACCTGGGATGTTGTATGTATATATATGTATATAGTTATTATCTAGTTATATCTAGGGGTGTCCTAACTAAAGATCTTTACTCTAATAAAGGCTGGATAACCGAATGATATCAACTGCTTGTGATATATTTATGTATGGTTGTTTATAGCTGTTTTATCTGTTATTATTTGTGAATTGATTATAAATGATTCTGTTTATTAATTCAAACGTTTTCAAAAAAAAAAGTACCTCGTAAAATAACTATGCTTTTAACAACGAATCAGGCTCATATAATAAATAATAGTTAATAAATAGGTAGACAAGTTGGTAGCGCTCAGTTTCTAGTATGATCATGACGTACTAGAAATTGGGTCGTTACAAAGTACAGTTGAAGCAAACAAAACAGCAGTGATCAAAACAAATAACAGAAGAGTGCCAATCAGTTCAATTAAGAAGTGGAAAAACACTAAATACCTCACTTCAAAGTAGCAGGAAGTCAAGAAATGAACAAACTGCTACTCAAAATCCCTCTGAGGACAGTAAGAGCCCAGAGAGGAATAATTCTGGAGCTCAAACGCCAGAAAAGGGTGAAGAGCTGGCGTTAAACGCCCAACCCATGCTCAGTTCTGGCATTCAAACGCCACAAACAGGCAAGGCCTGTTTGTCTTGTGTATGGTAAGGCCTGTCATCTGCCCGTGGAACTGAAGCATAAGGCCTACTGGGCAACCAGATTCCTAAACTTTGATGCCAAATTAGCTGGAGAAAAAAAGATTGCTCCAGCTGAATGAGCTAGAGGAATTCAGACTCACTGCTTTCGAAAATGCTAAGCCTTACAAAGAGAAAGCAAAAAGATGGCATGACAGAAAGCTGTCATCTAGAGTCTTTGAACCAGGACAGAAAGTTCTTTTGTTTAACTCTAGGCTCAGGCTATTCCCCGGGGAACTGAAATCCCGGTGGAGGGGTGAAGAACTGAAGATTGATGGTTTAGAAGTTATAATAAATACTCGTTGTAAGTATAGTTACTAAACCAAGTAATCGACCTTTCCTACAAAAGTTCTGGTTGTCACAAGTAACAAACCCCTTTTTAAAATTGATAACCGAGTATTTAAACCTCGGGTCGTCTTCTCAAGAAATTGCAGGGAGGTATGTTCTTATTATTGGTTATGAGTCTTGAGGTGATGGATATAGACATGGTACATAGGGAAGTGGTGGTTCTTGATATGGTTCATATGGCTCATAAGGTGGTTGGTATGGTGGATAAGGGTTAGGATCATATGAGGGTGTTTGGTGGTAAGGGGCTTGTGAGTATGGTAGTCTAAAGCTATTTTGAGGAGGTGGTTCATTGGCATATGATGGAGCTTGCTGGTAACTATAAGGGGGTCCACCATATCTATTGTCTTGGCATGCATTGTAGGATGGTCTTTGTCCATGGTATCCTGGAAGGTGTTGTTGCCTAAAGGGTTGATCAGATCCTCTTGGCTCCTTCCATCTCTGATTGTTTTGACCTTGATGCATGTTCCTGTTATATTTTCCATTCCTTGCAACAGCATTGGAACCAAACTCAAAGCGATGGGGGTGAGAATTCATAATAGCAAATAAAAATTAAAAACGAAAATTAAAACAAATTTTAAATTAAAAGGTTATTGAAATTTAAATTTTTGAATTTGAAAATTAAATTTTGAAATTTGAAAATTAGATTTTGAAATTTGAAATTTGAAATTTTGAATTTTAAATTTTTGAAATTTGAATTTTGAAATAAGGTAAGATAAGATTTTGAAAAAGATATGATTTTTGAAAAAGATTTGAATTTTTAAAATTGAAATTTGAAATTTGAAATTTGAGTTTTAAATTTTGAATTTTTGAATTTAATGAGGGAAGAGAAAAACGATAAAATGACACCAAACTTAAAATTTTTAGATCAAAACGAAGAAAACAATTAAGAACAACTTGAAGATCAACATGAACACGAAAAACAAATTTTTGAAAAAAATTTTTTTTTTAATAACTAAATAAAAACCAATAACCTCTTAATTTATGAAAAAGCAAAAATAAAAGCAAAAATAAAAACAAATAAACAAGAA
This sequence comes from Arachis ipaensis, assembly GCF_000816755.2. NCBI lineage: Eukaryota > Viridiplantae > Streptophyta > Magnoliopsida > Fabales > Fabaceae > Arachis > Arachis ipaensis. The sequence continues at coordinate 65,545,569 of NC_029785.2, read as the reverse complement.
AAAAGAAAATATTTACAATAACCAATAATAAGGCACACGTTTGCAATTCCCCGGCAACGACGCCATTTTGAAGAACTGAAGATTGATGGTTTAGAAGTTATAGTAAACTCTCGTTGCAAGTATAGTTACTAAACCAAGCAATCAACCTTTCTTACAAACGTTTTGGTTGTCACAAGTAACAAACCCTTTTAAAATTGATAACCGAGTATTTAAACCTCGGGTCGTCTTCTCAAGGAATTGCAGGGAGGTGTTCTTATTATTGGTTATGAGTCTTGTAAATTGGGGGTTTTGAAAGTAAGGAAGCAGTATGACATGTAAAATAAATAAATAACTATAAAATAGAACTCTTGGCAAGGTATAAGAACTGGAAGTCCTATCCTAGTTATCCTTATCAATTGTGATGAGAATTGGAATTTTCTCCCACTTTGTTAACCTCTAACTATGAAGGTAAGTTAAGTGGATGAATTAATTTTGATTCCTCAGGTCCTAGTCTTTCCTTGGGAAAGGCTACAGTTATTGGAATTCAAATTAATTCTTGAAGAATTCTAATTTTTAGTCAACAATGAGTTTGATAACTCAAGTGTCTCCAATGACTCAACCAAAGCCAAAAGGGAAAAATTCAAATTATTTATATCACAAATAAAAGAGAGCAATCATAAATCTGAATTACCTCAAATTACATTAAGTAAAGGAAATCAATCTAAACATAAAGAGTTCATAAACTAAATTGATAAAATAAATAAAAGGAACATTGAACCTGAGAAGAATTTGAAATCCTAAATCCTTTAAGAGGAATCCTAATCCTAAATCCTAAGAGAGAGGAGAGAACCTCTCTCTCTCTGAAAACTACATCTAAATCCTAAAATTGTGTGTGGTGAGCTTATTTATGAATAGATGCATTCCCCCACTTTATAGCCTCTAATCTGTGTGTTCTGGGCTGAAAACTGGGTCAAAAACAGCCCAGATATCGTTGGAGAAGAAATCTGCCACCCTGATTTTTGTCACTGCGACGCGTCCGCGTGGAGCGCGCATTTGCGTCGCCTAGCATCAGGGCAACGATGGCATATTATATATCAAATCGAAGCCCCGGACGTTAGATTTCCAACGCAACTGGAACCGCGTCATTTGGACCTCTGTAGCTAAAGTTATAGCCGTTTGAGTGCGAAGAGGTCAAGCTGGACAGCTTAGCAATTTCTCCAACTTCTTGTATTCCTCCCACTTTTACGTGCTTCCTTTCCATCCTTTAAACCATTCCTGCCTTATAAACTCTAAAATCACTTAACACACATATCAAGGCATCTAATGGTAATAAGAGAGGATTAATATTAGCAATTTAAAAGCCTAGGAAACATGTTTTCAATCATAGCACAAAATTAGGAAGGAAAATGTAAAACCATGCAAATAGTATGAATAAGTGGGTAAAGAGTTGATAAAAATCACTCAATTGAGCACAAGATAAACCATAAAATAGTGGTTTATCAAGGGGACCATATGTGATTACAAGTGTGTCACCATATGGCTATGTGGAGCTTCAAGACATTGATTCTGATAAGAAGTTCATTGTTAATGGACAGAGAATCAAGCATTATCTTGAGGGCAATATTGAGCAAGAGTGCTCAAGGCTGAGGCTAGATTAAAAGCTCAGCAAGGTCCAGCTAAAGACAATAAAGAAGTGCTTATTGTCTTTAGGTTGATGATCATGTGAAGTCACAAAAACTACTGAAAAATCAAAAACAGAATGAAAAACAGCATTAAAAACAGCTCACCCTGGAGGAAGAGCTTACTGGCGTTTAAGAGGCAACGAGCTGGCGTTTAACGCCAGAAAAAAGCATCAAGCTGGCGTTAAACGCCAGAAACAAGCACCAGACTGGCGTTTAACGCCAAAACAGAGCATGGAATTGGTGTTAAACGCCAGAAACATGCAGCAAGCTAGCATTTAATGTCAGACATGCATTCTAAGGGCGTTTTGCACGCCTAAATGGAGCAGGGATGCTAAGTCCTTGACCCCTCTGGATCTGTGGACCCCACAGGATCCCCACCTACCTCACCATTCAAATTCAAACCATTTCCCTCCCAAACCCACCCATTCACAGACCTCCATCTCCTCCCTCTTCTCCACTTCTTTCCTCTTTTGCTCAAGGATGAGCAAACCTTTTAAGTTTGGTGTGGTAAAAGCATTGCTTTTTGTTTTTATAACCATTTATGGCACCTAAGGCCGGAGAACCTCTAGAAGGAGGAAAGGGAAGGCAAAAGCTTCCACCTCTGAGTCATGGGAGATGGAGAGATTCATCTCAAGGGTCCATAATTCAGTGGTAGAGCAATTGACTGCAGATCAAAGAGCTATTAGGGAAGAGCAACAAAGGCAAGAAAGAGACATAGAGGAACTCAAGAACACCATTGGTTCTTCAAGAGGAAGAAGACGCCACCCTCACTAAGGTGGACTCGTTCCTTAATCTCCTTGTTCTTATTTTCCTGATTTTCGGTTTTTGAGCCGTATGTTTTATTTATGTTTGTGTCTTTACTATATGATCATTAGTATTTAAGTATCCATGTCTTAAAGCTATGAATGTCCTATGAATCCATCACATCTCTTAAATGAAAAATTTTCTAAAAACAAAAGAACAAGAAGTACAGGGTTTCGAATTCATCCTTGAAACTAGTTTAATTATTTTGATGTGGTGACAATACTTTTTGTTTTCTGAATGAATGCTTGAACAGTGCATATGTCTTTTGAAATTGTTGTTCATGAATGTTAAATATGTTGGCTCTTGAAGATTGATGAAAAAGGAGACATGTTATTTGATAATCTGAAAAATTATAAAAATGATTCTTGAAGCAAGAAAAAGCAGTGAATATAAAAGCTTGCGAAAAAAAAGGAAAAGAAAAATGGCAAAAAAAAAGAAGAGAAAGAAAAAGAAAAAGCAAGCAGAAAAAGCCAAAAACTCTTTAAACCAAAAGGCAAGAGCAAAAATCCAATAGCCCTTAAAACCAAAAGGCAAGGGTAAAAAGGATCCAAGACTTTGAGCATCAGTGGATAGGAGGGCCTAAAGGAACAAAATCCTGGCCTAAGCGGCTAAACCAAGCTGTCCCTAACCATGTGCTTGTGGCGTGAAGGTGTCAAGCCAAAAGCTTGAGACTGAGCTGTTAGAGTCGAGGTCCATAGAAAAAAAAAAAGAGTGTGCTTAAAAACCCTGGACACCTCTAATTGAGGACTTTAGCAAAGCTGAGTCACAATCTGAAAAGGTTCACCCAGTTATGTGTCTGTGGCATTTATGTATCCGGTGGTAATACTGGAAAACAAAGTGCTTAGGTCCACGGCCAAGACTCATAAAGTAGCTGTGTTCAAGAATCAACATACTGAACTAGGAGAATCAATAACACTATCTGAATTCTAAGTTCCTATAGATGCCAATCATTCTGAACTTCAAAGGATAAAGTGAGATGCCAAAACTATTCAAGAGGCAAAAAGCTACAAGTCCTGCTCATCTGATTGAAGCTAAGTTTCATTGATATTTTGTAATTCATAGTATATTCTCTTCTTTTTATCCTATTTGATTTTCAGTTGCATGGGGACAAGCAACAATTTAAGTTTGGTGTTGTGATGAGCGGATAATTTATACGCTTTTTGGCATTGTTTTTACATAGTTTTTAGTATGATTTGGTTAGTTTTTAATATATTTTTATTAGTTTTTAAATAAAAATCACACTTCTGGACTTTACTACGAGTTTGTGTGTTTTTCTGTGATTTCAGGTAATTTTTGGCTGAAATTGAGGGACTTGAGCAAAAATCTGATTCAGAGGCTGAAAAAGGACTGCAGATGCTGTTGGATTCTGACCTCCCTGCACTCAAAGTGGATTTTCTGGAGCTACAGGAGTTTAAATGGAACGCTCTCAATTGCATTGGAACGTAGACATCCAGGGCTTTCCAGCAATATATAATAGTCCATACTTTTCCTGAGTTTAGAAGACGCAAACGGGCGTTCAACGCCAGTCCTCTGCCCTATTCTGGCGTTAAACGCCAGAAACAGGTTACAAGTTGGAGTTAAACGCCCAAAACAGATTACAACCTGGTGTTTAACTCCAGAAATAGCCTAGGCACGTGTAAAGCTCAAGTCTCAGTCCCAGCACACACCAAGTGGGCCTCGGAAGTGGATTTATGCACTATCTATCATAGTTTACTCATTTTCTGTAAACCTAGGTTACTAGTTTAGTATTTAAACAACTTTTAGAGATTTATTTTGTACCTCATGACATTTTCACGTTTTACATTGTATCTCTACGGCATGAGTCTCTAAACTCCATGATTGAGGATGAGGAGCTCTGCTGTGTCTCGATGAATTAATGCAATTACTTCTGTTTTCTATTCAATCACGCTTGTTCCTATTCTAAGATACTCGCTTGTACTTAACCGTGATGAATGTGATGATCCGTGACACTCATCATCATTCTCAACCTATGAACGCGTGCCTGACAACCACTTCCATTCTACCTTAGATTGAGTGTGTATCTCTTAGCCTCTTGGTTCATGATCAGAGTCTTCGTGGTATAGGCTAGGATTATTGGCGGCCATTCCTGAGATCCGGAAAGTTTAAACCTTGTCTGTGGTATTCCGAGTAGGATCTGGGAGGGGATGATTGTGACGAGCTTCAAACTCACGAGTGCTGGGCGTAGTGACAGACGCAAAAGTATCAATGGATCCTATTCCAACATGAGTGAGAACCGACAGATGATTAGCCGTGCGGTGACAGCGCATTTGGACCATTTTCACTGAGAGGACGGATGGTAGCCATTGACAACGGTGATCCTCCAACATACAGCTTGCCATGGAAGGAGACCTGCGTGCGTGAAGAAGAAGACAGTAGGAAAACAGAGATTCAGAAGATAGAGCATCTCCAAAACCTCAATCTGTTCTCCATTACTGCATAACAAGTACTATTTAATTTATGCTTTTTACTCTTCATAAATATAATCACTCTTATCATTGATCTCCTTACTAAGAATTACAAAATAACCATAGCTTGCTTCAGGCCGATAATCTCCGTGGGATCGACCCTTACTCACGTAAGGTATTACTTGGACGACCCAGTGCACTTGCTGGTTAGTTGTACGAGTTGACGTGGATTCAAGTTTTTCAATTCCAAATTATGGTCTTGGTATCGCGGACGTTGGAGGAAGCGTTTGAGGCAACGTTGGACCTCCATGGGTCGCTTTGTGACTCGTACGCTGGATGGTCAATTTTGCCATTTCACGTGTGTGCGTCACTCACACTTGCGCATGGATATATAAATTTTTCTCTTTCTCGCGTATGCGTCATAGACGCGTACGCGTCGCTCAAAAAACAATCAGCTCCAGAATTTAAAATTTTCTCACAACGTTGGGGGTAACGTTGGATGTCCAACGCTCCCTCCAACGTGAGCATCAGCAACTCATGCAGACAATTGCTCTGCCTCCCCTTCAATGTTTGAGGCAGCGCTAGTGGTCCAACTTGGCCACCAACATTGCTTCTTCTTTTTCTTTTCCATGCTCATTCTTCAACTTCCTTCCATGCTTTCCTTCACCTATCATCAATCAAATTTTGCATCAAAGCTTTGCTAAAGTCATGAGAATTCTCATCATTCTTAGCATACAAGTAATTATAGCATAATTCTCATGAAATTGCATCAAATTAATCATGGTTGAATGATTCTACGTATACATGAATTTCTAACCCAATTGCTTACTTATAGCTTAAGAAAGTGAATAAAACTTATTAAAAACAAATAAAAAGGCTAGTGAAAGTAGCCTAAAATGCCCTGGCATCATACGCGTGACCCCAAGCTTTTCGACAATCCACGCGCACGCGTTACCCACGCGTACGCGTGGATACAAAATTTCCACCTCCATACAAAATTCAGATAGTTAGGCCTCGTTTGTGCCAACTTTTTGCCTTTCGCACAACCCTGTCCACGCGTACGCGTTGCCTCTCTGAATAACCCATCACGCGTACGTGTGACCCACGCTTACATGTTGCTTCCCTTTCACCACCCCACGCGTACGCGTCGCACGACGTGCACGCGCACGCGTCGCACGACGTGCACGCGTGGATTGCCTTGTTTCACACACTTCTTTTCTTCTTTTCTTTCCATTTCTTTCCTTCTCTTCCCTTCTTCTCCTTTCTTTTCCTTTTTTCAACCATCATCCAACACTACCAAACACCATTTATGACCATTCCCTTTTAGATATTTAGTTGTTTAGTTAGTTTACTTTTCATCAATTTTCTATTTTCATAATAAGTGTTGGATTATTAATTTTGTTTGATGTTTATTGCTGCTCATTAACTGAATGCTATTTTAGCATTAATGATTTTGGATATTCATTGTTGGATTCTCTTGTTGAGGTTATATTTTGCTACTTGGTTTTGAATTTCTTTGTTGAATAACTGTACATACCAAGAGAATGAGAATTGCCTTCAAGTTTTTTAAGTCTTTTTGAGTTGCATGATTTGGCCACCATGTGATTTGAATTCTTTTATTTGATTAGGCAATTTCTTAATGGATGTTGTTTATTTATCTTAATGCATTGTGTTTCTTGATCATATACATCCACATGTTTTTGGCTTGAATGCTTTCATGCTTCTTTAGTGCTTGTTTGGTTGTTGTAACCTACGAGTTAAGAGCATCTCAAGCACATTAGGATGAGTGAAGTGCAAGTTCCTTTTCGTGTAACTGTGACATATCTTTTTATGTTAGTATGTGTGTTCTAAACCGCGTGCAACTTAGAATTCACACTTACTTCTATCCATGTCACACTAATTCACTCACTCCATTCTAGTGATTTACCTCATTCCAACAGTATATGCTTCCTTGCTTTTGCATTTACTTTCTTACTATCCTGTCTTCTATTTTCAGGATGAGTCATTATAAGCAACAATGGAAGCAAAACAAAGAATATGTAGCAACCGGTTGATCCACCAGCTAAAGGTGGCAATCGGTGTAGTCGCTGATGAGTATTTTGGTGAAAAATAAATTTCCCCCAAAACACACAAATCTAACCGGCAAGTGTACCGGGTCGTATCAAGTAATAAAAACTCACGGGAGTGAGGTCGATCCCACAGGGATTGAAGGATTGAGCAATTTTAGCTTAGTGGTTAATTTAGTCAAGCGAATCAAGATTTGGTTGAATGTTTTGTGATTTGCAGAAATTAAATTGCATGGAAGTAAAGAGAACAGGGAATTAAAGTGCTGAATCTTAAAGAACAAGAAATTAAATAGCAGAAACTTAGAATGCAAGAAAAGTAAATTGCGGAATCTTAAAGTGCAAGAAATGTAAACGGCTGGAATTGTAAAGGGAATTGGGGATTGGATTTGCAGAATTTAAACAAAGAAAAGTAAATTGCATCAAGCAGAGAAGTAGAAGAAGGTTTGGGTTAGATCGGATCTTGAAGCAGAAAAGTAAATGAACATGAAAAACAGCTCTTGAAGTTTGGAGAAGAACCAAAGTGAACCAATTGAACCGGGTTGGAGTTTTGCAAAAGTTGGCCAAAAGTTTGAGCAAAAGTTAGGGGGCTAACTTTTGCCCAAACTTTTCATATCAGCAGCTATATCCATCTGATACCAACGTTGGTGCCAAAGTTAGGGGTCTAACTTCGGCCCTAACGTTGGCCTTACCTTGTGCACTTGTGGCGCCAACGTTAGCCACCAAGTTAGGGGCTAACGTTGGTGCAAACTTTTGCTCCTCCCCTTGTGATTTTCATGTGCCAACGTTAGCCACCAAGTTAGGGGGCTAACGTTGGCGCAAACGTTTGGTGCCCAGGGAGGTTTTCTTCATGCCAACGTTAGCCTCAAAGTTAGGGGGCTAACGTTGGCTTAAACTTTTGGTGCCCAGGGGTGATTTTCATGTGCCAACGTTAGCCACCAAGTTAGGGGGCTAACGTTGGCGCAAACTTTTGGTACCCAGGGAGTGATTTTCATCATGCCAACGTTAGCCTCCAAGTTAGGGGCTAATGTTGGGGCTAACGTTTCACCCAAAAGTTTGTGCAAAAGTTTGAGGCTAACTTTAGGTCCAGCTTTTTGCTTCCTGGTTCAATTTCACATATTCCATTGTCCTCTCTTCACTCCTAGCCATTCCTTCTTGCTTCAACCTTTTATGGCTCTTTGGGTTCAGATTCCCCTCCTTCTCACCCAATTCAGCAAGGTTTTGAACCAGTTGTTCCATCTGCCTTTCAAGTCTTCTGAGTGAAGCCTCCTGGTTCTTGCTTATCATCTCTTGATGTTTATTTATTTCTTCCCGCTCTATTACCATCATTTCTTGAATTTTTATGGACCTCTCCATCAGCATTTCTAGAATATAGATTCTTTGAAAGGTTGGAAGTGGTTGTGGCTGTGTCAATTGTGGTGGTTGATGAAAGTCATTTTGAACGAATGGTGAGGTAGGACGGGGTTGGAAGTGTGTGTGATTGTTGTTGTGGGGGTGTGTTTTAAGTTGGTTTTTGAAGCTGGGATTGTTGCAGTTGAAGTCCCTTGGTTTTTGGTTTTGGTTCTCAACCCCCCTCCCATTAGAATGAGTTCTCCAAGGTGGATTGTACACATCATTCTGAGGCCTGTGTTGGAGCATGCTAGAGTGATTGCTTGGAGATTGTAGTTGCTCATAACTCTGTTGCTCATGGTTAATGACCCCAAAACTGTGTTCAGCTTGATTACTCCCATATGAGCTTTGAGTCAGGTTCTATGTATGTATTACAGCATGTCTCAACTCAGTGATTTTCCTAGCCATCATGTCCAGTTGTTGTAGAGTCTGCTGATGTATCTGCTTGTTTTGGCTTATTACTGCACTAGCACCTTCAATTTCTTTCTCTTGTGTGAATGGATGCACTTCTGCCTCTGGCTTAACAAGTCTTTGTGATGGGTTCAATTTGACTAGGAGCCCATTCATCAGTTCTTCCCATCCGATAATGCTTCCTTGTGGAAAAGCTTCAAACCATTGGGCAACATCATTCATGGCTATGGATAGTTGCTTCGAACTATGGGTTACATTATCATCCAAGGTGGGGATATTACTCCCATGATTGTTAGAATTTGTTGAGTTCCCCTCCATGATCTGCACAGTCACAAAAATTCAAGTGATGATTGAATATTTTCAAGCTCAGAATGTGATTCAGAAGGTTAGCTGGCACAAAGTATCAAACAGTTGATGGACTTGGGAGATTAGTGGCAGAAATTGCTTCTCTTGTGTAAGCAAGAGCATTGCATAGAGCCAGAAATTTCCCGAAAAACTTCACTTTGTTGCTAAAGTGAAGTTTCAGTCATCTCAGGCAAAAATTCAAACAGTTAGTGGGTTAGTCGAAATTAGAGAAAAATAAAGGGAAAGTGCTTGATCTAGATCACCACCTCACTTAATCATTGTCAATCTAATCAATCCCCGGCAACGGCAGCAAAAACTTGATGAGTATTTTGGTGAAAAATAAATTTCCCCCAAAACACACAAATCTAACCGGCAAGTGTACCGGGTCGTATCAAGTAATAAAAACTCACGGGAGTGAGGTCGATCCCACAGGGATTGAAGGATTGAGAAATTTTAGCTTAGTGGTTAATTTAGTCAAGCGAATCAAGATTTGGTTGAATGTTTTGTGATTTGCAGAAATTAAATTGCATCTTTTGGTGCCCAGGGGTGATTTTCATGTGCCAACGTTAGCCACCAAGTTAGGGGGCTAACGTTGGCCAAACTTTTGGTACCCAGGGGGTGATTTTCATCATGCCAATGTTAGCCTCCAAGTTAGGGGCTAACGTTGGGGCTAACTTTTCACCCAAAAGTTTGTGCAAAAGTTTGAGGCTAACTTTAGGTCCAGCTTTTTACTTCCGGGTTCAATTTCACTTATTCCATTGTCTTCTCTTTACTCCTAGCTATTCCTTCTTGCTTCAACCTTTCTCCAAGCTTTCTTCACCTATCATTAATCAACCAAACACATCAAAGCTATGCTTAAAATCATGAGATATTCATTCTTTCATAATATGTGACAATTATAGTATAAAACCTCATGAAATAGCATGAATTCATACATGGTTGATTAAATCAAAGGAAACATGAAAATCTAGCTAATTGGCTTGCTTGTAGCTCAAGAAAGTGCATAATTCTAATGAAAACAAAAGAAAAAGACTAGTTAAAATAGGCTAAGATGACTTGTCATCAGTCGCCGTACCCCCTTGCTCATCTTTGGATGCACCGAGGATGGTGCAAACTTTTAAGTGTAGGGAGGTCGTCCGACCAATCGGCGCTTTTGGGTGACAAATTTCTAATCCCAACACTTTTTCATTTCATTTTTAGGTCTTTTAGGATTTTTATGTGCATTTTCTTATTTTTCATACATATACATAATAAGCTTAGTCAAAATAATAAAATTTTTCTATAGGGCACCCTAATTGATTTGTGTAAAAAAAATTTTCTTTGAACTTACTTAAATTATATATTGTGGAACATATTTTGAGCTAAGATCACAAGCGTGTGAGTTTTGAGCCTAATTGTGTGGTTACATCATATAACCACTATTTTCCTTCTTGTGTGCATTATTCTCTTTCTATGATTGTAATCTTTGATTTGTTTGATTCTTTATGTCTATTATGTTGTGTACACATGCATTTGTATGAATGAGGCTGTTGTTTCAATTAGCTCACTTACCCAAATAGCCTACCTTTTATCTTCCATTGTTAGCTAACTTTGAGCTTATGATTAACCCACTTTGTTCTTAATATTAGCACATTACAACCCTTAAAGCGAAAAATAATAAATGTCCTTAATTTGGATCTTTGATTAGCTTAGGCTAGTGAGTGTGTGTATTGACAATTAGACTTTTGATGGTTTAGAATTTTGCAAATAAATTCTCGTTGAAAGTATAGTTTCTAAACCAACAAAGAATCCTTTCGTACAAAAGTTTTGGTTGTCAATAAAGCAAACCCAATAAAATTTATAACCAAAGTATTCAAATCTCGGGTCATCTCTCAAGGAATTACAGGGAGGTGTATTTATTATTGGTTATGAGATAGTATATTTTTGGGTTTTTTTAATAGGGAACAAGGAAATAAATTGGCAAAAAAGTAAATTAATTATCATGACAACCATTGCAAGGTATAAGAACTGGAAATCCCATCCTAGTTATCCTTATCAGGTGTGATGAGAATTGTTTATTGCTCCTACTTAGTTGACACTTACTAAATAAAGAAAAGTCAAGTGGACTAATCAATTTGATTCCTCAAGTCCTAGTCAACTCCTATGGAAAGACTAGCTTTAGAGGGATCCATATCAATCAGCAAATTCTAATTTTCAATCAACAGTTGAGTTTGATAACTCAAGTGTCACGAATTACTCAACCAAAGCAAAGGGAGAAGAAATCTAAATTAAATTAAAAGCATCAATAACATGAATTCGAAGAAAGCAATCTTAAATCTGAAATACCTCAATTTATATTAAATAGAAAATCAAATTAACATGGAGTTCATAAATCAATATTGAGAAAATAAACAAACTAAAGTAATAGAATAATTAAAAGTAGAAGAGAACATAATTTAAAGGAACATTAAACCTGAAATTGAGAAGAGATAAACCTAAAACTAAGAGAAATCCTAAATCCTAAAACCTAGAGAGAGGAGAGAGCCTCTCTCTCTAGAAAACTACATCTAAAACCTAAAATTGTGAATAATGAATATTCTCTCCATGAATGAATGGATTCCCCTACTTTATAGCCTCTAATATGTGTTTTCTGGACCAAAAACTGGGTCAGAAACAGCCCAGAAATTGCTGTGGGCGAATTCAGAAACGTACAGGTCGCTGGTTTTGCGCAGACCTACACGTGCGTGTGGATAGACGCGTGCGCATCACTTTTCTTCAGAGAAACTATGGCAAATTATATATCATTTCGAAGCCCTGAATGTTAGCTTTCTAACGCAACTAGAACCGCCTCATTTGGATCTCATTAGCTCAAGTTATGGTCAGTTAGGTACAAAGAGGTCAGGTTGGACAGCTTAGCAATTTCTTCAACTTCTTGTATTCCTTCCACTTTTGCATGCTTCCTTTCCATCTTCTAAGTCATTCCTGCCCTGTAAACTCTGAAAACACTTAACACACATATCATGGTATTGAATGGTATAAAGGGAAATTAATTTTTGGTAATTTAAAGGCTTGGGAAGCAAGTTTCCAATTATAGAACAAAATTAGGAAGGAAAATGTAAAACCATGCGATTTATATGAATAAGTGAGTAAAGAGTTGATAAAAACCACTCAAATGAGCACAAGATAAACCATAAAATAGTGGTTTATCAAACTTCCCACACTTAAACATTAGCATGTCCTCATGCTAAGCTTAAGAGAAGCTATAAAGAATGAATGGGGAAAGTAAGACTTATGAGATGCAACCTATGAATGCAACTATATGCTAAAATGATTCTGTCTACTTGGTTAAAAGTAAATAAATTCTTCAAGACAAACATAAATCAGATATCACTAATTAAAATCATACAGTAAAGACAAGTAAACTTGTAAGAAGACAGCTCATGAAAGCAGGGAACATAGAATCAAGCGTTGAACCCTCACTGATAGTATATGTGCACTCTAATCTCTCAAGTGTATGGGGTAATCACTCTAGTTTTCTCTAGTCATGCTTTCTATGTTTAGGTGAAGAACAAATTTTAGAAAGCATGCCTAGAGAAGACTAGAGTGATTACCCCATAAACTTGAGTGATTAGAGTGCACATATACTATTAGTGAGAGTTCAACGCTTGATTCTATGTTCCCTGCTTTCATGAGCTGTCTTCTTACAAGTTTACTTGTCTTTACTGTATGATTTTAATTAGTGATATTTGATTTATGTTTGTCTTGAAGAACTTATTTACTTTTAACCAAGTAGACAGAATCATCTTAGCATATAATTGTATTCATAGGTTGCATCTCATAAGTCTTACTTTCCCCATTCATTCTTTATAGCTTCTATTGAGCTTAGCATGAGGACATGCTAATGTTTAAGTGTGGGGAGTTTGATAAACCACATTTTTATGATTTATCTTGTGCTAATTTGAGTGGTTTTTATCAACTCTTTACTCACTTATTCATATAAATCGCATGGTTTTACATTTTCCTTCCTAATTTTGTTCTATAATTGGAAACTTGCTTCCCAAGCCTTTAAATTACCAAAAATTAATTCCCCTTTATACCATTCCATGCCGTGATATGTGTGTTAAGTATTTTCTGATATTACAGGACAGGAATGGCTTAGAGGATAGAAAGGAAGCATGCAAAAGTGGAAGAAATACAAGAAGTTGAAGAAATTGCTAAGTTGTCCAACCTGACCTCTTTGTACTTAACTGACCATAACTTGAGCTACAAAGGAACAAATGAGCCGGTTCTAGTTGCGTTGGAAAGCTAACATTTGGGGCTTCGAAATGATATATAATTTGCCATAGTTTCTCTAAAGAAAAGTGACGCACACGCATGGATCTGCGCAAAACCAGTGACCTGTACATTTCTGAATTCACCCCCAGCGATTTCTGGGCTGTTTCTGACCCAGTTTTTAGCCCAGAAAATACAGATTAGAGGCTATAAAGTGGGAGAATTCATTCATTCATGGAGAGAACATTCATTATTCAACATTTTTAGGCTTTAGATGTAGTTTTCTAGAGAGAGAGACTCTCTCCTCTCTCTAGGTTTTAGGATTTAGGATTTCTCTTAGTTGTAGGTTTATCTCTTCTCAATTCCAGATTCAATGTTCTTTTAAATTATGTTCTCTTCTACTTTTAATAATTCTATTACTTTAGTTTGTTTATTTTCTCAATATTGATTTATGAACTCCATGTTAATTTGATTGGGGTTGATAAGGTAGACCACTAGAGGAAGAAGCTTGATGGGCATTTTGAGTGGTCAGAAGAGAAAGAGTCAAGCGGGATAAAGCTTCGGCAATGGTAGCCATATATGTTTCTTGCTTCTTGTGAAACTCCCATTGCTCTTGCATGAAAGTTTGAAGTATATCATTCATGTAAGGTGAATTTGAAGGTGGGAGTTGATTGTTTTGGGTGAAGTTAGGTCTACTATTTGGGTGTTGATATCTTCCTTGATGTTGAGAATGTGGTTGTTGGTATTGTGGTTGGCCTTGGAAATGTTGGTGATAGTAGACTTGTGCATTTGGATAGTGCTGGGCTTGAGAGGCTTGGTTCCATCTTTGAATAGAGTTATCCCTCCGTCCTTGGTTATGGTTTCCCCCATGTTGATGAGATCCTTGATTGTAGTTGGACCTTGGTGGGTAAGGATTAGCTACCGCCAATGTGGTGTCCTCTTAGATTTGAGGGCACTCATCGGGGTAGTCCTCTATTTGGTGCCATTACAAGCACAAATACCACATGATCTAGGTAGTCCTCTAATTCTGGGAGGTTGAGGTGGAGAAGATAGCAATATTTGGGGAATTTGTTGACCTTGGGTGATTTGCCTCAACAAGATTTTCATTTCACCAAGGGTCTTGGTCAAAATTGCATCTCCGGAAGGTGAGACTTCGTTTATAGCCTTTGGTTGGGGATTTCTTGCCCTTGAGTGTTGAGTTGAGTCCGCCAAGTCCGCAATGACTTCCCAAGCTTCCTCAGTGGTCTTGTTCTTGGTGAGGGATCCCCCACTTGAGGCATCAAGAAGAAGCTTGTTTTGAGGGTTCATCCCTTGACAAAAGTAACATATAAGTACTAACTCGTCAATGCGGTGGTGAGGGCAAGCTTCCAACAACTTTTTGAATCTCTCCCAATACTCATAAAGATTCTCCCCATCTCTTTGCATAATACAAGAGATTTCCTTCCGTAGCCGATCCGTTTTCTGAGGTGGATAAAACTTCTCCAGAAACTCCTTACGCAATAAGTCCCAAATAGAAATAACATCTTCTGATTGAGTATAAAACCATTCTTTCGCTTTTCCCTCCAAAGAGAGAGGGAAAGTGAAAACCATGACCGCTACCTCATCCGACCCATGTCTTCTCGCAGTGGAGCATGCAACTTGAAAGTCCTTTAGATGCTTGAGAGGGTCTTCTCCCGGTAGCCCATTATACTTGGGAAGCAAGTTTATTATGCCCGTCTTGAACTCAAAATTTGGATCCAAATCCGGATACCGAATTTGTATCGGTTGCAAGTTAATATCCGAGGCTCCAGCTTCCTTCAAGGTGATTCTACGAGGTGGTTCTGCCATAGTGTTGTCACCTGATTCACTTAAAGAAACTTCAGCACTCCC
Source organism: Arachis ipaensis (assembly GCF_000816755.2). Taxonomy (NCBI): domain Eukaryota; kingdom Viridiplantae; phylum Streptophyta; class Magnoliopsida; order Fabales; family Fabaceae; genus Arachis; species Arachis ipaensis. Next base: position 65,530,350 of record NC_029785.2, on the reverse strand, counting down.
TACAGAAGAATATAAGGTTTCCTCGTTATTTGAAGAATGAGGATCACGGTTTGAAGGTGATGGCGAATCGGTTGGCTCTTCAAGAGAGCCCGATTCGCTATTCGCAAATGCTAGCCGGCGCCAAGCTTGCCTAATATGGGTTAAAGTTCTTTCTATTTCCGGATCAAAAGCGGCCAAGCTCGGGTCTGGAAGCGACCGTGTCATTCAACTGAGGAATCAATGAAAGCATGTAATTATCAAAATTAAAACAAGAATAAGCAAATAAGCAAAACAACCTAATAGTCAATGCTTACTAAAATTAGCTAGATAGATGCGTCATCTACCAATTAGTATCAAGTAACAAACCAAAATCAAATATTCAAAAAAATCAAGTATTTACACTATTCACATGTTTACAAGAACCAAAACTATAGCACTCATTGCACTTAGAGCTCCCCGGCAACGGCGCCAAAAACTTTGTGCACGTCCGATAGAAAATTTTTGCACAAGGATCGCGATTACGTCAGTAGCATAGTCCCAACCGACAAACAACGCTGCACCAAAGTTTGGAATCGAAAGATATCACAATTCAAAACCAATATAAACCGGGAGTTTTACTTCCCGGGTCGTCTCCCAAGGACCTAGTGATCAATGAGTGTGTAATTTTGGTTGTGAAGGCAACAAGGTTTTCAATGAAGAGATGAACAATTAAAGAAATAAAAGAACATTCAAAATTGCAAGTAATGAACTAATAAAGGAATTAAAGAACTAGCTATGTAATATAATCAAGTAAGCTATAAAGGTAATTGATGTATGTATGTGTGTGTGTAATTCAAAACATAAATGGGGTCTTGGCTTGGGATGAGCTAGGGACCTTTTCTTATTGGAACCACAACTATGACAATTATAATGGATTAATCTCACTTGGTTAACCCTCACATCGGAGAGTAAGTTAAGGAGCATAAATGTTCTTGATCCACAAATCCTAACTCACTTGCTAATTGCCTTAGCAACAAGTTATCTTTAGTGGAAATAAGAACAATTAACAATCCAAGAATTATCACTAAATGTTGGACATCCCAACTCTAGAAACCCAATTGCTCATTTCCCCAAGCCAAGAGGTAGAAATTTAGCCCATAATTAAGCTTGACATTTCTACAAACACTTGGAGGGTAAAAACACAAAACATGGTAAAATTGAGAAAATACTTGAAACTAAGAGCAACAAATGATCAAAAGTAACAATAACAACTCAATCAAGGATATAACAATCATCAATTATCAAAATCATCAACAAGAAATCAAAATTGGAAAAAGTATGTATATTGAAACTATAACTTCAACTACAAGAAAGAGTAGCAAAATTGTAACTAAAAAGAGTATTAATTAAGAAATACTTACAATGGAGGCTAGCAAAATTCAAGAGCAAAAATGGAAATGGAAATGGCACTTGAAATGTAAAACCCTAGTATAAACCCTAATGGAGAGGGAAGAAAACTTAGAGAAAAACTACACTAAAACCTCCTACTACTACTCCTAAAACTATCATAATGATATCCTATGGTATGGTGATGTTTTCCCCCTTCATTATGAGCTATTGGCTTCAGAATTGGGCCTTCAATCCATCAAAAATGTGAGTCATGTGTGTTTTTAATGAAGACATGTGCGGGCACCTGTGCGTACGCACAAACGTGTGCGCACGCACACTCGGCCAAAATATCTATCTGTGTGCACGTACAAGAACTTGTACCCATGCACACTTCGTAATGCTCAGGATAGTCGCGCGATTCGTAAGCTGCTGCTCACACGCATGCCTCGCTCTGCTTTGGTGCCTGTGCGTACGCACACATCGCTTTGCTCTTCTCCTTTGATTCTTCATGCTTCCTTCTCTTTGGATGCTCTTCTTCCATTCTCACCAAACCATTCCTACCTCATACATCTAAAACCACTCACAAATAGCATCAAGGTATCAAATGGAAGGTAAATGGAATAGAATAGGCTAAATTAGGCACAAAAGAGCATGTTTTCATAATCAAGCACAGTTTAGGAGGAAAACTCAAAAGCATGCTATTTGATGGAAAAAGTGTGATTTTATATGAAATCTACTCAATTCTAACAAAAAATTATCATAAAATATGAATTTATTAGTGGATTAAAATAATATTAAAATATCTCTGGTGTATAATTACTAAAACTAGATGTATCAGAACACTTGTAAAAACATCTCTAAAAATTCTTTTCTGAGCTACTAGCATAAATGACACTAGTAACATATTTAATATGAGACTAGAACATGTATGATGAGGCCTTAGCATTGCTAAAGTCATCAGAGAGTGTTGGTGCTAAGCTGCACCAGTAAACTGTGAACCCAGTTAAACCGATTTCCTGTTTTTAACTAAAATAGACTAGGTAACCTTATAATTATCATTCAAGCACCTTATAATACTAATATAATGATAATATTATACTATTATCTCTCTTCTCTCATGAATTGAGTCCGGTTCGTCAAACAGAGACAATTTATGAAAACTAGAATCAAAACTCCTAACCGATACGGTTCAAAAACTAGGTTCTTCGTGATTGCGTTATCGAGCTTGCCTCTGAAGAGGTTCTAGCTTAAGGATGACATAATGATAATGAGTATTGAGATGCTTGATGATACAGCAGAGATGTTCCCTTTACTGATCTTTTGGAGAAATCAGTGCCTTCAGAAAAGATGTCGCGTACTCGAAAAAACGGGGTTGTTACATTCTACCCTCCTAGAAGAAAATTTTGCCCTCAAAATTTCAACCACATGCAAGAATCCATCTTCAAGCAATCTATTTCCTTCAAGCCATCCTGACAAAAAGATCGGTCCATTCCTTACAGCATCCAAATCTCACATAGTCATAGCCATGGACATTATAACAGCTATGAAGATAGCTGTGGTTCACATTGATTTGTCATTCGGAGCTCGATTAAACATGCCTATTCACAGTCATTGAGGTCTTATCTGCACCAAATAATCAACATTAAGGTGATCAATCTTAATATCTCAAGTTAAGCACGAACATTCCCAAAATGAGCGCTCATAGACATTCATGCCCAATGTATCTTAAAGATACCCTAACAGCATGAGACACACAAGCAGAGTATGCAGTAAAGCTAGTTAGTCCACTCCCCAGGTTCTACTGATAACGAACTGCTCTGATACCAAATATTAACGACCCAATTTCTGGTACGTCATGATCATACTAGAAACTGAGTGCTACTAACTTGTCTTCCTAGTTATTATATATTATTTATTATATGAGCCTGATTCGTTGTTAAAAGCGTAGTTTTTTTTGAGGTACTTTTTTTATGAAAATGTTTGGATTAAATAAATAGAATCATTCATAATCAATTCACAAATAATAATAGATAAAACAGTTATAAACAACCACACATAAATACATCTCAAGCAGTTAACAACATTCAATGATCCAGCCTTTTTTAGAGTATAGACTTTTAGTTAGAACACCCCTAGATATAGCTAGATAATAACTATATACATATATATACATACAACATCCCAAGTCCTGACCTGTTCAAGAAGTCCCTAAGCTGGCACCCAGGCTATCCTAGACTCTATACTCAACTAGTCCCTCTAAAGTACTAAACTGGGGGAATGTACATTCTAAGTCTTTAAAACTCAAGTCAGGTGGAATGTCATCAAAAGGTGGAAGATCGTCTACTACTCTGCACAATCATATGTTGTCATATGATGTCTCACTAGTACTTCATCACGTAGCCACATAACAGGAGTCTCGTACACAGGATTTAGGTTAAAGTTTGCATACAAAGAGGGTGCAAACGTTGGCTGGTCTCAGAGTATATACATATAAACAGAAAATGAATCTCGCTCTAGACTCAGAAGACTACCCAGATCAGAACCCTTTTACAGAATGATCGTCAGTGGACTATGGAAGCATACTCTTACTTCCATCTGGAGGGGGAAGGGAGAGAGAAGGGGTAAGAACTGGGAAGTTCTTAGTAGGGCCGGGGTTATTAGTTACGTTCATTAATTCTGTGTTATTTCACAGACAAATAGCAGAATATAGAGAAGTAGTAAACAGAAGATACAGATAAATAGAGAAATGATAGAAAATAGAAACCAGAATACAAACAAAAGAATACAAGAAAATAAAATACAGATACAAAGAATAGAATATAAATAAGGAAATCATACATTCATACAAAAATCATAACTAAGAAAATGCACAACCAAGTATGATGCATGTCTAGCCCTAATGCAGGTAATGAGCTCATTTGCCGGTTACTAACCCGCTCCCAACATTACCCAGCAACCTCTGTCTGGATAAGGCTTTCATGTTGGCAATACCCATTACAAGCACCCTTTGTCTAGCGGGGTACCCATTGCAAGCACCCTTTGTCTTGCAGGGTGGCATTTGTTAGCCTATATATGCTCAACATACTCATTGTAAGCAACCTCTGTCTTACAGGAGCAACAGCACACTCACTGTAAGCAACTTCTGTCTTACAGGAGCATACTGATCTCAATACCTCTGTAAGTAACCTCTGTCTTACAGCAAAGTATTATAGCAAGGTATCCCAGGAAAGCATTCTCAGTGGTCGTACCACCATCTATCTGACTGCCTTAATGCAGCAGATGAACACACAAAAATCTCTAGAGTTGCTTTAATGCAACAAATGATCTTTCAACAGGCCCTCTGCTTGTTCTCTAATCTCTTTATCATATTACTCTATTCTCTTTGAATTTTTAGTCTGCTCTGATTACTCTTTTCCCTTTGTCTCCTTACTTTGCTCTGGTTCCTCTTTTCTTTGTGTCTCTTTACTTTGCTCTGATTTCTCTGTTTAACATATTTATTTAAAGCTTGTGTAAATTTCGATATGAATGGTTAGCCTGTCCCAAGTATAATTTTTCATATTATACTAAAACAGTTTAACTTTTCATATTATACTTAACCCTAGGCGCAACTCAGATACTAACTATGTTGCTCCTAGTTTGTTTACTAATCTCTGTTTGTTTCTGTCGTTAAAACTTTACTTTTTCTTCGATATTTATCTTTTCTTCAACTTTTTATCTTTTCTTTATCTTTGCCTCACTAATATGTTTTTACCACCCCCTAAGTGTTTTATGAAGGTAATTATGAGATTCTGAGCTTAAAGTTGTCTTTCTAAAGCTTTTACAAAAAACTGCCTTTTCTGTATTATTTTATTATTTTTATTTAATTACTATTTTTAATTAAATATTATTATTTAATATATTATTATTATTATTTATTTTATCATTAAATTTTCGAAAATTAACTTACCTTTTACTTTTAACTTTCAAATTCACTTTTTACCACCCGTAACTTTTAATATTTCCACTTTAACCACCCTAACTTTTGAAAATTACAAAATAACCCCTTAAACACCAAAATAATTACAACCTTGGCCGTTTTAAGATCTAAAAGGTGTTCTTCAATGTTCTTCATCACAATCAAAGTGTTCTTCATGTTCTTCATAAATTTTTCAAATTCTTTCTCTGTTTTTCCCCGTTTTTTAATTTTTCAGCAACTAATTTTTACCATAATTCAAAATAAAATTGCATCCACCAAAGCCCCTTATTTCCTACTGGATTTCAACACAAATTCAACCCTAATTTGAGTCCTAGGGTTCGAATTTTCAGCATCCACAAGAACATACATTCATAGCTTGAATATCATCAAATTTCATCAAATTTTCACCAAAATTTCAACAAGAACCACTCATATAAACCATCAATTTCAAGCATAACCATACCATATCATAATCACACAACTGAAACACAATTAATCAAGATTAATTTTACCAAACACTACTTTGATTCGCTGCTCCAAATCCGGTTACTCTTTGAAGTGTTCTTAAAGCACTTTTTCCTCTTCAAACACATCAAGAACAAATTTGAATGCATAAAACCTCAACTGACCAAACCTTAATCAACATGTTAGGAAGGGATTCCTCACCTTAGATGTGCTGGGAATTGAAAATTCTTGGCTCACAAGTCAATCTAAGTAAGAGATCTAAGGAAGTACATCAGGAAAACACATGTTTTAAGCATGCTTCCTTGAAAACCAAATTCAAAGGGGAGAGGGACAGCCATCTAACCTTATTTCCAGCCTTGATAAGTTACATGGTTATGTAGAGGAAGAAGAGAGGATCATTTTGGTGCAATAAGAGTTTGGGTTTGAGTTTTAATTCAGAAGAAATCAAGCTTTGAAGATTTAAGTGTCATGAAAGTTTATCTCTTTTCTCTCTTGTAATTTTTGGTCAAAATGAAGAAATGAGACAGCCTTGGAGGTCTTGGGGGTGTAAGTTGAGTTTTCATTGGTTGGCTTGGAGGTGGATTAAAATAATATTAAAATATCTCCAGTGTATAACTACTAAAACTAGATGTATCAGAACACTTGTAAAAACATCTCTAAAAATTCTTTTCTGATCTTCTAGCATAAATGAGACTAGTAACATATTTAATATGAGACTAGAACATGTATGATGAGGCCTTAGCATTGCTAACGTCATCAGAGAGTGCTAGTGCTAAGCTGCACCAGTAAACTGTGAACCCGGTTAAACCGATTTCCTGTTTTTAACTAAAACAGACCAGGTAATCGTATAATTATTGTTCAAGCATCTTCTAATACTAATATAATGATAATATTATATTATTATCTCTCTTCTCTCATGAATCGAGTCCGGTTTGTCAAATAGAGACTATTTACAAAAACTAGAATCAAAACTCCTAACCGATACGGTTCAAAAACTAGGTTCTTCGTGATTGTGTTATCGAGCTTGCCTCAGAAGAGGTTCTAGCTTAAGGATGACACAATGACAATGAGAATTGAGATGCTTGATGAAATAGCAAAGGTGTTCCCTTTACTGGTCTTCTAGAGAAATCCGTGCTTCCAGAAAAGATCTCGAGTACTCGAAAAATGGGGTTGTTACTGTATCAGGGATCCTCTTGCTCAGTTGACCAACTTATACCTCCAAGTTACTAATGGAAGACCATGTTTCATTCATGAAACTGAGAGTGGTCTTAGAGAGGTTGGAAACCAAAGTGACTAAGTCAGAGAGGCTCGGCTTAGAGGTTTCCATATTCCCTTGAGAAGATGGGAATGGTGGTCTGTTGTTGAACCTATTCTGGTTCCTACCACCTTGATTGTTGTTGAAACCTTGCTGAGGTTTCTGTTGATCCTTCCATGAGAGATTAGAATGATTCCTCCATGAAGGATTGTAGGTGTTTTCATAGGGTTCTCCCATGTAATTCACCTCCTCCATGGTGGGTTGATCAGGATCATAAGCTTATTCTTCAGGAAAAGCTTTCTGAGTACTGCTAGCTACAGTTTGCATTCCAGTTAGATGTTGAGAGATCATGTTGACCTGTTGGGTCAAGATCTTATCCTGAGCCAATATGGCATTCAGAGTTTTAACTTCATGAACTCCTCTCTTCTGAGAGGTCCCATGGTTTACAGGATTCCTTTCAGAAGTGTACATGAATTGGTTGTTTGCAACCATTTCAATGAGTTTTCTTACTTCTGCATGTGTTTTCTTCAAGTGGAGGGATCCACCTACAGAGTTGTCAAATGAGATTTTGGACATTTCAGACAGACCATCATAGAACATGCCTATGATAGACCATTCTGAGAGCATGCCAGGAGGACATCTCTTGATCAATTGCTTGTATCTTTCCCAAGCTTCATAGAGGGATTCACCTTCTCTTTGTCTGAAGGTTTGAACTTCCACTCTAATCTTGCTCATCCTTTGAGAAGAAAAGAATTTAGCTAGAAAAGCATTCACCAGCTTTTCCTAAGAGTCTAAGCTCTCTTTTGGTTGGGCATCCAACCATAACTTAGCTCTGTAAAAAATGATGAGGATCTTCCATTGGAAGTCCATGGAAATTGCACTTCTACTGCAGAAGAGAGACTAACTGAGTCTTAAGCTCAAAATTGTTAGCTCCAATGGCAGGTACAGAGATACTTCTGCATGGTGAAGTCACCAAGAACCTTTCTAGCATCACCTTCAGGTTCGGCCATGTCTCCTAATTTTTGTTCAAAGTTTTCTGAAAGGTTTCTTCTGGAGTGTTGTGCTATAGCTTGCTGTAAGCTTTTCTTCAAAATCCTTTCAGGTTTAGGATCAAGATCAAAGAGAGGTTCTTTATCCCTATTCCTGGTCATAAACAAGAAAAGAAGAAAAGAAAGGAAGGAAGGAAGCTTTTTGTGCTACTTGGACTAAGAGCTTCCAGTGAGATGTGAAAAAGAAGAAGAAGATAGAATAAAGATAAAAGAAGTAGAAGAAGGATACTTTGAAAATAGCAGATAGGAGTTCGAATAAATAGAGGAGAATAGAAGAAGAAGCATAAATAGAAAAGATAAATAAGAATTAAAATATTTTTGTTTTTTATTTTATTTATTAATTATTTTTCGAAAATTAAGTTCAATAATTTAAAAAGAATTGAGAATTAGTTACTGAATTTTCAAAAATAGAAGAGAGAGAAAAAGAGAGAGTTTTCAAAAATTGAGAGAGAGAAAATTTAGTTAGGAAGTTTTGAAAAAGAAGAGAGAGAAGAGAAGTAGTTAATTAAGAAAAGATTTCAAATTAAAATAAGATAAGAAAAGATTTGAATTTTAAAAATTTGAAGTTAAAAAAATAAGAAAAGATGAGATAAGAAATTAAAAAGATTTGAAAAAGATATGATTTTAAAATTTGAAGTTTAGAAAAGATAAGATAAGAAACAAAAAGATTTGAAAAGATTTAAAAAGGATAAGATTTTAAAATTTGATTTTGTAAAAGATTAAATTTTGAAAATTTAAATTTGAATTCTTAAATTTTGAAATTTGAAAAAGATAAGATAAGATTTTTAAAATTTGAAAAAGATGAGGAAAAGATAAGATTTTTGAAAAAGATGAGATTTTTAATTTTGAAAAGATTTGATTTTTGAAAATTAAAAGCTAAGATAAGATAAGATAAAAATTTGAAATTGAAATCTGAATTTTTATTTTAAAATGTCGAAAATTAAGTTAAAATAAAGTTAGAAAAGATATTTTTTATTTTTTAATTTAATGATGAAAGAGAAAAACGAGTAAAAGGCACAAGACTTGAAATTTTTAGATCTTTTTGGTGATTAAGTGTGAGTTTATATGATGAAATCCATCCAATTTAAGCCAAAATTTACCGTCAAATATGGACTCATCAAGGAGCCCCAAGCATATGATTAAATGGACTCATCAAGGAGCCCCAAGCATATGATCAACTTTCTTGGCAACAACCCCCACCAATGTACTGTGAGCAAGAACCATTCCATGATGCATATCAATTTAATGGATATGGTGGACCTCCTTGTGGTTATCAACCATAACCACTATATGGCTATGAATCCCCTCCTCAATATAATCCTCAACCACCATACTCACAAGTCTCATACCACCAAACACCTTCATATGACCTTAACCCTTATCCACCATACCAACCATCATATGAGCCATATGAACCATACATAAAACCATAACAATTCCAACATAATTACTCCGAAGAACCACCTCCATATACACCATCTCCATGCCCTTGCCAAGATGAACCACCTTCCTATTATGAATCTTTTCTCTCAAATAATGAACCCTCCTATCCATCCCAAGCCCCAATAGATCATTCTCTCACTTTATTACTTCAAGAGCAATGTGAATCTCAAAGGAAGCAACTAGAATTCATGGCTACCTTGACCGAGATAGTAAATAATTTATCCTCCCAAAGCTTAGACACTAAAAGCACTCCTATGATCTCATGTGGAGAATCTAATGAAGAGCGTAGCATGAAAGAGATATTAAAAAATCCAGTGGAGAATAAGGAGTGGGATTTTGTATTGGAACAATTGGAGGAAGCCATAACTGTTGAAAAGGAAGAAGTTGTTGAAGATTTTGGAGATGCCGAATGTCCATGGGAACCGAAAGTTATGGAGCCTCCTTCCAAGAAGCTTGAAATTGATATTGAGGAGGCTAGTGTATAACCTTCAAAGCATATCTTGGTTGAAGAATTTGAAGAGGTTGATCAAGAAATTGATTCAATCAATGATGAGTTCTTATCTACACTCACTAATCCTCTCAATGATTTTGTTGAATCCTCTCCTACTGGACATGAAATAGAGGCCAAAGAAGAATATACACAATGATAAACCACTATTTTATGGTTTATCTTATGCTCAATTGAGTGGTTTTTATCAACTCTTTACCCACTTATTCATACTATTTGCATGGTTTTACATTTGCCTTCCTAATTATGTGCTTTGATTGAAAACATGCTTCTTTGGCCTTAAGTTCCCTATGTTTAATCCTCTCTTATTACCATTAGATACCTTGATATGTGTGTTAAGTGATTTCAGAGATTACAGGGCAGGAATGGCTCAGAGGATGGAAAGGAAGCATGCAAAAGTGGAAGGAATACAAGAAGTTGGAGAAATTGCTAAGCTGTCCAGCCTGACCTCTTCACACTCAAACGGCTATAAGTTTAGCTACAGAGGTCCAAATGATGAGGTTCTAGTTGCGTTGGAAAACTAACGTCCGGGGCTTCGATTTGATATATAATATGCTATAGTTGCTCTAAAGCTAGGTGACGCGAACGCGTGCTCCACACGGACGCATCGCAGTGGCAAAAATCAGGGTGGCAGATTTCTTCTCCAGCGAATTCTGGGCTGTTTTCGACCCAATTTGTAGCCCAGAAAACACAGATTAGAGGCTATAAAGTGGGGAAATCCATTCATTCATAATCATCAGCTCATAATACACAATTTTAGCTTTAGATGTAGTTTTTAGAGAGAGAGGCTCTCTCCTCTCTCTTAGGATTTAGTTTTAGGATTTAGGATTATTTCTTCTTCATCACAGGTTTAATGTTTCTCTTATTTATTTTCTACTTTTATTATATACCTTCAATTATTATTTATCTTTTCAATTTGGCTTATGCCACATTCATGTTATGATTTTCTTAATTAATATTATTTGAGGAATTTCAGATTTAAGATTGCTTTGCTTTATTTATATTGATGCTTTTAATTTAATTTAGATATTTTCTCCCTTTTGACTTTGGTTAAGTAATTGGTAACGCTTGAGATGTCAAATAAAGCAGTGGTTGAAATTGGGAGTTGCTCCAATAACTCTAGTCTTTCTATAAGAATTGACTAGGACCTGAGGATTAAGCTAAATAATCCACTTGATTTACCTTCATAGTTAGAGGTTAACAAAGTGGGATTAAAATTCGATTCTCATCACAATTGATAAGGATATGACTTCGAATTCTAATACCTTGCCAAGAGTTTATTTTATTATTACTATTTTATTTTTCTTATCATTTAACATACTGGTTCCTTACTTTCAAAACCCCCAATTTACAAGACTCCTAACCAATAATAAGAACACCTCCCTGTAATTCCTTGAGAAGACGACCCGAGATTCGGTTATCAATTTTAAAGGGGTTTGTTACTTGTGACAACCAAAACGTTTGTACGAAGGGATCTCTGTTGGTTTAGAAACTATATCTACAACGCGACTATTTTTATAAAATTCTTTACTAGCAAAAATCCTAACGTCAAAATGGCACCGTTGCCGGGGGATTGCAAACGTGTGCCTTATTATTGGTTATTGTAAATATTTGCTTTTTGCTTGTTTATTTATTTTTATTTTTGTTTTTATTTTTGCTTTTTCGAAATTAAGAGGTTATTGGTTTTTATTTAGTTATTAAAAAAATATTTTCAAAAAAATTTGTTCTTGGTGTTCATCTTGATCTTCAAGTTGTTCTTCATGTTCATCTTGACCTTCAAGTTGTTCTTAATTGTTTTCTTTGTTTTGATCTAAAAATTTTAAGTTTAGTGTCATTTTATTATTTTTCTCTCTCCTCATTAAATTCAAAAATTCAAAATTTAAAACTCAAATTTCAAATTTCAATTTTCAAAATTCAAATTAAAAAATTTAAAATTCAAAATTTCAAAAATTTCAAATTTCAAATTTTAAAATTCAAATTTAAAAATTTAAAATTCAAAAATTCAAAATTCAAATTTCAAAATTTAATTTTTAAATTTCAAAATTTAATTTCCAAATTCAAAATTTAAATTTCAATAACCTTTTAATTTAAAATTTGTTTTTATTTTCGTTTTTAATTTTATTTACTATTATGAGTTCTCACCCCTCTCGCTTTGAGTTTGGTTCCAATGTTGTTGCAAGGAATGGAAATTATAACAGGAACATGCATCAAGGTCAAAACAATCAGAGATGGAAGGAGCCACGAGGATCTGATCAACCCTTACAACACCTTCCACAGTACCACAGAGAAAGACCATTCCGCGATGCATACCAAGACAATAGTTATGGTGGACCCTTCCGTGACAACCAACATCCACCAAATCACTATGGTCAAAAACCATTCCGAGGTGCATACCAAGATGATAGATATGATGGACCCCCATCATATGCTTATGAACCACCTCCCCAGCATACATTTGAACCACCAAACTCACAAGCCCCTTTATACCATTTACCTCCATATGACCCTAACCCACATCCACCATACCAACCATCCTATGAACCAAATGAACCATACATAGATCCACCCCAACCTCCATTGGATAATAATACATTCATCTCTAACATCATTGGTCTCACCTCAACACTCCAAAATCTTATATCCCACATGAACCAACCCTCTACCTCTAATATTCAACCCTAAAGCTCTAGTGCACTTTCTTTTCAACCATATAATGATCTTTTCATCCCATCACCACCCTCCATGGGAGAGCACCGACATCCATCAATCCAAGATCAAGATGATCCCAATTATGCTATTGATATGGAACAGGAAAGAAGGAATCATCTTCGCGAATCCATACTTCATAAGGAGCTAGAGGAGGCCCTACGGGTAAAGGTAGGAGAGACCCTTGAATATGAAAGAGTAGTTGAAAGGAGTTGTCATGGAAAGAAAATCATTGAGGATGAGTACGATTTTATACTTAAACAACTGGACAAAGCAGCAATTATTAAAAAGGAAGAAGTGGTTGCAGACTTAAGAGATGCTGTACCTCCATTGGAAAGTCCAGTCACAGAGCCTCCTTCCACGGTGTTTGATGTTGATGTTGAGGAGAGCGTACAACCTCCAACGCAGATCATGGTTGAAGACTTTGTAGAGGTTGATCAAGAGATGGAGATTAAAGAAGAAGAAGCACAGCCTCCTATGCCCTTGGTGAGCAATGAAAAAGAGATTGAATTGGAAGAAAGCTACCAAGAGGAAGAGGTTGAAATTGAAGAAGCTTGCAAAGAGGTGGAAGTTGTCAGAGAAGAGCACAAGGGAGTGGAGCCTACAAATTCGTTTGAAATACTCCCCCCTAAGTTGCCATCATCCTTCACAACATTCAAGTGGGTAAAATTCATATCCCTTAGCTTTCTAATTCCACTTGAATATGGGCTACTGGAGACGGATGGTCAACTTAGAGCTCTTTGTGGCATTAAGAGTAAGAGGAAGATGGTTAGTGGTTGGAGTTGTCAAGCAAGGTTCAATATGGTTGCATACTCAAAGTTTAAATGCAAAGGTTGGTGTAAAGCTCAACTGAATGGGTCTAGGAAGTTGGTTGGCCGCTTTAGTGAGAATTCAGATTGCTTGCCACCCGAATGGGATCATGATGATCAACAAGAAGACGGGTGCAAAAGCAAGGTTTGGGATCCTGGAATCTGTTCTGACATCCAACACACCGGGAGCCTAAAAATCTGTTTGAAGCTGCTCAAAGGCTTTACGTGCCTAGTTTAGGACCCCGGAGGCTGTTGGAATTCCAAACACTGGTGGAGATTTTTGGATGAATTCAAGCATAAGCCACCATAACAGGAAGCTCATCAAATGTCTAACTTAAGGACTTTAACTAAAAGTGCTAGGTGGGAGACAACCGACCATGGTATGATCGTTCCTTTTTCAATTTTATTTCATTTTGTTTGTTTTTATTTTATTTTATTTTATTTTATTTTCATTGAACCTGGAATTATTTATTGCATCTACATTAGCATTGCATTTTGCATACTGCATATATAAAAAAAAAAATCTCGCACGCGACGCGACATCATCGCCGACGCGTCCGCGTCACCAGTGCATTTGGAAGAAAAGAAATGTGAACAGAGAGTCACACGAAAGCGTGGCTAGAGGCGTGCTTTTGGCACAAATTGCCCCACGTGACCGTGTCGCTGACGCATCCGCATCATGTGGGGAACTGCCTCCCACGTGTCCGCGTCACCCACGCGAACGCGTGCCCTGAATATTGACGTAAGAACGGGTGTATGGCAGAGAGTTGTGATGGAGTGGGGCTGGAACTATGCTAGAAGCACAAGCCATACCACGCGACCGCGTCACTCACGCGTCCGCTTTGCCTACGCCGCACAGCTTATCCAGATCAGCGCCAATTATCTTATCTTTTCTTTTCTAATCCTAATTTCTTCTATCTTTTCTTCTTTCTCTCTCCTTTCTTACTTTCTTTCTGTTCATCTTTTTAACTTCTCATCTTTTTTCACTTTCATTTTATTTTATTTAATTTATTTGTATACTTTCATTCATTGTATTTTAATTTTGTGCATATTTTTATTTTCTTTTCTAAATTTATTATTTTACCATTGGTGTTAAATGTTCTTATTCAACTGCTGCATCTTTTCTTGAATTATTTTTAGTGACTTGTTTTACACTGTGGAATGATATTAATTATCTGCCAATGCTAATCTTTTATGATATTTTCACTTCATTTGCATTGACATGAACTTATATTGATATTTTCATTACCCACACTCCTCCCCTTTGTTGCAAATTTTGCACCACTGGTATGCCATGTGCTTCTATTGTTTTCTCACATACATGTTGAAGCTTCCATATAAATGAGACCCTTATCAATTGGCATTAACACACCCATACTTCAATTATTTTCTTATCTTTATCTCTGGGTTACTGTTCTTCTTTTTCTCTTCTTTCAGGCTGGCCACCGAAGCCGGAAAAAGGGAGAAACTTCTAAAAAGGGAGACAAACAAGTCCATCTGCACAATCCTTGAAGAAAGGCATCAGTTGGTACAACCCGTCCACCTGCACATCTCAGCATGCACCGAGGACAGTGCAATCTTTAAGTGTGGGAAGGTCGATACCGATCTCCATGGGTTAGTTATTCTTTTCTCAAACACCAATATTTTACTTTATTTGTTAGTTCATTGTTGCATTTGCATGTTTAATTGCATGTTTATTTGATTTTATGCATTTAGTTACTACTTGGTTGAAGTAATATTTTCTTTTTCAAGAAATTTTTATAGTATTTCACTAATTTAAATAAAAAAATAATAAAAATTTTTTTTTATGTGTTAAATTTGTTTGAAGTTGTATTTGGAACATGGTTTTTGAGCCAAAGAACACACAACCTGTGAGATTTTGAGCTTATTTATATGATTACATTATTTAACCATAATATTTATTCTTGTGTGTTCACTTCTCTATAACTGCAATCTAGATTTTGTTCCATTCTATATGTCCAATATTTAATATATTTACATGCGTGCATATGATTGAGGCCATTATTTGTTATTAGCTCACTTATTCCAAATAAGCCTACCTTTTACATCACCATTGTTAGCCACTTTGAGCTTTTTTATCCCTATTTATTCTGTTCTATAACCACGTCACTAGTCTTAAGCAGAAAAATAATTAAATATCCTAATTAAATCTTTGGTTAGCTTAAGATAGGGATTGTGTAGCAATTAAGTGTGGAGAAACTATGGGAACATGGGTTAATAAGGGAATGTATCATGTTTCTAACTTATTTGAATATTGAGAATTTGGGAACCTACTCATGAAAAACCAAAATAGAAAAATAATGAAAAATCCATGTGCATTGATAAGTTATGTTTGCTTTTATGATTAAAAAAAATAAATAAAATATTTAATAAATAAGGGGACAAAATTACCCCAATGCTAAGTTAATAAAAAGATCAATGCACATGTGATAAAAAAAATTGGTACATGAGTATGGGAATTATACAAAAGTGGGAATTATGGGTAGCTAGGTATGATTTTAAAGTTACATAATGTGTATATTACGTAAGAGCTTAGGTTAGTCAAAGATTCATATTATAGCTCACTTGGCCATACATGTACCCCTACCTTTACCTCAGCCCCATTACAACCCTGAAAAGACCTCATGATGTTTGCATTGGTATACTAAATATTTGTTGATTGGTTAGATGAAGAACAAAGTTTAGAAAGCATGATTAGAGAAGAGTAGAGTGAATTACCCTATACACTTGAGAGACTAGAGTGATATACACTACCAGTGAGGGTTCAAGGCTTGATTCTATGTTCCTTGCTTTCATGAGCTGTCTTCTTACAAGTTTACTTGCTTTTTATTGTATGATTTGAATTAGTGAAATCTGATTTATGTTTGTCTTGAAGAGCTTATTTACTTTTAACCAAGTAGGTAGAAACATTTTGCATGTAGTTGCATTCATACAGATAGGTTGCATTTCATACATTCTATCATTCCTCTTCACTTTTTTATAGCTTCTCTTGAGCTTAGCATGAGGACATGCTAATGTTTAAGTGTGGGGAGGTTGATAAACCACTATTTTATGGTTAATCTTGTGCTCAATTGAGTGGTTTTTATCAACTCTTTACCCACTTATTCATACTATTTGCATGATTTTACATTTGCCTTCCAAATTATGTGCTTTGATTGAAAACATGCTTCTTTGGCCTTAAGTTCCCTATGTTTAATTCTCTTTTATTACCATTAGATGCCTTGATATGTGTGTTAAGTGATTTCAGAGATTACAGGGCAGGAATGGCTCAGAGGATGGAAAGGAAGCATGCAAAAGTGGAAGGAATACAAGAGGTTGGAGAAATTGCTAAGCTGTCCAGCCTGACCTCTTCACACTCAAACGGCTATAACTTTAACTACAGAGGTCCAAATGATGCGTTTCCAATTGCGTTGGAAAGCTAACGTCCGGGGCTTCGATTTGATATGTAATATGCCATAGTTGCTCTGAAGCTAGATGACGCGAACGCGTGCTCCACGTGGATACATCACAGTGTAGAAAATCAGCGTGGCAGATGATGACAAGTCATCTTAGCCTAGTTTTACTAGTCTTTTTCTTTATTTTTATTAGGTTTTATGCACTTTCTTGCATTCTAAGTAAGTAATTTGGAATGGAATTATATAGTTTCTTTGAATCAAACAACCACCATTTAATTGACACTAAATCATGAGGTTTAAGCTAAATTTAATTGACTTTTTAATGATTTATAAACCTTGTGAATTTGGTGATACTTTGATTGGTTGTTTTGATTAATTATAGGTGAAGAAAAGAAGAAAAGAAGAAAGCGTGGCTGAAGAAGTGTGGCCCAAGGAAGAAAAGAGTGTGGCAAAGAAAAGTGGGAAGCGTGGCACATGGAAGGAGGAAGCTTTCTCCAAGAGCCCAGTGCTTTCCAAGGGAGCGCAGCATTCTCCCAAGGAAGCATAACAATGGACCAAGGCAACAAGGCTCAATGCTCTGCTCCCTTGAGAGCGGAGCACAATTTGAAACGAAGAAACAAGGAAAGGAAAAGCAATGCTCCGCTCTCCTTGGGAGCATTATCGGGCTCTCATAAAAAATAATTCCAAGGAAATGTGTGCCAAATGTTCTCTCCAAGATTCGAACCCATGAGCAAAGGGGAGAGTGGGGAGCGCTACTACAAAGCTTGGCAAGAGAAAAATACACAAAATGCCACCTCCAAGGATCGAACACAGCACCTTGAGGAACCAAGGAGCAAAGGCGCTACAAGGAACCAAAGAAAATTGCACCAGCGCACCTTCCTCAAGTTTCGAACCAAGGACCTCCCCTTAGAAGCTCCAATGCTCAGCTCACAAGGAGAGCAGAGCGCCACTCCTTGGCGCACACAAGCATGAGCATGACACGGCCAGGGGCTTGTTGCACGCATCATGATACGGTCCAGGGAAGCAAGGAGCGCGTAAGACACACACAAGCCAATGCTCCGCTCCCCACATGAGCAGAGCATTCCCCTGATGCTTCTCCCAACCTTGGACGCAACAAGGATCCTCACACAAAGCTCCAATGCTCCGCTCCCCACATGAGCAGAGCATCCTCCTGGGAGCAATTTTCACATGGGCTGAAAATTCAATCAAAAATCCAATTAAATTCAATTCTTCACCAAATTAAAAAGCCCACCCAAATTCTAAAATCCAAGAATAGAAAGTGTATAAATAGGAGCTAGTTTGATTTAATTAAAAACCTCTAGACTTTACTTTGAAATTTTCTTTGAACTTTCATTTTTCATTTTTTTGGAGCTTTTACTTTTGAATTTAGATCTTAGAGAATTGGGAAGGGGAATTGATCTCTCTTTTTCCTGGTTCTTACTTAAGCACTCTTTTCTTTTCTTGCTTTGGATCTTGGGTGGAGAATTGAAGAACTTCTGTTTCAATCTCACCTTGAGATCTCTTGTTTACTTTTCTGCATAATTCAATTTCCATTTCTGTTTACTGCATCTTCTTCTACACTTTCTGTAATTTACTTTTCTTTACTTCTTTTGCAATTGCTCTTGTTGGATCAAGGAAGGATTTGAGATCTAGACTTGTTTTCTGGTCTCTTCCACTCCTGAGATCTTCAACCTTCTTTTAAATTGCTGTAATTAAGCATCTGTCACTTTCTGTTTTAATTTCTCAAGCATTTCTACTTTTCTGTTTAGATCTACTTTACTTCAATTCACCTTCTACTCTTCTGTTTAATTGCAATTCACTTGTTCTCATTTAAATTCTGCAATCCAAATTCCCAATTCCTTTTATAATTCAAGCAATTTACATTTCTTGCACTTTAAGATTCAGCCATTTACGTTTCTTGTAATCTAAGTTTCTGCAATTTACATTACTTGTTCTTTACGATTCAACACTTTTATTTTCTGTTCTCTTTAATTTACTGCAATTCTTCTCTCTCCCTTTACATTTCAAGCAATTTAGCTTCTGTCAATTATAAACCACTCAACCAATACTTGATTCGCTTGACTAAATCAACCACTAAACTAAAATTGCTCAATCCTTCAATCCCTGTGGGATCGACCTCACTCATGTGAGTTATTACTACTTGATGCGACCCGGTACACTTGCCGGTGAGTTTCGTGTTGGATCGTTTTCCACACATCAGCAGATTTCTTCTCCAGCAAATTCTGAGCTGTTTTCGACCCAGTTTGCAGCCCAGAAAACACAGATTAGAGGCTATAAAGTGGGAGAATCCATTCATTCATAATCATCAGCTCATAATACACAATTTTAGTTTTAGATGTAGTTTTTAGAGAGAGAGGCTCTCTCCTCTCTCTTAGGATTTAGTTTTAGGATTTAGGATTATTTCTTCTTCATCACAGGTTTAATGTTTCTCTTATTTATTTTCTACTTTTATTATATACTTTCAATTATTATTTATCTTTTCAATTTGGCTTATGTCACATTCATGTTATGATTTTCTTAATTAATATTATTTGAGGTATTTTAGATTTAAGATTGCTTTGCTTTATTTATATTGATGCTTTTAATTTAATTTAGATATTTTCTCCCTTTTGGCTTTCGTTAAGTAATTGGTAACGCTTGAGCTGTCAAATAAAGCAGTGGTTGAAATTGGGAGTTGCTCCAATAACTCTAGTCTTTCTATAGGAATTGACTAGGACTTTAGGATTACGCTAAATAATCCACTTGATTTACCTTCATAGTTAGAGGTTAACAAAGTGGGATTAAAATCCAATTCTCATCACAATTGATAAGGATAGGACTTCCAATTCTAATACCTTGCCAAGAGTTTATTTTATTATTACTATTTTATTTTTCTTATCATTTAACATACTGGTTCCTTACTTTCAAAACGCCCAATTTACAAGACTCCTAACCAATAATAAGAACACCTCCCTGCAATTCCTTGAGAAGACGACCCGAGGTTTACATACTCGGTTATCAATTTTAAAGGGGTTTGTTACTTGTGACAACCAAAACGTTTGTACGAAGGGATTTCTGTTGGTTTAGAAACTATATCTACAACGCTACTATTTTTATAAAATTCTTTACTAGCAAAAATCCTAACGTCACACAACCTCCAAGACCCTTAGTAAATGATGAAGAAGAGATTGAATTAGAAGAAAGCTACCATGAGGAAAGTTTTCAAGAAGTTGTCAAGCAAGAGAAAGAGGTTGAAGTTGAAGAAGCTTGCCAAAAGTGGAAGTAGTCAAGGAGGAACACAAGGGAGTGAAGCATACATTGTCAAAGCCATTGGAAATAACCCTTCCTAAGTCACCATCCAACACCATATTCAAGTGGATAAAATTCTTATCACTAAGCTTTACTTTCCTGCTTGAATATGGTTTGTTTAAGACGGATGGTCAACTTAGGACTCTTTGTGGAATTAAGAGTAAGAGAAAAATGGTTAGTGGTTGGAAATGCCATTCAAGGTTCATTGTGGTTGAGAGGTCCAAGTTGAATTGCAAAGGTTAGAGTCATGCTAAATTGAATGGGTCTAGGAGGATAGTTTGGTGCCTAAAGGAGAATTCTAAGAAATTGCCACCCGGGTGGAATAATGATGATCAACTTGAAGACGGGTGTAGAAACAAGATTTGGGATCCCGGTATACATGATGTGGACCAATTTTGGGATCTCTTAGCTTGTGTGGGACTTCATCAAAGCTTGGTGCTATTAATTTTGAATGTTGGAGCTTATTGGAAGTCCAAGCATTGGTGGAAGTTCAAGGAAGAGTACAAGCACAAGCCACCATGACAAGGAGCTCCCCAAATGTCCAACTTAAGGACTTTAAATAAAAGTACTAGGTGGGAAACACCCCACCATGGTAGCGTCTTTTCACTCTTCTCTTTTATATATATTGGTAAATAAGTTTAATTTCATGTTTAGTTTGGTTTGTTGAGTTTATTTGGTAGTCTAGTGTCTTGAATAAGGTTTGGTGGTGTTTAGATGACTATTTGGATGTTTACAATGCTTGGTTTAGTGCAAGAAAATGGAAAAAATTTGAAAAATAGAGCACCTTGTCACGCGTACTCGTGCCTCACGCGTACGCGTGACCCCAAGATTTTGAATGTGCTAGGATCGTGCATGGACTGTGCCATCACACGGTCTAGACAGAGAGTTATGGTCTTGGTGTGCGGGAACTGTACGTCCAGCACAAATTTTTCCCATGCGTAGGCGTGACCCACGCGTATGCGTCGCTTTCTATTTTCCTATTCCACGCTTGCGCGTGCCAAACGCGTACGCGTTGCATCCCATTTCTGCCACTCACACGTACGCGTGACATCCCACGTACGCGTGCCTTCCCCTATCTTATACACTTCTTTTCTTTTCTTTCCACCACTATTTACTATCCACTACAATCTTTTCTAGTTAATTAGTTAGTTAGTTAGTTAGTTTAATTCTCTATTTAATTTTTTATTTTGGTACAAAGTGTTCGATTATTAATCTTGCTTGATGTTTATTGCTGTTGATTATTACTTTGATGCTATTTTAGCAAAATTGTTGTTCATATTCGTTCTTGGCTTTCTTGATTGAGGTGATAATTTGTTACTTGGTATCAATTTTTGCTTGTTTGATACTAGTGCTTACCAAGTACTTATGACATTGCCTTCAAAAATATTTTTGGAATTCTATATTGCATGTGTATCTCGCCATCATCTAATTTGAATTCACAATCTATTATTAGGCAATTTGCTTCTAGTTGACGCATTTTTTGTTAGGTGATGCTTGTTTATGATTATCATTATTTACATTGCCTATTTCATGCATTGAGATTTTGGAATTTTGAAATTGGATCGTAAGCTTATCTAGTGACATATTTTTGAGCTTTTTAAGCTTTGTGGACTGATGCACCGCTATTTGGTGGTGCATTATATGCTAAATTTAGAGGGTTTTATCACCCTTTTCCCACATTTATTCCATGAAATAGCATGGTTTTATATATTCTCCCTAATTTGAACTTAAGAGTGAAAACATGCTTTTTATGCCCTTAATTGATTAATTTTAATTCACCTTTGGTTCCACTAGATGCCTTGATGTGTGTGTTAGTGATTTCAGGTTGAAAAGGCTAGGAATGGATCAAAGGAATGGAGAGAAAAGCATGCAAAGTAGAGAAATCATGGAAAATCAAGAATTGCGAGAAATTTTGAGGGCAAAATTTCTTTTAGGAGGGTAGAATGTAACAACCCCGATTTTCGAGTACGCGAGATCGTTTCTGAATACACGGATTTCTCCGAAAGATCAGTAAAGGGAATACCTCTTCAGTATCATCAAGCATCTCAATCCTCATTGTCATTATATTATCTTTAACTCAGGACCTTAGTTGAGACAAGCTCGATAATGCGGTCACGAAGAACCTAGTTTTTGAACCGTATCGGTTAGGGGTTTTAATTCGGTTTTTCGTAAATAGTCTCATTTTGACAAACCAGACTCGATTTATAAGAGGAGAGAGATAATAGTATAATATTATCATTATATTAGTATTAGAAAATGCTTGAATGATATTATAAGGTTACCTAGTCTGTTTTATTTAAAAACAGAAAATCGGTTTAACCGGGTTTACGGTTTACTGGTGCAGCTTAGCACCAGCACTCTCTGGTGACTTTAGCAATGCTAAGGCCTCATTATTCATGTTTTATTCTCATAATAAATATGTTACTAGTGTCATTTATGCTAGTAGCTCAGAAAATAATTTTTAGAGGTGTTTTTACGAGTGTTCCGATACATCTAGTTTTAGTAGTTATACACCTGAGATATTTTAATATTATTTTAATCCACCTCCAAGCCAACCAATCACAACTCACCTTACACCCCCAAGACCTCCAAGGCTGTCTCATTTCATCATTTTGGCCGAAATTGAAAGGAGAGAAAAGAGAGAAAACTTCATGAACACTTAATCTTCAAATCTTGATTTCTTCTGAACCAAAACTCAAATCAAAACTCCGATTTCACCAAAATGATCCTCTCTTCTTTCTCTACATAACCATGTAACTTATCAAGGCTGGAAATAAGGTTAGATGGCTGTACCTTTCCCATTTAAATTCGGTTTTCAAGGAAAACCATGCCAAACATGTGTTTTCTTGATGTTCTTCCTTAGGAATCATGCTTAACTTGACTTGAGGGCCAAGAAACATTAATTTTCAGCAAGTCTAAGGTGAGATATCTCTTCCTAACTTGCTGAGGGAGATTTGGTCAGTTGAGAGTTTGTGGATTTAAAGTTGTTCTTGATGTGTTTTAGGAGGAAAAAGTGCTTAAGGACCACCTGAAAGTCTAACCGAATTTGGAGCAGCAAATCAAGGTAGGGATTGACGAATTTAATCTTGATTGATTGTGTTTGAGTTGTGTGATTATGATATGGTTTGGTTATGCTTGAAATTGATTGTTTATATGAGTAATTCTTGTTGAAATTTTGGTGAAAATTTGATGAAATTTGATGATATTCAACTTTGAATTTGTGTTCTTCATGGCTGCTGGAAAAACGAACCCTAGACCTTAAATTGGGGTTCAATTTGTGTTAAAATCATGTAGAAAAGAT
>NC_029785.2:65486803-65506762 GCF_000816755.2 Arachis ipaensis | reverse complement strand
TCTGAAAAACGGGTAAAAACAGAGAAAGAATCTGAAGAATTTGTGAAGAACATGAAGAACACTTTGAGTGTGATGAAGAACAATGAAGAACAGGCCTTAGATCTTAAAAAGGGCAAGGAAGTAAAATTTTTGGTGTTTTAGGGGTTGTTTGGTAATTTCTGAAAGTTAGGGTGGTAAAAGTAGAAATATTAAAAGTTACGGGTGGTAAAAAGTGAATTTTAAAGGTTAAAAGTAAAAGGTAAGTTAATTTTCGAAAATTAATGATAAAATAATAAATAATAATAAAATAAAAACCAAAGAAAAAGTCTGTAAAATTTTAATGACAGAAAAACAGACAGAGACTAGTGAGCGAACTAGGGCAACATAGTTAGTCCTTGAGTTGCGACTAGGGTCAGGTATTATATGAAAAGTTAAACTGTTTCAGTATAGACTTAATGAACCTATACTTGGGACAGGATAACTATTCATACTGAAATTTACATAATCTTTAAATACATACGTTAAACGGAGAAATCAGAGCAGAGTAGAGAAACACAGAGAACAGAGTAATCAGAGAGAAGTAAAGAGATACAGAGAGCAGAGTAACCAGAGTAGAATAAAGGGATACAGAGAAAAGAGTAATCTGATAAAGAGAAATGGTTTGAGTTGAGATGTTGTAAAAGTAAAAGCTGTAAAGTTTGTATAGTATAATTGAACAGAGAAAGAAAGAAGTACTGTATAAGAATGTGAAAGTGATGATGAATAACGAGAATGATAATGAATGATGATAATGAGAAAAGAGTAATATAACAAAAAGAATAGAGGAGAAGAGTATAAGAATAAAGAGTTAAGCCTTGTGGCATGATGTTCTGTTGTATGTTCATCTGCTGCTTTTCCATTGGCCCTAGAGGTCCTGTAGGCCCAAGTTCACCTACAGTGAGTTGTTATTCCTGTAGGCCGAAGTTCACCTGCAGTGAATATCAATTGTGTATCTCAGGGTGTTGCTCCTGTAGGCCGAAGTTCACCTACAGAAAGTTGTTGTGTTGTGTTTAGACTATCCCTGTAAGCCAAAGTTCACTTACGGAAGTGCTATTTCTGTAGGCCCAAGAGATGTGTTTATTCATTTGTTGCGCTAAGGCAACACCGGATATACTTGTATGATGATCTACTGCGTGAAGGCAGTCAGATAGATAGTGGTGCGACCACTGAGAACGCTTTCCTACGGTACAGATCCATATTTTATTTCTGTAAGGCAGAGGGGTTATTTCCTGCTACAGAAGTACCGTGACCACCTGTTCCATTTCTGTAGTGGCAGAGGGGTTATTTCCTGTACACAGGGGTATAGCCAATAGGAAAGCCTTATCCAGACAGAGGTTGCTGGATAACGTCGGGAGCGGGTTAGTAACCGACAGATGAGCTCATTACCTGCACTAGGGCTAGACGTGCATCATTCTTGTCTGCACATCATTCTCTGTTGCATTCCTTTCTGAGTGTGGTCTATTTCTTTATGTTTGTCTGCTTGCATGCTATTTCTGTGTTTTATTTTCTTGTATTCTTTTGTTTGTGTTCTGCTTTCTGTTGTCTCTACTTTCTCTTTCTATCTTTATTTTCTATTTACTGCTTCGCTATATTATGTTATTTGTCTGCTAATCGACCCCAAATTAATGAACTTAACTAATAATCCCGACCCTACTAAGAACTCCCCAGTTCTTACCCCTTCTCTCTCCCTTCCCCCTTCAGATGGAAGCATGAGTACCCTTCTGTAGTTCACTGACGACCGTTCGCAAAAAAAGATTCCGCTCTAGGTAGTCTGCTGAGTCTAGAGTGAACTCCGTTTCTATTTATATGTAAATACTGTGAGACCAGCCAACATCTACACCCTGCTTATCTACAAACTTTAATCTAAGTCCTCCGTACGATGTTGCTGTTATGTGGCCACTCGATGAAGTACTTGAGAGATGCTCTTTGATGACATATGATCCTGCAGAGGATTAGTAGACGACCTTCCACCTTTTGATGACGATCCACCTGACTTGAGTTTTGAAGACTTAGAGCGTACTTACCCTCGCTTTAGTAGTGTAGAGGGACTAGGTGAGTATAGAGTCTAGGCTAGCCTGGGTGCCAGCTTAGGGACTTCTTGAACAGGTCAGGGCCTGGGATGTTGTATGTATATATATGTATATAGATATTATTTAGCTATATCTAGGGGGGTCCTAACTAAAGATCTTTACTCTAATAAAGGCTGGATAACCGAATGATATCAACTGCATGTGATATATTTATGTATGGTTGTTTATAACTGTTTTATCTGCTATCAGTTGTGAATTGCTTATGAATGATTTCGTCTATTAATCCAAACATTTTCAGAAAAAAAAAAGTACCTCGTAAAATAACTACGCTTTTAACAACGAATCAGGCTCATATAATAAATAATAGATAATAGATAGGTAGACAAGTTGGTAGCGCTCAGTTTCCAGTATGATCATGACGTACCAGAAATTGGGTCGTTACACGTGACCTACGCGTACGCATCGACGCTCACACGTTACTTCTTTAGTGAAATCGTGCCCAGCGATTTTGGAGGTTTCCAGGCCCAATTCTGAGTGGAATTCTGGCGGGAAAAGCTTAAAAAAACCAAGGAGTGAAGGAGAAATCAATTTACACATACCTTTTGACATCTTTCACACACTTTTAGTTTATAGTTTTTGTTAGAGTTAGTTTCTAGAGAGAAGAGAGAGCTTCTACTGCGCGTGCGCGTGAGGTGAATTTCTCCCAATTCTTGATTTTCCATGATTTCTCCACATTGCATGCTTTTCTCTCAATTCCTTTGATCCATTCCTAGCATTTTCAACCTGAAATCACTAACACACACATCAAGGCATCTAGTGGAACCAAAGGTGAATTAAAATTAATCAATTAAGGGCCTAAAAAGCATGTTTTCACTCTTAAGCGCAAAATATTGAGAATACATAAAACCATGCTATTTCATGGAATAAATGTGGGAAGAGGGTGATAAAACCCTCTAAATTCAACATAAATGGCACCATCAAATAGCGGTGCATCAAATCTCTGCACACTTAAACCAAGCATGTCCTCATGCTTAACTCAAGAAAGAAGTAACGGGTATCAACATTTATTGAAATGTAAACTAACTATATTCAATCTATCTTCATGAAACTATCTAAATGAATGCAATTGCTTGGTCAAAATAAATCAATTCCCAAGAAAGCATATATAAGCACAAGGGCTAAAGGTATTAACAACCAAGCCAAGCCACAATCGAATTGAGTTACTAAAGATTTTACAAACTTGCAAGAAAAGAAATGATTGTAGGTGAAAGCATGTAGTTGAGCAATCGAACCCTCACCGGATGTGTATACGCTCTATTCGCTCAAATGTATAGGGTCGATCCACTCAATTCTCCTCTAATCATGCTTTCCAAGATTTGTCTTTCTTCTAACAATCAACAGTTATTTCATGCATGCATACAATTATCATGAGGTCTTTCCACAAGGTTGTAATGGGGCTAGGGTCAAGGTAGGATGCATATGGTCAAATGGACTTGAAATTTGAATCTTTGATAAGATTAAACTCCCCACCTAACCTATATAGCAACCTATACAAATTCAAAGCTAACCAAACTACCCATTCCTCACTTTTTCACATACTCACGTATTCTCTTTCTTTTTTTTTATCACAATTCATATGCATTGATTTAATTGGACTTCACTTTGGGGGCATTTTGTCCCCTTTTTATTACTTTTCTTTTTCTTTCTTTTTCTATTTTTTCTCTTTTTGTACATTTTTTTTCTTTCCATATGTATTTTTTCTTTTTATTTTCTCATCATTTTTTTTCTTTTTGTGCAATAACATATATACGAAGGCATCAATGCATATAGTATTACATCTAATTAACATATGAGCATGTACCCAATTCCCAATATTTTCAACAAAAAAACAAAACTACCCTTTTTCTCAACCAATGTCCCAAGTTTTCCCATACTTAAATGATACACACTCACTAACCTAAGCTAATCAAAGATCCAAATTAAGGACATTTATTGTTTTTCGCTTTAAGGCTTGTAATGTGATAAATTAAGAACAAGTGGGTTAATCGTAGGCTCAAAGTTGGCTAACAAAGGAAGATAAAAGGTAAGGCTTATTTGGATAAATGAGCTAATGAAATAATGGTCTCAATCATATAAATGCATGTCTACACAAAATAATGGACATGAATCAAACAAACCAAAGATTACAATCATAGCTCACAAGCTTGTGTTCTTAGCTCAAAACATGTTCCACAAGATATAATTCAAGCAAGTTCAATGAAAATTTTTACTCAACTCAATTGGGATGTTCTATAGATAAACTCTTGAAAAATTTCATTATGTTGACTAAGCTTGTTAAGTATATATATGCGAAATAAGAGAGTACAACTAAAAATTCTAAAAGACCTAAAATAAAATGCAAAAGTGTTGGGATTAGAAATTTGTCACCCAAAAACGCCGACTGGTCGGACGACCTCCCCACACTTAAAATTTTGCACCGTCCTCGGTGCATTCAAAGATGAGCAAGGGGTTATGGCGACTCTCCGGATTGCTACCTTCAGCTGGTAGGTCAACCGGTTGCTGCATGTTCTTTCTTCCACTTCCGTTTTAGCTTACAATGATTTATCCTGAAAATAGAAGGCACGATAATATGATAAGTAAATGCAAAAGCAAGAAAGCATGAATTGTTGGAATGAGGTAAATCACTAGAGTGAAGTGAGTGACCCAATGTGTGACATGAATAAAAGTAAGTGTGCATTCTAAGTTACGCGCGGTTTAGAGCATACACACTATCATAGAGAGTTATGTCACAATTATACAAAAGAGGAACATGCACTTCACTCATTCTAGTGTGCTTGAGATGCTCTAAACTTGGAGGTTAAAACAACCAAACAAGCAATAAAGAAGCATGAAAGTATTCAAGCCAAAAATATATGGATGCATATGATCAAGAAGCACAATGCATTAAGGTAAATGCACAACATCCATCAAGAGATTGCCTAATCAAAGGAAAGAATTTAAATCACATGGTGGCCAAATCATGCAATTCAAAAAGATTTAACATGCTTGAAGGCAATTCTCATGTACTTGGTATCTACAAAGGTTAAGCATGAAAAATCCATAACCAAGTAGCAAATTATAACCTCAACAATAAAATCCAACAATGACAATTAACAACATTGATGTTAAACTAACATCCTATCAGTGAGCAGCAGCAATAAATAGTAAACAAAATTAATAATCCAACACTTAGTATGAAAGATTGAAAATTAAATGAAAATTAAGCTAACTAAACAACTAACTAACCAAAAGGAATGGTTATAATTGGTGTTTGGAAGTGTTGGATGAGGGGTAAGAGAAGAGAAGAAGAGATAAAAAAGGAAAGAAATGGAAAGAAGAGAAGAAAAGAAGTGTGTGAAGTAAGGTAATCCACGCGTACGCGTGCATGACGCGTGCGCGTGGGTGGTGGTGAAATGGAAGCGACGCGTATGCATGGGTCACGTGTGCGCATCTACAGGTTATTTAGAGAGCGACGTGTACGCGTGAAGTATGCGTACGCGTGGGTAGCTTTGCGCGAAAGGCACAAAGTTCGCGCGATGTAGGCACAACTTTCGGGAAAATGGCTTTGAGGTGAATTTTTTGCATCCACACGTACGCGTGGTGACGCGTGTACATGGATGGTGAAAATGCTTGAGTCACGCATACGCGTGGGGCACGCGTACGCATGCTTGGTGCTCTGTTTTTCAAAATTTTTCCATGTTTTTGCACTAAACCAAGCATTCCAAACCTCCAAACAGCTACCAAAACACCATAAAACCTTATTTGACATACCAAACTGCCAAATAAACTCAACAAACTAATCAAAACATGAAATTAAACTAATTTTACCAATATGTACAAAAGGAAAAAAGGAAAGATTTTACCATGGTGGGGTGTCTCCCACCTAGCACTTTTGTTTATTGTCCTTAATTTGGACTTATGGGGAGCTCTTCATCATGGTGGTATGTGCTTGAATTCATCTTGGAACATCCACCAATGCTTGAGTCTCCAATAAGCTCCACTCTTCAAATTTAATATCTTCAAGCCTTGATGGAGTCCTTCACAAGCCATGAGCTCCCAAAATTGATTCTCCTTGTGTAATCCGGGATCCCACACTTTGTTTTGACACCCGTCTTCAAGTTGATCATCATTGTTCCATCCGGGTGGTAGGCAAGATGAATTCTCAATGAAGTGACCAAACATCCTTCTAGACACACCTAATTGAGCACTAGCCAAACCTTTGTATTTAATCCTTGAAGTATTAACCAAAATGAGACTTGATTTGCAATGCAAACCATGAAACATCTTTCTCTTATACTTCATCCAACAAAGTTCCCTAAGTTGTCCATCCGTTTCAAGCAAACCATATTCAAATGGGACAATAAAGCTAATAGAAATGAATTTTACCCACTCAAATGAAGGAGTGGATGACAACCTAGGCAAAGAAGCTTCCAAAGATCTTGGCAAAGCGTATTTAACTCCCATCCTCCTTTTTTTAAGGACCTCCACCGCTTCACAAGATTTCTCAAATTCAACCCTTTGTTCATCAATTTTATCTTCTTTACCAAGAAGATTTGATGCTTGATCTTCAATTCCAAGGGAACTCAATTCTTGCTCTATCCCATCCAATTCGTCATATGGAATATACGTTGAAGGATGTGCACTTTCCTCCTCAACATCAACTTCAATTTTTTGGAGGGATTTTCTTTCACTCTAGGTTTCCATGGAGACTCCGCATCTCCTAAATCTTCAACCACTTCTTCCTTGTCTTCATCAATCATAGGTTCCTCCAATTGTTCCAAGACAAAGCAACAATCCTCATTTTCCACTGAAGTTTCTAATCTTTTCTTCATGCTATGCTCTTCAATCGATTCTCCACATGTGGCCATGGGAGTTCCTTGAGTGCTCAAACATTGGGAGGCAAATCGGTGTATCACCTCATTCAAGGCAGCTATGGATTCTAATGCCTCCCTTTGCATTTCTCTTTGTCCTTGAAGTAGCAAAGTGAGGGAATCATCATCTATTGGGACTTGGGGTGGATAGGAGGGTTCATTATTTTGGAGAAAGAAAAGGTGGTTCTTCTTGGTGGGGTTGTGGGGGTTTAACACTCTCTACTTTTTCCACTCGTTGCACAATACGCTCCATGGTTGCTTGAAGTTGATCCAATGTTTCCTTGAGACGATCCCTTGACTCTTGTTCCACTTGGATAACTCGATTAAGATCATATGGCTCTTGGATCGATGGAAATGAATACTCTTCCATGGGAGGTTGTGGTAGAAAGTAGAATTCATCTTGTTGGTGAAAATTTTCATACATTGGAGGTGGTTCATCTTGGTAATAGTATGGATGGGGTGGTTCTTGGAAGTGTTGAGGTTGGAATAGTGGTGGTTCATATGGCTCATATGGTTGTTGGTATGATGGGTAAGGATTAGGATCATATGAAGTTGTTTGGTAAAAAGGGGCTTGTGAGTGTGGAGAGTTATGTTGAGGATGAGGTTCATAAGCATACGGTAGGGCTTGTTGGTAACTACAAGGAGGTCCATCATAGCTATTGGATTGATATGTATTAGGAGTGGAATTATACCTATATGAGACTGGAGGAGGTTGTTACCAAGAAGGTTGAGCATATGCTTGAGGCTCCTCTCACCTTTGATTGTTCCATCCTTGATGCATATCCTCATTGAAGTTTCCATTTCCTACAACATAATTTGAACCAAACTCAGCCAAAATGAGAATTCATGATAGCAAGAGAAAATAAAAACAAAGACTAGTAACAAATAAAGAGAACAAACTCCTACAACTACCAAAGACTAACAAAGAAGCAAAAGGCAAACATATTTACAATATTCACATATATACAATAACCAATAACAAGCGCACATTTGCAATTCCCCGGCAACGGCGCCATTTTTGATGATTGGATTTTTGACGGTCTAGAATTTTACAAATGAAATCTCGTTGCAAGTATAGTTTCTAAACCAACAAACAATCCTCTCATACCAAAATTTGGTTGTCACAAGTAACAAACCCCTAAAAATAATAATCGAAGTATTCAAACCTCGGGTCATCTCTCAAAGGAATTGCAAGGAAGTGTTCTTGCTATTGGTTATGGAATGTATATTTTGGGGTTTTGATAAGAGACATGAAAGATAAATGGTAAGAAGGTAAATGAAATTCAAATGTAAAAAGCTCTTGGCAAGGTATGAGAACTAGAAGTCCTATCATCATTATCATCATCAATTGTGACATCAATTGTCCATTGCTCCACTTAGTCAACCTCTAACTATGAAGGAAAGTCAAGTGAAAATAATCAATTTGATTCCTCAAGTCCTAGTCAACTCCTAAGGAAAGACTAGAGTTAGTGGAATTCAAATCAATTAGCAACTTTCAATTATCAATCAACAAAGGAGTTTGATAATTCAAGTGTCTCCAATTACTCAACCAAAGCCAAGAGGAGAAAAATCTACTCTAACATCCTCCCAAGCATTTTATTAAACACTTGGAAGGCATAAAAGGAAAGTAAAATCAAATTGCAAGAATTATAAATCTACAACTACTAATTACAAGAAAATCAATAACAACAACTCAAATCAACAATAAAGGAACATAGAACATGAATTGCATTAAAGAGAAATAGAAGAACAAAAGTGCATCAACATAAAAGTAAAGAATTACAAGATTGATATACAAAACTCTAGAGAGGAAAGGTTGAGGAACAAGAATTGATAAAGGAAAAGTAAATCAAAACATGAAATTAACCTAGATATAAGAAATCTTAATCTAATCTAACCCTAATTCTAGAGAGAAGAGAGAGATTCTCTCTCTAGAAACTAACTCTAACTAAAACTAGAAACTAAAAGTGTGTGAAAGATGTCAAAAGGTGTGTGTAAGATGATTTCTCCTTCACTCATTGGTTCTTTTAAGCTTTTCCCGCCAGAATTCCACTCAGAATTGGGCCTGGAAACCCTCCAAAATCGCTGGGCACAATTTCACTAAAGAAGGCACATGCGAGCGTCGACGCGTACGCGTGGGTCATGCGTACGCGTCGCTCGACAAATTGCTATCCACGTGTACGTGTCATGTACGTGTACGCGTCGCCATGCGACCTCATCTTCCATGCGTGCGCATCTACTGCGCGTGCGCGTGGGGGTGAATTTCTCCTAATTCTTGATTTTTCATGATTTCTCCACCTTGCATGCTTTTCTCTCCATTCCTTTGATCCATGCCTAGCCTTTTCAACCTGAAATCACTAACACACACATCAAGGCATCTAGTGGAACCAAAGGTGAATTAAAATTAATCAATTAAGGGCCTAAAAAGCATGTTTTCACTCTTAAGCACAAATTAGGGAGAATATATAAAACCATGCTATTTCATGGAATAAATGTGGGAAAAGGGTGATAAAACTCTCTAAATTCAGCATAGAATGCACCACCAAATAGCAGTGCATCATGGACCATGCTTGCTGTGTGATTGATTTTCACTTCTATTTCTCTATATTTCTAAGTTGCATAGCACCCATGTTCAACCTTCTATGTCAATTAGATATTGCAAACAAAATTCAAAGTGTGTCATTGATTGATGTGTAAGTTTCATATTTCATTTTATTCATTAAGTTTTCTTGCACATCAATCTATGTCCATTCCTTATCCGTTTCACAATTGTTTCACTATTGCTTGAATGATTTTATACTTCTTTTGCTACTTATTTGTTTATCTTAACGTACAAGTTTCCTTTAAAGCATCTCAAGCACACAAGAATAAGTGAAGTGTATACTTCTTTTGTGTAATTGTGACATAGTTTTCTATGCTAGTTTGTGTGCTCTAAACTGCATGCAACTTAGAATTCACACACTTGTTTTTTTCATGTCACAAACTTATTCACTCACTTTATTTTAGTGATCATCACCTCATCCCAACAATCTATGCTTCCTTGCTTTGCATTTTCTCATCTTACGGCGTTATTTTCTATTTTTCATGGATGATTCACCATAAGCAACAAAGAAAGCGGGAGAAAGAACACGCAGTAGCCGGTTGATCCACCAGCTGAAGGTGGCAATCCGTATCGTCGCCATACCTCCTTGCTCATTTTTTAATGCACTGAGGACGGTGCAAACTTTTAAGTGTGGGGAGGTCGTCCAACCAATCAACCGATTTTTCAGTGACAAATTTCTAATCCCAACACTTTCACATGTCATTTTGTTTTATTACTAGGTCTTTTAGAATTCTTAGTTGTATTTTCTTGGTCATATATATAATAAGCTTAGTCAAAATAATAAAATTTTCCATGGAATTTATCTATAGGGCACCCTAATTGATTTGAGTAAAAATTTTTCATTGAACTTGCTTGAACTATATTGTGGAATATGATTTTTGAGCTAAGAACGCACAACCATGTGAGTTTTGAGCCTAATTGTATGGTTACATCATATTAACCACTCTTTTCCTTCTTGTGTGTTATTCTCTTTCTATGATTGTATCTTTGATTTGTCTGATTCTTTAGATCCATTCTTTTGTGTATGAATTCATTTATATGATTGAGGCCTTTATTTCATTTGAGCTCACTTACCCAAATGGCCTTACCTTTTATCTACCATTGTTAGCCAACTTTGAGCCTATGTTAATCCCCTTTTGTTCTTAATTTTAGCACATTGATTTTATCACATTGGTTGAGGTAAAAGTAAATTTTTGATTAGCTTTGTTGAAGATCTTGGGAATTGGGTACATACTCATGCATTAAATGTTTAAACCATATGCATTGATGCTCTTTTATATATTTTAGTTTGAAATAAAATAATAAAAGAAAAATAAAAAAATAGAAAAAGAAAAAGAGAATAAGAAAGCAGTAAGATGGGGACAAAATATTCCAAAGGAAAGTTCAGTAATAATCAATGCATATGGGTTATGAATTGAAAAGAATGCATGAGTGTGTGAAATACTGAATAATGGGTAGTTAGGTTTGCATTTAAATTAAATAGGTTGTAGGTTAGTGTGAGCTTAAGTTAATCAAAGATTCAAATTCTAATCTGCTTGATCAAATACAATCTTACCTTGACCCTAGCCCAATTAAAATGTTTGGAAAAGTCCTCATGATATTTGTATGCATGCATTGAATAATTGTTGATTGTTAGATGAAAATAAATCTTGAAAAGCATGATTAGAGGAGAATTGAGTGAATCAACCCTAAACACTTTAGTGATTAGAGCGTATACACATCCAGTGAGGGTTCGATTGTTCAATTACATGTTTCCACCTATTATTATCTCTTATTGTAAATTCTTTTCTATAACTCAATTCAATTGTGGATTTGATTTGATTGTAATTGCTTTAGCCCTCATGTTCATATATATATATATATATATATATATATATATATATATATATTAAAATCAGCCACTAAAGTCAGCCACCAGTATAAAATACATACTGAAATATAAATATATATTAAAATCTTGGAATTTAATTTATTTTGACTAAGTAGTTGCATGCATTGGGTATAGATAGTTTGCATTTAGAAATTTAGCATTGAATAAGTAATACCCCTTTCTTGCCACTCTTGAGTTTAGCATGAGGACATGCTTGGTTTAAGTGTTGGGAGGTTGATAAATTCCATTTTTAGGATTTATCTTGTGTTGAATTTAGAGGATTTAATCGACTTTTCTCACATTTATTCAATGAAATAACATAATTTTGTAAATTCTCCCTAAATTGTGCTTAAGATTGAAAACATACTTTTTAGACCCTTAATTGGTCAAATTTAATTCACTTTAATTCCATTCAATGCCTTGATATGTTTTTTGAGTGATTTTAGGTTTATAAGGCAAGGATTGGATTGAAGGAATGAAGAAAAAGCATGCAAAGTGGAAAATTCATGAAGAAATGAGGATTTGGTGAATTCATGGCGACACCCACGCGTGACCCATGCGTACGCATGACCAGAGACTTTGCCAAGCAACGCGCACGTGTTACCCACGCATACACGTGACACTTGTCACGGGACGTCATTAAAGGAACACACTGGGGGCGATTTCTGAGCTCATCCAAGCCCAAACCCAACTCATTTCTGAAGCTATTTGATGCAGAATTCAAGATGGAACAAGGGGAGAGCAATTAGGTTTAGTTTAGAAACATACTTTAGGTCATATTCTAGAGAGAGAAGCTCTCTCTTCTCTCTAGAATTAGGGTAGATTAGATTAAATTCTTCTTAGATTTAGGTTTAATTTATTGTCATGATCTAGTTTCATTTACCTTTACTTGTTCTATTGCTTTAATTTTCCTAGTTCTACTTGTTGTTTCTTCTATTTTGTTACTTTTATGTTTATGAACTCTTTGTAGTTTTAATTTCCATTTAATGCAATTTTGATGTTTCTTTATTTATTGATGTTTATTTGAGTTGTTATTATTGTTATCTAGCATTTGGGAGTTTTAGATTTTATATTTCTTGCACTTTTACCATGCTTTCCTTTTATGCCTTCCAAGTGTTTGATAAAATGCTTCGTTGGATTTTAGAGTAGATTTTTGTATTCTTGGCTTGGATTGTGTAACTGGAGATTCTTGAATTGTCAAATTCTTTTATTGATTGGTGATTGAGGATTGCTAGTTAGCTTGAATTCTACTAAAGCTAATCCTTGATTAGGACTTGTGCACTAGAATTAATTTTGCTCACTTGACTTTCCTTCAATTGTTAGAGGATAACTAAATAAGAGCAAAAGACAACTACTATCACAATTGAGGATGATAATGAGGATAGAAATTTTAATTCTCACTCCTTACCAAGAACTTTCTTAGTTGTAGCTTTACTTTCTTGTTATTTACATTTCTTGTTCATCATTAAAAAACCCCAAAAATACCTTCTCATAACCAATAATATGCACACTTCCCTGAAATTCCTTGAGAGACGACCCGATGTTTAAATACTGTTGGTTTTTTATTAGTTTGACTTAAGTGACAAATAAAATTAAACTTTGATTGATGGTTGTTTGTCAGTTTAGATCTATACTTTGATAAGATTATTTTGTGAAAATTCCTAACCGACAATTTTCCTCGTATCAATATTTTAGAGATTTGTCTGTCATTTGTAATGTTATCCTTGTTGGTTGTCCCTCTTTGATTTGCAACTTCTTCATCACAGACAAAGGCAATAAATTGATGCTTGCTCCTAGATCACACAAGGCTTTTTCAAAGGTTGTGCTTCGAATGGAACATGGTATTTGAAAGCTTCTCGGATTAGGCATCTTCCTTAACAAATTACTCTAAATTATGGCACTACATTCCTTGGTCAGGACCACTACCTCATCTCTCTTTAAAGGCCTCTTCTTGGATAGCAACTACTTCATGAACTTAATATAGAGAGGCATTTGCTCCAAAACCTCAGTAAAAGGAATATTGATTTGTAACTTTTTGAACTCTTCCAAGAACTTTGAAAACTGCTTATCCTTGGTCTCTTTTTGAAGCTTCTGAGGATATGGCATCTTTGGCTTGTATTCAAGTGCTTTAGGCAACGTCGAATGTGTGTCAAGAGTGACCGGAAAGGGGTTGTCTACACGCTTGGGAGGGACGTGTTCGACCTCCTCCTTTTTCTCCTAAGGAGCTTCTTTTTCAACCGGTCCCTCAGTAACTTGTGCTTCCTCACAGAGGTCCTCTCAGAAGAATATAAATCATAGTTGTTGGCAACTATCTCAACAAACTTAGTAGCCTCTTCAGGAATCTTCATATGAAGGGTTTGGCCTATAGAATTATCTAGAGACATTTTAGCAGCCTCAAAGACTTCATCATAAAATATCTGTAACTGAATCCAGTCTGAAAATATATCAGGAAGACACTTCTGGAGCATCAACTTGTACCTCTCCCAGGCTTCATAAAGAGACTCACCCTTTCTTTGACTGAAGGTCTGAACATCCGTCCTTAACTTAGTCAGTCTCTGAGGTGGAAAGAACTTGGTCAGAAACTTGTTGATCAACTTATCCCAGGTATCCAAGCTCTCCGTGGGATGTGTATCAAGCCACTGCTTGGCTCTATCTCGTATAGCAAATAGAAATAGGAGCAACTTATAAACAACAGGTTGAACACTATTGGTCTTTACAGTGTTACAGATCTGTAGGAAATTAGAAATAAATAAGTTTGGGTCTTCCTACGGGAGTCCATGAAACTGGCAATTCTATTTCACCAAAGTAATGAGTTGAGGCTTCATCTCAAAGTTGTTAACAGCTATAGGAAGTACAACAATATTATTCCCATAGAAATTGGGACTAGGAACAGTGTATGACCCAAGTGTCCTTATAAGTTGCTCAGGAATATTGGGACCATTGAGAACATGAGGATTAACAACATTGTTGTTGTTGACTGGCTTTGTAAGCTCTAGCCTGCTGTAAACGCCTTCTCAAAGTTCTTTCAATCTCAGGATCAAAGTCTAGAAGATATTCTTTGTTCCTGTTCCTATTCATAAACAAACTGAAAACAAGAAAAGGTGGCAATCTCAAAGTCAGAGTGCAGACAATTCCTAGTGAGGTAGTGTAAAATAAATAAAATAAAATAACTAAACAAATTAAATAGAAAATTCAAACAACTAATAAGCAAAATGGAACACAAAATTTCGAAAATAAATAAAAAATACAACTAGAGAAAAAAATAAAACAACTAAGGGGACACCAAACTTAAATTAAGAAATTACGAGAAAAAATTTAAATAAAATAACACTAAATTTTCAAAAAAAAAATTAAAGAACAAGAACAAATGAAAACAAAAATTAAGAATGCCTAATCTAAGCAATCAAACAACGGTTAGTTGTCAATACAGTCAATCCCCATCAACGGCGCCTAATGAACGGAATTTTGTTGGTATTGAATTTCACAATAAATTTTCGTTGCAAGTATAGTTCTAAACCAACAAACAATTCCTCAATAAAAAATTTGTTTGTCACAAGTCCCCAATAAAAATAAACCGAAGTATTTAAACCTCGGGTCGTCTCTCAAGGAATTGCAGGGAAGTATTCATGTTATTGGTTATGGGACAAGTATTTTTGGGGTTTTGAATAAAGGACAAGAAAAATAAATAACAAGGAAGTAAATGAAACTCAAATGATAAAAAGGTCTTGGTAAGGGTTGATGGTTAAGGATCTTTATCCTTGTCACTAACCACAACATGATAATTGCAAGGATCAATCCCGTTAGGTCATCCTCTAACAAGTGAAGAAAAGTTAAATGAGCTACATCAATCCTAATCCATAAGTCCTAGCTACCTTACTAATTAACTTAGTGGAAGCTAGAGTCAATAGACACCAATCATCAATCACTGGGACATTAGCAACTCAAGTTCACCTAAGTTACCATCTGATGAGCGGATATTTTATACGCTTTTTTGGGGTAATTTCATATAGTTTTTAGGATATTCTAGTTAGTTTCTAGTTTATTTCCATTAGTTTTTAGGAAAAATTCATATTTCTGGACTTTACTATGAGTTGTGTGTTTTTCTGTAATTTCAGGTATTTTTCTAGCTGAAATTGAGGGAGCTGAGCAAAAATCTGATTCAGGTTGAAAAAGGACTGCTGATGCTGTTGGATTCTGACCTCCCTGCACTCAAAGTGGATTTTCTAGAGCTACAGAACTCAAAATGGCGCGCTTCTAATTGCGTTGAAAAGTAGACATCCAGGGCTTTCCAGTAATATATAATAGTCCAT
Organism: Arachis ipaensis; assembly: GCF_000816755.2. Classification (NCBI taxonomy): domain Eukaryota; kingdom Viridiplantae; phylum Streptophyta; class Magnoliopsida; order Fabales; family Fabaceae; genus Arachis; species Arachis ipaensis. The sequence continues at coordinate 65,491,022 of NC_029785.2, read as the reverse complement.
ACTTTGCTCAAGGATGGACAACGTAAACTGGCGTTCAACGCCAGTTCTCTGCCCAATTCTGGCGTCCAGCGCCAGAAAAGGATTAAAAGTTGGAGTTCAACGCCAGAAATGGATCCAAACCTGGCGTTGAACGCCCAAAACAGCCTTATGCACGTGAAATGTTTAAGTCTCAGCCCCAGCACACACCAAGTGGGCCCCAGAAGTGGATCTCTGCACCATCTGTCAAAGTCTACTCACTTTTTGTAAACCTAGGCTACTAGTTTTGTATTTAAACAACTTTTAGAGACTTATTTTGTATCTCATGACATTTTTAGATCTGAAATTTGTACTCTTTGATGGCATGAGTCTCTAAACTCCATTGTTGGGGGTGAGGAGCTCTGCTGTGTCTCGATGAATTAATGCAAGTATTCCTGTTTTCTAATCAAACATGTGTGTTCCTATCTAAGATATTCATTCGCACTTCAACATGAATGTGATGAACGTGACAATCATCATCATTCCCCCACGAACGCGTGCCTGACAACCACTTCCGTTCCACCGTAGAATGAATGAATATCTCTTGGATCTCTTAATCAGAATCTTCGTGGTATAAGCTAGATTGATGGCGGCATTCATGAGAGTCCGAAAAGTCTAAACCTTGTCTGTGGTATTCTGAGTAGGGCTCTGGGATTGAATGGCTGTGACGTGCTTCAAACTCGTGAGTGCTGGGCGTAGTGACAGACGCAAAAGGATGGTAAATCCTATTCCGGTACGATTGAGAACCTGCAGATGATTAGCCGTGCGGTGACAGCGCACCTGGACCCTTTTTACTGGAAGGATGGATGGTAGCCATTAACAACGGTGATCCACCAACACACAGCTTGCCATAGAAGGACGTGCGTGCGTGAATCAGAGTACAGAGGAAAGCAGAGATTCAGAAGACAAAGCATCTCCAAAACTCCAACATATTCTTCATTACTGCATAACAAGTAACCTTTAACCCATGCTCTCTTGTTTATTCGTAATTCAACTGATAAATACAATTGACTTCCTGACTAAGAATTGCAAGATAACCATAGATTGCTTCAAACCAACAATCTCCGTGGGATTCAACCCTTACTCACGTGAGGTATTACTTGGACGACCCAGTGCACTTGCTGGTTAGTGGTACGAGTTGTGAAAAGTGTGATTCACAACTCGTGCACCAAGTTTTTGGCGCCGTTGCCGGGGATTGTTCGTGTTTGAACAACTGACGGTTTATTTTGTTGCTTAGATTAGGAAAAATTTCTTTTTTTTGTTTAGAGTCTCTTATTATTGTCGTGTTAAAATTTTAGAAGTCACTAAATTAAAAAAAAAATATCTTTTCTCTCTATTTCTAAAACAAATTTTCGAAATTCATTTCTAAAATTCAGATTTTTTTAAAAAAAAAAAATTAAAATCTTTTCCAAATCATATCTTTTTCAAAACTTCCTGACCACTTTCTCTTCCCTCATTTTTTTCGAAAATCTTCACTTATTTTTATTTATTTTATTTTAATTTATTTCATTTTCAAAATAAATAAATAAATAAATAAATAAAAATAAATTTTTTTATTTTACATCATCTCCCTTTTTCCATCATGGATCTAAGTGGAAATGAACAGTCCAGGAGGACTCTGGGGTCATATGCTAACCCCTCTACTGCTTCATATGGGAGTAGTATCTGCATACCCTCCATTGGAGCCAGTAGCTTTGAGTTGGATCCTCAGCTCATTATCATGGTGCAGCAAAGTTGCCAGTATTCCGGTCTTCCACAGGAAGAACCTACAGAGTTTCTGGCACAATTTTTACAAATTGCTGACACAGTACATGATAAGGAAATAGATCAGGATGTCTACAGATTATTACTGTTTTCATTTGCTGTAAAAGACCAGGCTAAGAGGTGGTTAAATAACCAACCTAAGGCCAGCATAAGGACATGGAAACAGCTGACAGAAAAATTCCTGAATCAATACTTTCCCCCAAAACGGATGATACAGCTAAGGCTAGACATCCAAGGCTTTAAACAAGGAGATAAGGAATCTCTTTATGATTCCTGGGAGAGATACAGAGAGACACTACGAAAATACCCCTCTGAAATGTTTTTAGAGTGGGTTCAGTTAGACATCTTCTATTATGGGCTTGCAGAGGGAGCTCAGATGTCTTTAGATTACTCAGCTGGTGGATCTATCCACATGAGAAAGACAATTGAAGAGGCTCAAGAGCTCATTGATACAGTTGCCAGGAATCAGCATCTGTACCTAAGCAGTGACCCTTCCATGAAAGAAGAGGTTAAAACAGTAACTGCTGAATTCAGCCCTATACAACAAGCTGCTGAATTCAATCAGCAATTGGACTTTCTAACAAAGCAGTTAGCCGAATTCAAGGATAAACTACAAAAGACAAGGATGGCTAATATAAACATGGAAGAACAATTGAAGCAAACAAAGCAGCAGCTGTCAAGACAAATAACAGAAGAATGCCAAGCAGTTCAATTAAGAAGTGGGAAAACATTAAATACCCCACCTCAAGGTAGCAAAGAGTTAAAGAATGAGCAAACCACCCAAAATTCACCTGAGGACAGTAAGAGCCCAGGGAAAAGTAATTCTGGCGTTAAAGCGCCAGCAATCAGGTGGAAGGCTGGCGCTGAACGCCCAGACCATGCCCAAGACTGGCGTTCAACGCCAGTAACAAGCAAAGACTGGCGTTCAACGCCAGAAACAAGCAAGGATCTGGCGCTGAACGCCCAAAATGGGCAAGATCTGGCGCTGAATGCCCAAAATGGGCACAGTTCTGGCATTCAGGCGCCAGGAACAGATAAGGAGTTGGCGTCTCACGTCACTCTAGCTTCTGACTCTGGCACTCAATTGCCAGTGAGGGATCAGACACACACAAGTGCTGATGACAACCCCTCTAAAAAGGCTTCTTCAACCACTTCTGTAGGCAATAAACTTGCTTTTTGGACGGCTACTCAGGCTATAACCAGATTGCAGTAGATCCTCAGGATCAAGAGAAAACAGCATTCACATGTCCATCCGGAGTGTTTGCTTATAGAAGGATGCCATTTGGGCTGTGTAATGCGCCTGCAACCTTCCAGAGATGCATGCTCTGTATTTTCTCTGATATGGTGGAAAGATTTCTGGAAGTCTTCATGGATGACTTCTCAGTATATGGAGACTCATTCAGCTCCTGTCTTGATCACCTGAAACTTGTTCTGAAAAGATGCCAAGAGACCAACCTAGTTTTAAACTGGAAAAAATGTCACTTCATGGTGACTGAAGGGATTGTTCTTGGGGATAAAATCTCAAACAAGGGAATAGAGGTGGATCAAGCAAAAATAGAGGTAATTGAAAAATTACCACCACCTGCCAATGTTAAGGCAATCAGAAGCTTTCTGGGGCATGTAGGACTCTATAGGAGGTTTATAAAGGATTTTTCAAAAATCGCAAAAACTCTAAGCAATCTGCTAGCTGCTGACACGCCATTTGTGTTTGACACAGAGTGCCTGTAGGCGTTTGAAATGCTGAAAGCTAAGCTGGTCACAGCACCAGTTATTTCTGCAGGAGACTGGACATTACCATTTGAGCTAATGTGTGATGCCAGTGATCACGCCATTGGTGCAGTGTTGGGACAGAGGCATGACAAGCTTCTGCACGTCATTTATTACGCTAGTCGTGTTCTAAATGATGCCCAGAAAAATTACACAACCACAGAAAAAGAATTACTTGCAGTGGTTTACGCCATTGACAAGTTCAGATCATACTTAGTAGGATCAAAAGTGATTGTGTATACTGATCATGCTGCTCTTAAATATCTACTCACAAAGCAGGATTCAAAACCCAGGCTCATCAGATGGGTGTTGCTTCTGCAAGAGTTTGATATAGAAATAAGAGACATAAAAGGGACAGAGAACCAAGTGGCTGATCATCTGTCCCGGATAGAGCCAGTAGAAGGGACGCCCCCCTTCTCTTGAGATCTCTGAGACTTTTCCGGATGAGCATTTATCTGCCATTCAGGAAACACCATGGTTTGCCGATATTGCAAACTATAAAGCTGCAAGGTTCATACCCAAGGAGTACAACAGGATACAAAAGAAGAAATTAATTACTGATGCAAGGTACTACTTATGGGATGAACCCTAGCTCTTTAAGAGATGTGCAGACGGAATAATCCGTAGGTGTGTGCCTAGAGAAGAAGCACAGAGGATCCTGTGGCATTGCCAT
>NC_029785.2:65459434-65486761 GCF_000816755.2 Arachis ipaensis | reverse complement strand
CAAAAAACTGGCATGACAGAAAGCTGTCATCTAGAATCTTTGAACCAGGACAAAAGGTTCTATTGTTCAACTCTAGGCTCAGGCTATTCCCCGGGAAACTGAAATCCCGGTGGAGGGGACCATATGTGATTACAAGTGTATCACCATATGGTTAAGTGGAGCTTCAGGATATTGATTCTGATAAGAAGTTCATTGTCAATGGACAGAGAATCAAGCACTATCTTGAAGGCAACATTGAGCAAGAGTGCTCAAGGCTGAAGCTAGACTAAAAGCTCAGCAAGGTCCAGCTAAAGACAATAAAGAAGCACTTGCTGGGAGGCAACCCAGCCATGGGGCATCAATCCTCTAAGCATTTTGCCCTATTTTTATTTTTATTTTTATTTGTTTATATAGATTTCATTGATAACAAGGTAAAGAATCAATTGCATAAGTTCACAGGGTTACAGAAGGAATTTGCACACAAAACAGAGAAAAAGAGCTCACTGGCAAGAAAACGCCAGTAAGAGCCTATTTTGGGCGTTCAGCGCCCAAAAGAGGCAGCCAGTGGGCGCTGAACGCCAGTAAGGATAGCAATCTGGCGTTCAACGCCAGAAAAGGGCAACAACTGGGCGTTGAACGCCCAGGAGAGCAGCATTTGGGCGTTGAACGCCCAAAACAGGCAGTGTTTGGGCGTTCAAACGCCAGGATAGTGGGGAGGACGTAAAAATCATTCTACTTCATATTTTTTCATTCTAATTTTAAAATTCCATGTTTTTAATTCATGATTTCTTGCATAAACATGTTAAGAACCTTGATTTCGAAAATCCCTCTTTAAAAATATCAAATGTATCTTAATCCATAAGCACCAAGCCTCTTTGCAAATTCAATCCAACTCTTTTCAAATTTCTTTTTTAAAACAAATCTATCTTTTCAACTCATCAATATCTTTTTCAAAATCTCCACTTTATCTTTTTCAAATCTAGATTTATCTTTTTCAAAAATTTTTCATATCTTTTCAATTTTAAACTATATCCTCCCTTATCATGTCTTCTATCTTATCTTTTCTAAATCAATCTTTTTATCATATCTTTTCAAAATTTTCGAACCCACCCCCCCTCCCTTTATATATGGGTTCGGCCTCCCTCCCCTTCCATCAACAATTGCACCTAGCTCTCCTTCTATCCCTCTCCTTTCTTTTCTTTTGCTTGAGGACAAGCAAACCTCTAAGTTTGGTGTGTTTATCCGCGATCACTAAGATCATGGCTCCTAAAGGAAAACAACCCACTCCAAGAGGCAAGAAAGAGAGCGTTCCAAAACCACTTTGGAATCAAGGGAAGTTCTTATCTAAAGAACATTCAGACCATTATAACAAAATAATGGGTCTGAGATCAGTGATCCTGGAAGTTAGATTCAATCTGAAAGAAGATGAATATCCAGAGATCCAGGAGCAAATTCGAATCAGGAACTAGGAAGTCCTAGCTAATCCTGAGACGAAAGTGGGAAGGAATATGGTCCAGGAGTTCTATGCTAATATGTGGCAGACTGACAAGCAAAAACTATCTGGAACTGCTTTCTATGAATATCGGACCATGGTCAGAGGAAAGACTGTTCATACCATCCCTGACAAGATCAGAGAGATCTTAAAGCTACCTCAGCTGAAAGATGATCCAGACTCTTTCAACAGGAGTATAGAACTCGAAATGGCGCGCTTCCAATTGCGTTGGAAAGTAGACATCCAAGGCTTTCCAGAAATATATAATAGTTCTTACTTTGCTCAAGGATAGACGACATAAACTGGCGTTCAACGCCAGTTCTCTGCCCAATTCTGGCGTCCAGCGCCAGAAAAGGATTAAAAGTTGGAGTTCAACGCCAGAAATGGATCCAAACTTGGCGTTGAACGCCCAAAACAGCCTTATGCACGTGAAATGTTTAAGTCTCAGCCCCAGCACACACCAAGTAGGCCCCAGAAGTGGATCTCTGCACCATCTGTCAAAGTCTACTCACTTTTTGTAAACCTAGGCTACTAGTTTTGTATTTAAACAGCTTTTAGAGACTTATTTTGTATCTCATGACATTTTTAGATCTGAACTTTGTACTCTTTGACGGCATGAGTCTCTAAACTCCATTGTTGGGAGTGAGGAGCTCTGCTGTGTCTCGATGAATTAATGCAAGTATTCCTGTTTTCTATTCAAACATGCGTATTCCTATCTAAGATATTCATTCGCACTTCAACATGAATATGATGAACGTGACAATCATCATCATTCCCCCACGAACGCGTGCCTGACAACCACTTCCGTTCCACCGTAGAATGAATGAATATCTCTTGGATCTCTTAATCAGAATCTTCGTGGTATAAGCTAGATTGATGGCGGCATTCATGAGAGTCCGAAAAGTCTAAACCTTGTCTGTGGTATTCTGAGTAGGGCTCTGGGATTGAATGACTGTGACGTGCTTCAAACTCGTGAGTGCTGGGCGTAGGCACCTGGACCCTTTTCACTGGAAGGATGGATGGTAGCCATTGACAACGGTGATCCACCAACACACAGCTTGCCATAGAAGGACGTGCGTGCATGAATCAGAGGACAGAGGAAAGCAGAGATTCAGAAGACAAAGCATATCCAAAACTCCAACATATTCTTCATTACTGCATAACAAGTAACCTTTAACCCATGCTCTCTTGTTTATTCGCAATTCAACTGATAAATACAATTGACTTCCTGACTAAGAATTGCAAGATAACCATAGATTGCTTTAAACCAACAATCTCCGTGGGATTCGACCCTTACTCACGTGAGGTATTACTTGGACGACCCAGTGCACTTGCTGGTTAGTGGTACGAGTTGTGAAAAGTGTGATTCACAACTCGTGCACCACCATCCCAAGCCAAGAATACAAAAATTTACTCTAACATCCTTCCAAGCACTTTATCAAACACTTGGAAGTCATAAAATAAAAGTAAGATAAAATGACAACAAAATAAAATCTACAACTACCAATAGCAAGGAATTAACAACAACAACTCAAATCAACAATGAAACATAAATTGCATTAAAGGAAAATAAAAGGAACAAGAGTGCATCAACAACAAAGTAAACAAATACAAAGAGTAAAATACTAAACTAGGAAAGTAAAGGTAAAGAAACAAGAAATTAGAAAGGAAAAGTGAATCAAAGCATGAATTAAACCTAGATCTAAAGAAATCCTAATATACATCTAACCGAATTCTAGAGATAAGAGAGAGCTTCTCTCTCTAGAAACTAACTAAAGCATGATGAAAACTAAACTATGTGCTTCCCCCCTCTGCATGTAATATGTAACACCCCAATTACCCTAAGCCTTACCTCTAGCCGTAAGGCAAAGGTTAATCAGAGGTTACGACAATCCTAAGGCTTATACATATTTATATATAGAAGGAAATAATATAAACTAGAAGCCTAATGTAGGAGTAAGCTCAAAATAGAATTTCAGAAGCGCGAAACGTTCACACGAAGCTAACGCACAAGATACAAAATATAGGTGTAAGAGAATAGAACAAATGTATAGATATAGTAATATAAACATAGGGAACTAGCCGAAGCTTGCAGAGTTTAAGCTGACTAGTTACAAATATAAAAATACAGAGTTTTAGAATTAAAACAGCTTATACAACCTATCTCTCAACATAGCCTCTAAGGCCATGAAGATAAAATACAAAAAGATGTGAGAGTAACTATAACAAAGTAAAATAAATTAAACAAAGGAGGAACCATACTCCGCTCTGTCACCATATCCGCAATCTCACCGAAGTAGATTACGACCTGCATCTGAAAAACAACAACAAAGTATGGAATGAGAATCGGAGGTTCTCAGTATGGTAACAGTGCCCAATGATGTAAGATGTAAGGCTCCGAGATGCCGAAGGCAATCCTAGAACTTCACATCACATACTGATATTCAAGCTTATAACAAAATAAATAAAATAACTTAAACCATAAATCAGGGTTATCTAAACTTAGGGGGATTTTAACTAACACTAATCACACTACTGTATCCCACAGCCTTCACCAACCTTACCTCTGTGCGATCCTATCGCCACTGCCTACCTAACCTCCTCAGCACCAGACAATCACAATTAATGCAAACAAATAAAACACAAGTAGAAGCATATAAAGTAAATAGTTCAAGTAAGCAAATAGGGATGTTATACAATTAGGCAAACTCACGTAATCAAAACAATCAAGCACATAAAAGATGCATATGATGAATGCCTATCCTATTGGCACGTGATATCACTTGTCAGTCCATAAATGCCAACCTGACACATCCTTTTGTATGTCGCTTTTCTGCCACGCCCACAGATATAGTGCCGGGCACACTCTACTGACCCACGGATATAGTGTCGAGCACACTCGCATGCGTAACCCAAGGATATAGTGCCTGGCACACTCTTGCAGCAGAAAAGGTTATTAATCATAATTCATTCCCAGGGATATAGTGCCCTGCACACTATCATGCTTAACCCAAGGATATAATGCCTGGCACACTTTCCACATTCAACCAGATCATCATTCCTCTTTAAATTCTCATCGTACTTAACCCAAAGACATAGTGCCTGGCACACTCTCAACATTCAACAAGTTCATCAACCTCACATCATCACCAGTCATCACCATTTCTCATCTCAAATCACTTTCAATTATCAATTCTCAACATTCCAAGGATATAGTGTCTGGCACACTTCCCTTTAATATCCATCAAGCTCATAATAACTATCATCAATTCTTAATTCTATTCCAAACTCATTAGTTCATCAATTTCCCAATTCGTTGTCAATAATCACCATATGCACCACTATTCCTTCTCTCTCAACTAACTCATCCGCAAACCTTTCTCTGCTAACTTTTCAAAGGAAAACCCAACTTAAACCCCTAGGACCTTTCCCATATTTCAATGCTCTAAAATAAGTCCAAGAGTCTTAAAATGGTGTTATAGAAGCTTACAACCTTGTCGGGAAGGTGAAATAGTTGAAAATAAAGTTTAAAATTATGAAACAGGGCGTGTGCGTCCGTACACCCAGGAAGATTTTGAAAGTGTGCGTACGCACAGGGGTGTGTGTACGCACAGGAACTAAAATTTATAAAGTCTGTTCACTCGCACAAGTTGTGCGAGCGCCCCTAACAGACGTCTCATCCCGACTTGTGCATGCGCACAGGGCTGTGCGTCCGCACAGGTCGTAATTCTTCATTGATGTCCGCGCACACAACCTATGCTAGTGCTGCTACCAGAGCCCTTTCCCCTGCCTGTGCGTACGCACAGATCTGTGCGTCCGCACAGAATAACATTTTTGCAGGGTTGTACGTGCGCACAAGGCTGTGCGTGCACACATATCAGAAATCCTGAAATTCTGCAACTTTGCAGAATTTCAGATTTTCAACACCAACTTTGAATGATCATAACTCCCTCTACAAAAATCCAAATTTTACAAACTTTATATCAATTTGAAGAGTTTTCAGTGAAATTTATATCAAATTTCAGCAATTTTCGAAAACCGAGGCTCCAGTTATGATCCATCAAAGTTCACCAAAAATCTATTTTCACCAAAAACCTTAAAAACTTACTTTTACCAAAACTCTCATTTCAAAACCAAACTAATCACAACTCAACAATACCAAACAACCTAAAAGCCCATACCCTTCCTTTTCCAACTCAACCATCCACAATATTTCAATTACACTACTCAATACCATCAAATTCCTTAATCATCAACATCCAACATCATCATAAATAATCTTTAACCAACAAACAAACATCAACAACCACTTCAAATCCCATCACTTAACCTCAACATTATCAATCATATCCACATTCATATTACCACACTCAACATACACACTCACCAGCATCAACCAATATCAAACTATATAATTAACACCAACAACATCAATATTCATCATCAATTATCAACATACATCCTCATACATCATAATCATCAATATCCTTTATTCCAAACCACCACAACATTTTACATTAACTCATTACCTTAAATTCTCATAATCCTCCATATTAACCAATATAATTAATCACCATGAATACTCATCAATACCAATAATCTCCAACAATCATCATCAACCACACTAATCCCACACAACCAATAATTACATCAATTCACATATAATTATTCATCCACCAACATCATTCAATCCTATCTTAGGGTCAACTAGCCTAAGTGTCCATGAACATTACATATTACATAAAGAAAACCAAAACGATACCTTGGCCGATTTCCAAACGCACCAAACACCAAAACAAAGCCACCAAGCTTGATCCAAGACCTCAACCAACTCTAACAAACACCAAAGCTCAAACTAACAACACATATATATACCAACATCAAAACATAAGATACACAAATCAACTAAACACAAGGGTTTAGTGAAACCTTACCTTACCCAATGTGAGTAGGGGTAAAATCTAATAATTACCCGCTACTAGAGATCACCTAAACAAGCAAAACCACAAAATCTACTCAAAACTATGACCTCCAAAAACGCAGAAATCTAGGGCACAAAACTGGGAGAAGAGACGCGATTTCTTACCAGGTTTCTTTGCATACAAACGTAGAGCTTGACAAGAGCTTCGCGTGGCTGCAAATGGCTCGTCAATCGGAGGTCCATAGCTCAAGTTATGGGTCCCGGAAGTGGAGGATGAATAGTGCTCCCATGGCTTCTCTTCTCTCTTCTCTCATAACCGAACTCTCTCTCTCTTTAATGAAAATGAGCTGAAAGCTCATTAAAAGAGACTTATATAAGTTGGGCTTGGGCCCAACTTGGGACCGGTCCAATCCGTTAGCGTTTTTAGCCCGTTCGGCCAAACTTTGGGCCAAACCTTTAACACTAACACCCGGTTTTCCATTCCTGATATTTTTCTAAGGTTTTCGACTATTTTTCACTTTTTCCCGCATAGTACTGGGCAGACTTGAACCGGTTCAACCGGTTTAACTGTCGGTTCGTGTTTTTCACGGTTTTTCGTAGAAAATACTTTTTTTGACTCGGAAAGACCTACTGAGTCCTAAAATCATATTTAAATCCCCAAATTCTCATTCTAATTTTCCGGAACTTAATTTTGGAATTTAAATTATTTTATTCGTGAAAAACTCGGTTCTTACATAATAGCCTCAGAAATGAGTTGGATCTGGGCCTGGGAAGCTAAGAAATCGCCCCCAGCGTTTTCACTTTAATTAGGTCACGTGCGAGCTACGACGCGTACGCATGGGTCACGCGTACGCATCGCTTGGCATTTTACTTCCCACGCGTACGCTTCATGTCATGCGTACGCGTCTCCATGCGACTTCATATTCATGCATGCGCATCTTTTACGCGTGCGCGTTGATGTCTGCATTCCAAATCCTTGATTTTCCATGAATCCTCCATTTTGCATGCTTTTCTCTTCACTACTTTGATCCATTCCTAGCCTTTTCAACCTGTATTTACTAACAAACATATCAAGGCATCTAGTGGAATCAAAGGTGGATTAAAATTAGCAAATTAAAGGCCTAAAAAGCATGTTTTTACTCTTAAGCACAAATTAGGAAAAAATCATGAAATCATGCCATTTCATTGAATAAATGTGAGAATAATGGATAAAATCCACTCAATTCAGCATAAAATGTACCACGAAATATTGGTGCATCAAATCTCCCCACACTTAAACCAAGCATGTCCTCATGCTAAACTCAAGAAGAAAACAAAGGGTATTAACATTTATTCAATGCAAACTATCTAAATTGAATCTGCCTACATGCAATCTATCTATATGAATGCAATTACTTGGTCAAAATAAATCAACTTCCAAGAAAGCATATATGCACATGAGGGCTAAAAGTAACACCAACCAAGCCAAACCACAATTGAATTGAGTTATTAAAGGTTTTACAAACTTGTAAGAAAAGTGATGATCATGGTGAAAACATGTAATTGAGTAATCGAACCCTCACCGGATGTGTATCCGCTCTAGTCACTCAAGTGTATAGGGTTGATTTACTCAATTCCCCCTTAATCATGCTTTCCAAGATTTGTTTTTCATCTAACAATCCACAATTATTTAATGCATGCATACATCTATCATGAGGACTTATTAATAGGTTGTAATGGGGCTAGGGTAAAGGTAAGGATGCATATGGTCAAGTGAGCTTGAAATTTGAATCTTTGATTAACCTAAGCTCTCACCAAACACATATAACAACCTATACAATTCTAATATAATACCTAGCTACCCATAATTCCCACTTTTTCACACACTCATGCATTCTCTTTAATTCACATTCCATATGCATTGTTATTATTATTTTGCTTTGGGACATTTTGTCCCCTTTTTATTGCATTTTTTTATATATATTTTTCTTTTTCTATTTTTTTCTTTTTATTTTTCTTTTGATATATATTTTTCTTTATTTTGTATTTTTTTCTTTTTGCAATAACGTATATACAAGAGTATCAATGCATATGGTTTAAACATAATTAATACATGAGTATGTACCCCAATTCCCAATATTTTCAACAAAAATGCAACACACACCTTTTTCTCAACCAATGTCCCAAGTTTCTCCACACTTAAATGATACACACACTCACTAGCCTAAACTAATCAAAGATCCAAACAAGGGACATTTATTGTTTTTCACGTAGTGGTAGTGATGTGCTAAAATTAAGAACAAAAGGGATTAAATAGTAGGCTCAAAGTTGGCTAACAATGGTTGATGAAAAGGTAGGCTATTTGGTTAAGTGAGCTAATTGAAATAATGGCCTCAATCATATAAGTGCATTCATACACGGAATAATGGACATAAAGAACCAAACAAATCAAAGATTAAAATTATAGAAAGAGAATAATGCACACAAGAATGGAAATAAGTGGTTATAAGATGTAACCACACAATTAGGCTCAAAACTCACAAGGTTGCGTGTTCTTAGCTCAAAAACGTGTTCCACAATGTATAATTCAAGCAAGTTCAATGAAAAATTTTTACTCAAATCAATTGAGATGCCCTATAGATAAATTTATTGAAAAATTTCATTATTTTGACTAAGCTTATTATACATGTATGCAAACTAAGAAAATGCAACAAAAAATCCTAAAAGACCTAAAAATGAAATGCAAAAGTGTTGGGATTAGAAATTTGTCACCCAAAAACGCCGACTGGTCAGACGACCTCCCCACACTTAAAATTTTGACCATCCTCAGTATATTCAAAGATGAGCAAGGGGGTACGGCGACTTTCTGGGTTACCACCTTCAGCTGGTGGATCAACCGGTTGCTGCATATTCTTTGTTCCATTTTTGCTTATAAAGACTCATCCTGAAAATAGAATACAGGATAGTAAGAAAAGTAGATGAAAAATCAAGGAAGTATAAATTGTTGGAATGAGGTAAGAATCACTAGAATGAGGTGAGTGAATTAGTATGACATTTATGAATTAAGTGTGTGAGTTCTAAGATGCATGCGGTCTTGAACACACACTAGCATGGAAGCTATGTCACAAGTACACAAGAAAGAACATGTACTTCACTCATTCTAGTGTGCTTGAGATGCTCTAAACTCGTAGGTTAAGACAACCAAACAAGCAATAAAGAAGCATGAAAGCATTCAAGCAGAAAATTAAGCAATTGTGAATTGGATAATGAATGGACATTGGTTGACCAAGTGATACATGAAACTTACACATCAATCAATGACACACTTTGAATTTGGGCTCACCTCACCTAGTGGACATAAGGTGGGAAACATGATTGCTATGCAATGTAGTAAAAGAGAACTAGAGGTGAAAAGTCAATCACATAGCAAGTATGGTCCATATAGCTTGAGAATTTCAAAAGGATGTCCCCTGGTAAGCTTCCAATCCAATTTTACAAAAGAAGCATTATGCCAAAATGACTAATTTCAAATATGTGTAGAGCACATAGGTAAACCATTAATGGTCAATCATGTCATTAAGGCCTAAGCATAACATATGGATGCATATGATCAAGAAATACAACGCATTCAGATAAATGCACAACATCCATCAAGAAATTGCCTAATAAAAGAAAAAGGGTTCAAATCACATGGTGGCCAAATCATACAATTAAAAAAGATTTAACATTCATTAAAGGCAATTCTCATGTACTTGGTGTTCATAAAGGTTAAGCATGAAAAATTCAAAACCAAGTAATAAATTGTAACCTCAACAAGAGAATCCAACAATGAATATTCAAAAACAATAATGCTAAAATAGTATTCAGTTAGTAATAAGTAGCAATGAATAGCAACCAAATTAATAACCCAACACTTATCATGAAAACAAAAATTAAACAAAAATGAAACTAACTAAATAGCTAACTGATAAGTCTATATTTTCCGATGTATTTTGGCTTGATTTGAATGGATTCTAGCATATGAACTCACACTTAAGCACCAAAATAGCATACTTTTCTGTTTAATCCCTAATTTGATCCTAAATGTGAAAACATGCATTTCAATGCTTAGATTAGTGATTTTTAATTCCACTTTTATGTCATTTGATGTCGTGATATAGTTAGTGAGTGATTTTCAGGCCTTGGAGGCAAGAATGGGTGGCCAAAAGTCGAAGAAAGCATGTACAAGGGAGAAAACATGAAGAAAACAAGGAAAAGCACACACAGCGAAGTGTGCATGCGCATAGCACTGCGTGCGTGCGCACAAACCAGAATTTCCATGTGTGCGTACGCACGCACCTGTGCGTACGCACAGGTCAGCTTTCACCCGAGTGTGCGGACGCACACGTATGTGCATCCGCACAGGTCCCTTCACGTGATTGCATTAATGAAACACGTACTGCGAAAATTCTGATGCCTCTTGGCCTAATTTTGGAAGCTCCAAGGCTGAATTGAAGTGCTATAAAGAGGGGATACCAACACATATCAAAGGAGCTCACTTAGATAGTTTTAGGGAGTAATTAGGAGTAGGAGTAGGAGTAGTGTAGAATTGCTCTCTTAGGGTTTCATTTTCCATTTTCATGTAGCATTTTATAGCAAGCTTGATCTTTCATTTTGCTTCTTTAATTGTAAGTACACTCAATTTCCTTTTAATTATAGCACATTTACTTTCATTTGCCTTTGTTCAAGTTACTTGTTCATATTTGTAATTTTGTGTTTCTTGAAGTTTTGATTGATGAATTTTATGTTTCATGCTTCCTTTATGTTTGATTGCTTGATTATGTTTGGTTTTGTTGATAGTTAGTTATAGTTTGTTATTTTCCCTTGCAAATTTTCCATGTTTTATTTTTATGCATAAAGGTGTCTGTGAAGATGCCAACCTTAGATTTTGAGTAGATTTTCCCACCTTGGCTTGTGGTTTGAGTTCCTAGGATACTAGATCCATAATGTCCGACATTTAGTGGTAATTCTTGGGTAGTTAGTTGACTCTTGTTTCCATTGACGCTAGCTTTTTATCAACTAGTTTGGTAAGTTAGCTAGGATTTATGGATTAAGGTCAATTATGCTTGCTTGACTTACTCCTCGATGGTTGGGGTTGACTAGACGAGATTGACTCATCATAATTACCAAAGTTGTGGTTATGGCGATGATAGGATTCCTTGTGAGTATTGGGCTATAATGAGTGGTTATACCTTTTAACCACTAATTTTGTTCATTGTGTGCTATATCTCTTCTATGATTGTAATCTTGGTTTTTCTTGATTCTTTATTTCCAATGATTGATGTTTTGAATTGCATTTAGCATGATTGAGGCCATCTTTGCATAACTTACTCACCCATACAGCCTACCCTTTACATCCACCATTGTTAACCCCTTTAAGTCTTATTGACCCCATTGATTGTAATATCACTACATTACAACTTTAAGCGGAAAATCACGAATTTACCTTGGATTGTATCTTTGATTAGCTTAGGTTGGAGGAGTGTGTTTCATTTAAGCGTGGGGGAATCTTGGGAAACATTGGTAGTGAATAAAATTGTTTGATTTTAGGTATTCATTAAAAATTTTGGAAAATAGATGCATTCATGTATGAGCTATTGAACCATATGCATTGCCTAAAAAAAAATCATAAAAAGGGGACAAAGGTTGCCCCAAAGAAAAGAAAAGTGAATAAGGAATGCATATGTGAATTTAAATGAAAGAGAATACATGAATGTGTGAAAAAAGAATTGATGGGAAGTTAGGTCGCATATATTAGTGAGTTGATTAATATAGGTTGAGTGTGATACTTAAGCTAATCAACAATTCAATTTAATTTAGTCCACTTGACCACATCTAACCCACCTTGACCCTAACCCTATTACAACCATATGAAGTCCTCATCATAATTGCATTCATGCATCACTTATTGTTGATTGTTAGATGAAAAGCAATTCCTTGAAAGTATGATTAGAAGAGATTTGAGTGATTGAAACCCTAAACACCGAGTGATCAAAGTGTATATACACCCAGTGAGGGTTCAATTACTCAATTCTATGTTTCCATACTTCCTATCATACATTCATGCAAGTTGCTACATTTTGATGAGTTGAATCAATTCTTTAGATTTCGGATGCATTGGATTATCTCCTTGCTTGGCCCTATTTGTCCATACTTACTTGGGAAATTGATTGTTTGTTTTCACCAATTTCATATAGATACTATAGATAGATATATAGGTATAGATAGTATTTACATACTTGCATGCATATAGATAGTTGCATTCAATAAGTTGATTAACCCTTTGATCATTCTCCTTGTTAGTTTAGCATGAGGACATGCTATTGTTTAAGTGTGGGGGAATTGATGAGTCCATA
The DNA here is from genome assembly GCF_000816755.2 of Arachis ipaensis. NCBI lineage: Eukaryota > Viridiplantae > Streptophyta > Magnoliopsida > Fabales > Fabaceae > Arachis > Arachis ipaensis. The sequence continues at coordinate 65,473,995 of NC_029785.2, read as the reverse complement.
TTTTCCGATGTATTTTTGCTTGATTTGAATGGATTCTAGCATATGAACCCACACTTAAGCACTAAAATAGCATACCTTTGTGTTTAATCCCTAATTTGATCCTAAATGTGAAAACATGCATTTTAATGCTTAGATTAGTGATTTTTAACTTCACTTTTATGTCATTCGATGCCGTGATATGGTTTGTGAGTGATTTTCAGGCCTTGGAGGCAAGAATGGGTGGCCAAAGTTGGAAGAAAGCATGTACAAGGGAGAAAACATGAAGAAAACAAGGAAAAGCACACACAGCGAAGTGTGCGTGCGCACAGCAAGAATTTTCATGTGTGCGTACGCACAGGTCAGCTTTCAGCCGAGTGTGCGGACGCACGCATCTGTGTGTCCACACAGGTCCCTGCACGTGATTGCATTAATGAAACACGTGCTTGATAAACCCCATTTTTAGGGTTTATCCTGTGCTTGATTTAGGGGATTTTATGACCTTTTTCCCACATTTATTCAATGAAATAGCATGGTTTCATGATTGTCTCCTAAATTGTGCTTAAGTGTGAAAACATGCTTTTTAGGCCCTTAATTGCTAATTTTGATTCACCTTTGATTCCACTAGATGCCTTGATATGTTTGTTAGTGAATTTAGATTGAAAAGGCTAGGAATGGATCAAAGAAATGGAGAGAAAAGCATGAAAAGTAGAGAAATCATGAAAAAGTAAGGATTTGGGATGAGATCAACGATGCGCAAGTGCAGCAGACGTGCACGCGTGGATTGTGACGTCGCATGGCGACTGATAAACCATTATTTTACGGTTTATAATGTGTTTAATTGTGTGGTTTTATCAAATCTTTACCCACTTATTCATTAAATTAGCATGTATTTACAATTCCATCCCAAAATTACTCATGGTTGAAAACTTGCTTCCTAGAGATTTTTAATTATGTATTTTAATTCTCCTTTATTCCATTCGATGCCGTGATCTGTGTGTTAAGTGTTTCAGACTTCATAGGGCATGAATGACTTGGAGATTGGAAAGGAGGCCTACAAAAATGGAAGGAACACAAGAAATTGAGGAGATGACCAGCGAGAAGTGATGCGGACGCATGACTCACGGACCGCGCGAAATAGAGGAAATGGCAGTGACGCGCTCGCGTGCCTGACGCGAATGCATTAATTGGAAGCTACACAAGTGACGCGAAGGCGTGGACGATGCACACGCGTGGCAAGGCAAGACGCTGGATGACGCGATCGCGTGACGTGCGCGATCTGCAGAATCTGTAGAATTTGCTGGGGGTGATTTTGGGCCATGTTTTGACCCAGTTTTTGGCCCAGAAAAGCAGATTAGAGCCAGGGAACATGCAGAGATGAAAACAACATTCATTCTGCATAGTTGTAGTTTTTTAGATCTGATTTTACTCCTCCTGTAGGTTTTCTCTCTACACATTCATAGTTCTTAGGATTTTGATTTTATTGCTTTTTGGATTGGGATATTGAGAAGAGTTATTACCTCCGTCAAGACTTCATCATTCTAGTTTTTTTCCTTACTTGTCACTTACTCTTTCATATCCTTATTTTATTCAGAGTTACTATTGGATTATTTTTAGAATTTATTAATACAAGAACTATTTTTATTTTTATTGATCCTTTTGATTATTATTTATCATGTCTTTCTTTATTTTCTTATTTCATGAATTTCACAATCATAATGAGCGAGTAGTTCCATAACTTGATTGGGAGTTGATTGAAGGGAGGACCTTGAGTTGGATGCTCAAGAGTAAAATTATAATTGGGATTAGTGTTGGGTCGCCATCTAATCACTGACACTAGTCCTTCCCATGGGAGAGGATTAGAATTTGTGAATAGAAACTGACTTCCAACTTGCTTGACTTTCCTTTATCCGGTAAAGGATAACTGAGCAGACAACCTTCAATTATCAATTGATCTTGAGAGAACTCCATCAAGGATAGGGCTTCCAACTAATCTACTCCCGGTCAAGGCTTTTATTTAAATTACATAAATTCTCTGATTTAATTTCCTGTCTATCAAACTCAAACCCTTTTGGAAAACATCTGATTAATAAAATAGCACACCTTTCTGCAACTCGTTGGGAGACGACCTGGGATTCATACTCCCAGTATTTTAATTCGAATTTTGTGACAACCCTTCTAAATTGATAAGCGGAATTTTGGTTGGTTGAGAACTATACTTGCAACGCGTCTCTTATAATAATTTCTTAACTCGCCAATTTCCGCCACGTCAATTTTTGGCGCCGTTGCCGGGGAGTTGCAATAGAGTGCTAAGTTATTGATTGGAATTTATTTATTTGCATTTTATTTTATTTTGCTACTATGAGCTGCATGTTTCTTTCATTAAATGATGCGTTCACTTCCTGATCCAAGCTTGCCAGTATTTGATCCTGAGATTGAAAGAACCATTTCACGTATAAGGTAAGCTCGGCGTAGGTTAGTCCTCCCAGAGGACAAATCTGAAACGTCACGTAAGGGAGAAACAAGCTCCTGTTCTACTGATTCGGTTGATTTACGTGCAGGTGACATGGCAGCACCTAGGAGAGTTACTATCCAGGAGGCTGGAGCCCCTGATTTTACAATGCAACCGTTTCAGGCGCATCACCCAACGGTGACTACAGATTTTGAAATAAAGATTGCACTGCTCAACTTGATGCCTAAGTTTCATGGCTTACCTGCTCAAGAGCCTATCAATCACCTCAGAGGTTTCCAAGCAACCTATTCTACTGTCAGGCGTGATGGTGCAGATGAAACTTCTATTTTGTTAAAAGCTTTCCCATTCTCTCTTGAGGGAAAGGCGAGAGAGTGGTACTACACTCAACCCGCAGCAACTGTTTCTGACTGGGATACACTCAGAAGAGAATTTTTGGAAAAATTCTTTCCAGCTGAAGTTACTGACAAACTGAGGAAGGACATTTCCATGATTGTTCAGGAAGAATCCGAGACTCTTTACGAATACTGGGAGCGCTTGAACAACCTTATGGAAGCATGCCCCCACCATATGATTGACAAGATAATGTTGCTCGGCTACGTCACACAAGGCATGAGGCCTCAAGATAAGACTACATTGGAAAGTGCTAGCAATGGGTCTATGAAAAAGTACAAGACCACTAATGAGGGATGGCAATTGATCAACGACTTAGCTGAATCTACTAGGAATCACCGACAGAAACAAGGCCAGTCAAAAGCTGTTGCAGAGGTATCTTCTAGCAAGGAGACTACTGCTCTAACTCAGAGTATATGTAAAATGACCAACTTACTGAAGCAGATGCAGTTGAGTCAACAACAAGCGCAGCAAAGCCAACAGTTAGTCCCACAGAGAGTGTGCGGGATTTGTGCTGATTATAGCCATTATATTGACGAAAGTTCGCAGCTCCAGCAGGAAGACAACACTGTGGCAGCCACTCATAACTTTTATGACCGCCCCAATCAAGGATACAATCAAGGTGGCAGTTACAACCATGGATGGCAGGACAGTTCTAACCAAGGTTGGAGAGATAATTCTAACTAGAATTGGAGGGACAACAATAACAGAGGAGGCAGAGACAATCAAGGATATCAGAGGTGGAATAATAACAACAGGCAGCGGAACCAGAACCAGCCTTACCAAGCACCTCACCTGAGGCAGTCCCAAGGACCACAACACAACCAACAACAAGTTTCGCAGAACACTCAATCTAATTCCTCTCCGAGTGACGAGGCACTTCAATCCATTGCGCAAGGACAAAGGAACGTGGAGAGTTTAGTTAATGGCCTAGCATCCGCTATACACGCTCTCATCTCTCAGCTGGCACCACCCAATACTTCAAACACTCAACATGCAAGCTCCAGTGGGATTCCTTCTCAATCCTTACCCAATCCAAAGGGTGGCATCAATGCCATCACCCTAAGGTCTGGCACCACACTGCAAGAGAGGAATCAGGAGGAGCCAATCCCATCAGAACACGCCTCAGTTGAAGAGGTGGTGGAAGTAGAGGATGCTGAAGAGGAAGAGGACATACAAGACATGGTTGAAGAAGAAGAAGCTCAACCACAGAAGGAAGCACCAAAGGAGGCAGACCCTGCAAGAAACGCCCTCCCTATTCCATTTCCATAAATTGCAAGGAAGCCCAGAAAGTAGATTGAACTTGATCCCAAAATGGTAGAAATATTCAAAAAGGTTGAGGTAATTGTTCCCCTTTTTGATGTTATTCAACAAGTACCTAAATACGCAAAGTTTCTAAAAGATTTATGTATACATAAAGACAAAATTAATGAATTAGAAACTATTCCTTTAGGTAGTTCTATATCTACTTTAATGGGAGGTATACCTGAAAAGTGTAGTAATCCAGGTCCATGTATGGTTAATTGTACTATTGGTGGTGTGATATTTTCCGACTGCATGTGTGATTTAGGAGCATGTGTAAGTATAATGCCTTTGTCTATATATGATACTTTGAGGCTCCCTCCCTTAAAAAGGTCAACAGCTCGTTTTGTGTTAGCAGATAAAAGCATTATTACAGTGGTTGGAATTGCTGAAGATGTATTAATGAGCACTAAAGGGCTCACATTTCCCATTGACTTCTATATCCTGGAAATGCCCCCTAATGACTCAGGAAGGCCATCATCAATCTTGCTTGGAAGACCATTCCTAAAGACTTCAAATTTCAAGCTGGACGCATTTTTCGGAACTTATTCTTTTGAAATAGATGGCAGAATAGTGAAATTCAGTTTAAATGGAGCTATAGAGCACCCTCCAGATGACCTTTCTATCTCCCAGTGTGACATCATAGATGAAACCTTGGCTGAAGTCCACCAGGAGGAGTTAGAAGAGAAGTACATAGGACGAGGTCCAAGTGTGGAGACATTTTCAGAGGACAATGAGGGCACTTTGCCATTATCACTAGCTCCGGATGACCCAGAGCCTAGCCATGAGCAGAAATTAGAATTAAAGCCCCTCCTTCCACACCTCAAGTATGCTTACCTTGAGGACAAGCAGAAGTTTCCAGTTATTATTGCAAGGGAACTCACTTCCCAACAAGAAGAACAGCTACTCATTGTGCTGAGAAAACACAAGAAAGCAATCGGATGGAGCCTGGCGGATATAGTAGGCATCAACCCTCAAGTTTGTGAGCACAGAATATTCCTAGAAGAGGGAGAAAAGCCTGTCTGTCAACCTCAGAGAAGACTGAATCCCACCATCCTAGAAGTTGTCAAGAAAGTAGTGACCAGGCTACTTGACGCAGATATTATTTACCCCATCTCAGATAGCGAATGGGTCAGTCCAGTACAAGTGTGATGTGTGGAAAACAATCGAACACAAAACTCACTGGCAAGTGTACCGGGTCGCATCAAGTAATAATAACTCACGTGAGTGAGGTCGATCCCATATGGATTGAAGGATTGAGCAATTTTAGTTTAGTGGTTGATTTAGTCAAGCGAACAAGAGTTGAGTTGAGTGATTTGTATCCAACAGAAGCTAAATTGCATGAAATTTAAGGAGAGAGGGATAATTGACAAGAATTTAAAGTGCAGAGAAATTAAAGAGGCTGAATCTTAAAGTACGAGAAATATAAATTGCAGAAACTTAAATTGCAAGAAATGTAAATGACTGAATCTTAAAGTGCAAGAAATGTAAATTTCTTGAATTATAAAAGGAATTGGAAATTGGATTTGCAGAAATTAAACAAGGAAAAGTAAATTGCAACAAGCAGGGAAGTAAAAGATGAATTTAATTGCAGTAGATCTCAAACAGAAAATGTAATTTGGACTTGTGAGAAAAACCCTTTTGCAATTTGGACTCTGAGCCTTTAAGTTTGAGTTAAAGTTTGAGGCAAACTTCAACTCAAACGTTGGTTTTTGAAATTATGCAGAAAGGTTTTTCATCTGTCATTCACGTTTGAGTTCAAGTTTGGGGTCAAACTTGAACTCAAACGTTCCCCTTCCAGGATCACATTTAGTGCCAACGTTTGCCTCCAAGTTTGACGCAAACTTGGTCGCAAACGTGGCCACCCCTGGGATGTATGCTTATGCCAACGTTTGCCTCCAAGTTTAAGGCAAACTTGGTCGCAAACTTGGCCTCCTCTGATGCATATACTATGCCAACGTTTGCCTCCAAGTTTGAGGCAAACTTGGTCGCAAACTTGGCCTCTCCTGGGACGTGTTATATGCCAACGTTTGCCTCCAAGTTTGAGGCAAACTTGGACGCAAACTTGGCCTCCCCTGGGTGTACATGTTTTATGCCAATGTTTACCTCCAAGTTTGAGGCAAACTTGGATGCAAACTTGGCTTCCCCTGGGTGCATATATTTCACCAACGTTTGCCTCCAAGTTTGAGGCAAACTTGGTCGCAAACTTGGGCTTCTCCAAGGTTAGTTGTTGCACCAACGTTTGCCTCCAAGTTTGCGGCAAACTTGGGCGCAAGCTTGGGCACAAACTTGGGCTTCTCCAGGGTATCATTTTGAACTCTTCCCAGGGTGGTTTTGCGGTCTTCTGCCATCCCCTTTCTTCAACTTTCCTCCAAGCCTTTTGGTCACCTGTCATTAATCAACAAATGCATCAAAGCTTTGCTAAAATCATGAGACTTATTATCATTCTTGACATATAAGCAATTATGGCACAAAATCTCATGAAAATGCATCAAATTACTCACGGTTGATTGAATCTCAATACACATGAATTTTCACCCAAATGGCTTACTTGTAACTCAAGAAAGTGTATAAAGCCTATTGAAAACAAAGGAAAATGACTAGTAAAACTAGGTTAAGACCCCTTGGCATCAAAGTGGTGCCCAAGAAGTCTGGAATCACAACAGTAAGAAATGAGCATGGAGAGCTTCTGCAACTAGAGTGTAGAATTCATGGAGAGTTTGCATTGACTATAGGCGTATCAACCAAGCCACTCGCAAGGATCATTACCCCTTGCCATTCATTGATATTGCTTTCTATATGGTTACACAGGATATCTTCAAATCCATATAGCTCCTAAAGATCAGAAAAAGACTACTTTTACTTGTCCTTTTGGCACTTATACTTATAAAAGAATGCCCTTTGGCTTGTGCAATGCACCAGCTACTTTCCAAAGGTGCATGATGAGCCTTTTCTCTGACCTCATTGAGGACTGTATGGAGGTTTTTATGGATGATTTTAGCATTTATGGTGATTCTTTTAGCCTTTGCTTGGATAGTTTATCTAGAGTATTAGATAGATGTGTCAATACAAACCTTGTATTGAATTTTGAAAAATGTCACTTTATGGTAAAACAAGGGATTGTACTAGGACATGTTGTGTCTAATACTGGTATTTCTGTAGACCCAGCAAAGGTGGATGTTATTTCTAGTTTACCTTACCCCTCCTCTGTGAGGGAAGTCCGTTCGTTCCTTGGCCATGCAGGTTTTTACCGGAGATTCATTAAGGACTTCAGTAAGGTAGCACTACCCTTATCCAGACTACTGCAGAAAGATATTGAGTTCGAGTTCAGTGAGGATTGCAAACAAGTATTTGATAAGCTGAAGACCGCCCTGACTCAAGCTCCAATTGTTAGAGGACCAGACTGGAGCCAGCCATTTGAAATCATGTGCGATACTTCCAATCATGCAGTAGGAGCAGCACTGGCTCAGCGTGAAGGTAAGGATCTTTTTGTAATTGCTTATGCGTCTAAGACTTTAGACACAGCTCAGTCTAATTACACTACTACTGAGAAAGAGCTTCTTGCTATTGTTTTTGCTATGGATAAATTCCGAGCCTATTTACTTGGTACTAAAGTAGTAGTGTACTTAGACCACGCAGCTCTAAAGTATTTATTAGCTAAAAAAGAGTCCAAACCAAGGCTTATACGTTGGATACTGCTACTACAAGAATTTGATTTAGAAATTAAGGATAGGAGTGGTAACCAGAATCTAATGGCAGACCACTTCAGTCGCCTTGAGCACATTAAAGATACCGCCACTCCTATAAATGATAATTTCCCATTTAATAACTTACAAGCAGTATCTAAAGTAGTCCTTTAGTATGCGCCTGTCGCTAATTATCTAGTTAGCCACACCTTTCCTCCAAACTTTACTAAGCATCAAAGAGACAAGCTGAAAAGCGAGTCCAAATATTATATATGGGATGACCCATATTTATGGAGATGTGGCGCTGACCAGGTAATTAGACGGTGTGTGCCTCAATCAGAATTCCAGTCCATTTTAGGGGCCTGCCACTCATCTGAGAGTGGAGGACATTTTGGCCCTCAAAGAACAGCTAGAAAAATCTTAGACTGTGGATTCTGGTGGCCTACTCTTTTTAAAGACGCTGCTGAAGTTTGTAAATCTTGTTCCCCATGCCAAAGGTTTGGTAATATATCCAAGAGGGATGAGATGCCTCAACAGACTATGCTTTTCTGTGAAATTTTTGATGTTTGGGGCATTGACTTCATGGGTCCATTTCCAAATTCTAATGGTCATTTTTATATATTGTTAGTTGTAGATTACGTTTCTAAATGGGTGGAAGCTATTCCTACCCGCACTGATGATACTAACACTGTTGTTTCCTTTGTTAGAAACCACATTATTTGTCGCTTTGGATCACCACGAGCAATCATGAGTGATCAAGGCACCCATTTCTGTAACAGAAAACTAACAGGATTACTGAATAAGCATGGGATAGTTCATAAAGTGGCAACAGCCTACCACCCCTAGACTAATGGGCAAGCTGAGGTGTCTAACAGAGAGATAAAAAGTATATTGCAGAAGATAGTTGATGCGGGAGGAAATTGGCGAGTTAAGAATGATTATAAAATATGCGTTGCAAGTATAGTTCTCAACCAACCAGAAATCCGCTTATCAATTTAGAAAGGTGTCGCAGAAATTAAAATTAAAATACTGGGAGTATGAATCCCAAGTCGTCTCCCAACGAGTTGCAGAAAAGTGTGCTATTTTATTAATCAAATGTTTTCAAAAAAGTTTGAGTTGAATGGCAGAAAATTAAATTAGAGAATTTATATAAATTTAAATAAAAGCCTTGACTGGGAGTTGATTAGCTGGAAGCCCTATTCTTGTTGGAGTACTCTCAAGATTAATTGACAATTGAGGGTTATTAAGTTTAGTTTCCCCTTACTAAGTAAGGGAAAGTTAAACAAGTTGGAATGCTGTTTCTATCCACAAGTTCCAATCCGCTCTTGGGAGGATTGGTGTTAGTGACTAGAGAGCAATCCAACGATAAACCCAATCACAATCTTTCTCTTGAGCATCCCAACTCAAGGGTTCCTTTCAATCAACTCCCCATCAAGTTAGGGAACTACTCGCTCATTGTAATTGTAAAATTCATAACATAAGAAAGGGAATTAAAGAAAGACATGATAAATAATGATCAAAAGATTAATTAAAAATAAAAGTAATTCTTGTATTAATAAATGCTAAAATAATCTAATAGTAAAATTAAGTAAATTAAGGAACATGGAAGAGTAAGAGACAACTAAAGAGAACGAACTAGAATGTCGAAGTCTTGATGAGGAAATAACTCTTCTCAATATCCCATTGCAAAAACAATGAAAAATAACAAATCCTAAAAACTATGAATGTGTAAGAGAAAACCTAGAGGAGAGGAAAACTAGATCTAAAAACTAAAAACTATGCAGAATGAATGCTGTTTTTGGTTTCTGCATGTTCTCTGGCTCTAGTCTGCTTTTTTGGGCCAAAAACTGGGTCGAAATAAGGCCCGAAATCGCCCCCAGCAATTCTGTAGATTATGCAGATCGCGCATGTCACGCGGACGCGTCATTCAGGCGGACGCATCATTCGGCGTTTTGCTTTGCCACGCAAGCGCGTCATCCACGCCTCCGTGTCACTTGTGCAGTTTCCAATTCGCGCGGCCACGTCATCCATGCGGCCGCGTCATTGCGATTTCCACTCTTCCGTGCAGTCGCGTCATCCATGCGGCCGCGTCGCTTCTCCCTGGTCATCTCCTCAATTTCTTATGTTCCTTCCATTTTTGTAAGCTTCCTTTCTAATCTCTGACTCATTCATGCCCTATAAAGCCTGAAACACTTAACACACAGATCACGACATCGAATGGAATAAAGGAGAAATAAAATACATAATTAAAAGTCTCTAGGAAGCAAGTTTTCAATCATGCAATAACTTTAGGAAGGAATTATAAATGCATGCTTATTTAATGAATAAGTGGGTAAAGATCATGATAAAACCACATAATTAAACACAATATAAACCATAAAATAGTGGTTTATCAACCTCCCCACACTTAAACATTAGCATGTCCTCATGCTTAGTTGAAGGAGATAAAATGAATGAGTAAGAACATGTAAAACCCATGCAATCCAATGCAGCCTATATATGCGAATGCAACTATATGATTGATGAGCGGATAATTTATACGCTTTTTGGCATTGTTTTTAGTAGGTTTTTAGTAGGATCTAGTTACTTTTAGGGATGTTTTTATTAGTTTTTATGTTAAATTTACATTTCTAGACTTTACTATGAGTTTGTGTGTTTTTCTGTGATTTCAGGTATTTTCTGGCTGAAATTGAGGGACTTGAGCAAAAATCATATTCAGAGGTTGAAGAAGGACTGCTGATGCTGTTGGATTTTGACCTCCCTGCACTCAAAGTGGATTTTCTGGCGCTACAAAATTCAAAATGGCGCGATTCCAATTGCATTGGAAAGTAGACATCCTGGGCTTTCCAGCAATATATAATAGTCCATACTTTGACCGAGTTTAGACGATGCAAAAGGGCGTTGAACGCCAGTTCTACACTGTAGTCTGGAGTTAAACGCTAGAAACACGTCACGAACCAGAGTTGAACGCCAAAAACACGTTACAACTTGGCGTTCAACTCCAGAAGAAGCCTCTGCACGTGTAACATTCAAGCTCAGCCCAATTACTTACTTCTGTAAACCCTAGTAGCTAGTCTAGTATATATAGAACTTTTTATCATTGTATTCATAGTCTTGGTTACTCCGGTTCCCCTCTGGGGCCGAGACCAATGAACTCCATTATCACTTATGTATTTTCAATTGTAGAGTTTCTGCACTCCATAGATTAAGGTGTGGAGCTCTGCTATTCCTCATGATTTAATGCAAAGTACTACTGTTTTCTATTCAATTCAACTTATTCCGCTTCTACGATATCCATTCACACCCAAGAACATGATGAATGTGATGATTATGTGACGTTCATCATCATTCTCACTTATGAACGCGTTCCTGACAAACACTTCCGTTCTACATGCAAACAAGCTAGAATGAACATCTCTTGGATATCTAATACAGAGGACCGAGTTCGAGTTATTAGAATCCTCGTGGTATAAGTTAGAACCCATGGATGGCCATTCCTGAGATCCGGAAAGTCTAAACCTTGTCTGTGGTATTCCGAGTAGCATCTGGGAAGGGATGGCTGGGACGAACTTCAAACTCGCGAGTGCTGGGCGTAGTGACAGACGCAAAAGGATAGTAAATCCTATTCCAGTATGATCGAGAACCTCCAGATGGTTAGCCATGCCGTGACAGAGCATTTGGACCATTTTCACCGAGAGGATGGGATGTAGCCATTGACAACGGTGATGCCCTTACATAAAGCTTGCCATGGAAAGGAGTAGGAAGGATTGGATGAAGACAGCAGGAAAGCAGAGGTTCAGAGGAACGAAAGCATCTCTACACACTTATCTGAAATTCTCACCAATGAATTACATAAGTATTTCTATCTTTATTTTTTGTTTATTTATTATTATTATTCGAAAACTCCATAACCATTTGATATCCGCATGACTAAGATTTACAAGGTGACCATAGCTTGCTTCAAGTCGCAAATCTCCGTGGGATCGACCCTTACTCACGTAAGGTTTATTACTTGGATGACCCAGTGCACTTGCTGGTTAGTTGTGCGAAGTTGTGAAGTTATGTTTGGACCATGGTATGGTGCACCAGTTATTGGCGCCATTGCCAGGGAGAGAATGAACAACAAATTTTACAACCTCAGAGTAATAATTTCGCATACAAAATTTTTGGCGCCGTTGCCAGGGATTGTTCGAGTTTGGACAACTGACGGTTCATCGTGTTACTCAGATTGGGTAATTTTCTTCTTATTTTGTTTTCAAAAAGTTTTCAAAAATCTTTCAAAAAATTTTTCCTTTATTTTCGAAAAAAAAATTTAAATCTTTTCAAAAATATATTTTTCTTCAGGATTTTTAAGAATGAATTCTAGAGTTTCATGAAGCATGTTGAAGCCTGGCTGGTTGTAGAGCCATGTATAAATTCTTTTGGACTGAGGTCTCCACATGTTAGGGAATTGCTTGTACTGCTGAAGCTTGGCTGGCTATTAAGCCATGTCTAACCCTTTGATTGGAGCTTTGGGCTAATATTGAAAGATTCCTGGAATTCTTCTTAAAGATTTTGTAATCCTTATTTTTCTTTTTCACATTAATTTTCGAAAAAAAATCCAAAAAAAAATCATAAAATCATAAAAATAAAAAATATTTCATGTTTCTTGTTTGAGTCTTGAGTCAAATTGTAAGTTTGGTGTCAATTGCATGTTCATCTTGCATTTTTCGAAAAAAATCATGCATTCATGGTGTTCTTCATGATCTTCAAGTTGTTCTTGGTAAATCTTCTTGTATGATCTTGATGTTTTCTTGTTTTGTGCCTTTTCTTGTTTTTCATGTGCATGGATTGACTTTTTCAAAAATTTTTTAAAATTCAATTGTTTCTTATGAGTCAAATCAAATTTTCAATTTAAAAATCTTATCTTTTTCAAAATCTTTTTCAAAAAAAAAATCAAAATCTTTTTCATTTTTCTTATTTATTTTCGAAAATTTTAAAATTATTTTTCAAAAATCTTTTTCTTAATTTTATATCATAATTTTCGAAAATCACATCATCAATTAATGTTTTGATTCAAAAATTTCGAGTTTGTTACTTACTTGTTAAGAAAGATTCAAACTTTAAATTCTAGAATCATATCTTGTGATTACTTGTGAATCAAGTCATAAATTGTGATTTTAAAAATCAAATCTTTTTCAAAACTAAGTTCAATCATGTCTTTTCAAAAATATCTTTTCTTATCTTATCTTTTTCAAAATCATATCTTTTTAATCATATCTTTCTATCATATCTTCTTTCAAAAATTTTATTTTTTTCAAAATTTGATTTTAAAAAAAATATCTTTTCTAACTTCTTATCTTCTTATCTTTTCAAAAATTGATTTTCAAATCTTTTTCAACTAACTAATTGACTTTTTGTTTGTTTCTTATCTTTTTCAAAACCACCTAACTAACTCTCTCTCTCTAATTTTCGAAAATATCTCCCTCTTTTTCAAAAATTCTTTTTAATTAACTAATTGTTTCAATTTTTAATTTTAACTTGATTTCATTCCTAATTTTCGAAAATCACTAACCCCTTTTCAAAATTTTATTTTCAAAAATCCTCTTTCTCTCTCATCTCCTTCTATTTATTTATTCATCTACTAATACTTCATCTCACACAAATTCGAACCGCCTCTTCTATCTGTGTTCGAATTTTCTCTTCTTCCATTCTTTACATTACATTCTTTTCTTCTTCTACTCACACAGGGAAACCTCTATACCTGGGTAAAAAGGATCCCTATTATTATTATTTTTCTGTTCCCTCTTTTTCATATGAGCAGGAGCAAGGACAAGAATATTCTTGTTGAAGCAGACCCTGAACCTGAAAGGACTCTGAAGAGAAAACTAAGAGAAGCTAAAATACAACAATCCAGATATAACCTTACAGAAATTTTCGAACAGGAAGAGGAGATGGCAGCCGAAAATAATAATGCAAGGAGGATGCTTGGTGACTTTACTGCACCTAATTCCAATTTACATGGAAGAAGCATCTCCATCCCTACCATTGGAGCAAACAATTTTGAGCTGAAACCTAAATTAGTTTCTCTGATGCAGTAGAACTGCAAGTTCCATGGACTTCCATCTAAAGATCCTTTTCAGTTCTTAACTGAATTCTTGCAGATCTATGATACTGTTAAGACTAATGGAGTAGATCCTAAAGTCTATAGGCTCATGCTTTTCCCTTTTGCTGTAAGAGACAGAGCTAGAGTGTGGTTGGACTCTTGAGAAGGCTCTATGTGACCTTGGGTCAGGAATAAACCTCATGTCACTCTCTGTAATTGAGAAACTGTAAATCTTTGAGGTACAAGCTGCTAAAATCTCATTAGAGATGGCAGACAATTCTAGAAAATAGGCTTATAGACAAGTAGAGGACATATTAGTAAAGGTTGAAGGCCTTTACATCCCTGCTGATTTCATAATCCTAGATACTGGGAAGGATGAGGATGAATCCATCATCCTTGGAAGACCCTTCCTAGCCACAGCAAGAGCTGTGATTGATGTTAACAGAGGTGAACTAATCCTTCAATTGAATGAGGAATCCCTTGAGTTTAAAACTCAAGGACATCCTTCTGTAAACATGGAAAAGAGGCACAGTAAGCTTCTCTCAAAACAGAGTCAACCAGAGCCCCCACAGTCAAACTCTAAGTTTGGTGTTGGGAGGCCTCAGCCAAACTTTAAGTTTGGTGTTGAACTCCCATATCCAAACTCTAA
>NC_029785.2:65397066-65459358 GCF_000816755.2 Arachis ipaensis | reverse complement strand
GTTCAAGAGTTCTATGCTAATGCATGGATCACTAGGAACCATGATCAAAGTAAGAACCTAAACCCAAAGAATTATCTCACCATAGTTCGGGAGAAATACTTAGATTTTAGTCCGGAAAATGTGAGGTTGGCATTTGACTTGCCTATGATGCAAGGAGATGCACGCCCCTACACTAGAAGGGTCAACTTTGATTAAAGGTTGGACCAAGTCCTCATGGACATATGTGTGGAAGGAGCTCAATAGAAGATTGACTCAAAAGGCAAATCGGTTCAACTTAGAAGACTGGACCTTAAGCCTGTGGCTAGAGGATGGTTGGAGTTCATCCAACGCTCCATCATCCCCACTAGCAACCGATCTGAAGTTACTGTGGATCGGGCTATCATGATTCATAGCATCATGATTGGTGAGGAAGTAGAAGTTCATGAAGTCATCTCCCTTGAACTCTACAAAATAGCCGAAAAATCCTCCCCCTTGGCAAGGCTAGCTTTCCCTCATCTTATTTGCCATCTATGTTACTCAGCTGGAGCTTTCATAGAAGGAGACATTCCCATTGAGGAAGAGAAGCCCATCACTAAGAAAAGGATGGAGCAAACAAGGGAGCCCACTCATGGAGCTCAAGAAACACGTGAGGAAGCTCACCATCAAGAAATCCCTGAGATACCTCAAGGGATGCACTTTCCTGCACAGAATTTTTGGGAGCAAATCAACACCTCTCTAGGAGAATTAAGTTCCAACATGGGACAATCAAGGGTGGAACATCAAGAGCACTCCATCATCCTTCATGAAATTAGAGAAGATCAAAGAGCAATGAGGGAGGAGCAACAAAGACAAGGAAGAGACATAGAAGAGCTCAAGGACATCATTGGTTCCTCAAGAAGGAAACGCCACCATCACTAAGGTGGACTCATTCCTTGTTCTTAGATTTTCTGTTTTTCGTTTTCTTATGTTAAATGTTTATCTATGTTTGTGTCTTTATTACATGATCATTAGTGTCTAAGTATCTATGCCTTAAATTAGTGAATATGAATCCATCACCTCTCTTAAATGAAAAATGTTTTTAATTCAAAAGAACAAGAAGTACATGAGTTTCGAATTTATCCTTGAACTTAGTTTAATTACTTTGATGTGGAGACAATGCTTTTTGTTTTCTGAATGAATGCTTGAACAGTGCATATGTCTTTTGAAGTTGTTGTTCATGAATGTTAAATATGTTGGCTTTTGAAAGAATGATGACAAGGAGACATGTTATTTGATAATCTGAAAAATCATAAAAATGATTCTTGAAGCAAGAAAACGCAGTGAATACAAAGCTTGCAAAAAAAATAGAAAAAAATAGCGAAAAAAAAAGAGAGAAAAAGCAAGTAGAAAAAGCCAATAACCCTTAAAACCAAAAGGCAAGAGCAAAAAGCCAATAACCCTTAAAACCAAAAGGCAAGGGTAAATAAAAAGGATCCCAAGGCTTTGAGCATCAGTGGATAGGAGGGCCTAAAGGAATAAAATCCTGGCCAAAACGGCTAAACCAAGTTGTCCCTAACCATGTGCTTGTGGCGTGAAGGTGTCAAGTAAAAACTTGAGACTGAGCGGTTAAAGCCAAGGTCCAAAGCAAAAAAAGAGTGTGCTTAAGAACCCTGGACACCTCTAATTGGGGACTTTAGCAAAGCTGAGTCACAATCTGAAAAGGTTCACCCAGTTATGTGTCTGTGGCATTTATGTATCCGGTGGTAATACTGGAAAACAAAGTTTTTAGTAGGATCTAGTTACTTTTAGGGATATTTTTATTAGTTTTTATGTTAAATTCACATTTCTGGACTTTACTACGAGTTTGTGTGTTTTTCTGTGATTTCAGGTATTTTCTGGCTGAAATTGAGGGACTTGAGCAAAAATCAGATTCAGAGGTTGAAGAAGGACTGCTGATGCTGTTGGATTCTGACCTCCCTGCACTCAAAGTGGATTTTCTGGAGCTACAGAACTCAAAATGGCGCAGTTCTAATTGCGTTGGAAATTAGACATCCAGGGCTTTCCAGCAATATATAATAGTCCATACTTTGACCGCGTTTAGATGACGCAAAAGGGCGTTGAACGCCAGTTCTACGCTGTAGTCTGGAGTTAAATGCCAGAAACATGTCACGAACCAGAGTTGAATGCCAGAAACACGTTACAACTTGGCGTTCAACTCCAGAAGAAGCCTCTTCACGTGTAACATTCAAGCTCAGCCCAAGCACACACCAAGTGGGCCCCGGAAGTGGATTTATGCATCAATTACTTACTTCTGTAAACCCTAGTAGCTAGTCTAGTATATATAGAACTTTTTATCATTGTATTCATAGTCTTGGTTACTCCGGTTCCCCTCTGGGGCCGAGACCAATGAACTCCATTATCACTTATGTATTTTCAATTGTAGAGTTTCTGCACTCCATAGATTAAGGTGTGGAGCTCTGCTGTTCTTCATGATTTAATGCAAAGTACTACTGTTTTCTATTCAATTCAACTTATTCCGCTTCTAAGATATCCATTCGCATCCAAGAACATGATGAATGTGATGATTATGTGACGTTCATCATTATTCTCACTTATGAACACGTGCCTGACAAACACTTCCGTTCTACATGCAAACAAGCTAGAATGAATATCTCTTGGATATCTAATACAGGGGACCGAGTCCGAGGTATTAGAATCCTCATGGTATAAGTTAGAACCCATGGATGGCCATTCCTGAGATCCGAAAAGTCTAAACCTTGTCTGTGGTATTTTGAGTAGGATCTGGGAAGGGATGGCTGTGACGAACTTCAAACTCGCGAGTGCTGGGCGTAGTGACAGACGCAAAAGGATAGTAAATCCTATTCCAGTATGATCGAGAACCTCCAGATGATTAGCCATGCCGTGACAGAGCATTTGGACCATTTTCACAGAGAGGATGGGATGTAACCATTGTCAACGGTGATTCCCTTACACAAAGCTTGCCATGGAAAGGAGTAGGAAGGATTGGATGAAGACAGTAGGAAAGCAGAGGTTCAGAGGAACGAAAGCATCTCTACACACTTATCTGAAATTCTCACCAATAAATTACATAAGTATTTCTATCTTTATTTTCTGTTTATTTATTATTATTATTCGAAAACTCCATAACCATTTGATATCCGCCTGACTGAGATTTACAAGGTGACCATAGCTTGCTTCAAGCCGACAATCTCCGTGGGATCGACCCTTACTCGCGTAAGGTTTATTACTTGGACGACCCAGTGCACTTGCTGGTTAGTTGTGCGAAGTTGTGAAGTTATGTTTGGACCATGGTATGGTGCACCAGTTATTGGCGCCATTGCCAGGGAGAGAATGAACAACAAATTTTACAACCTCAGAGTAACAATTTCGCATACCAATGATTCTTGTCCACTTGATCTAAGGTAAATAAGCCCTTCAAAACAATTACAAATCAAATTCCACTAACTCAATTCTTATACAGTAAGAACAGATAAAAATGCAAGAAGATAGCTCATGAAAGCAGGGAACATAGAAATTCAAGCATGGAACCCTCACTGATGATGTATGTACACTCTAGTCTCTCTAGTGTATAGGGTCATCACTCTATCCTTCTCTAATCATGCTCTCTAATTTTTGTTCTTCTCCTAACCAATCAACAACATTTAATATACCAATACAAACATCATGAGGTCTTTTCCAGGTTGTAATGGGGCCAAGGTGAGGGTAAGGATATATATATGGCTAAGTAAGCTTATAAATTGAATCTTTAATTAACCCAAGCTTTAACATAACCTATATATATTCTATATAACTTTTAAAATTCATACCTAGCTACCCAGAAATTTTCTTTCACATTCCATACTCATGTTTCAAGCTTTTATTTTGGTTTTATCATACATGCATTGATCTTTGAATGCTTGACTTAGCATTGGGGTAATTTTGTCCCCTTATTTATTTGTTGAATATTTTTAATTTTTTATTTATTTTTTTTTCATAAACATAGAAGCATAGAAATAACATAGCTTATCAATGCACATAGAGTTTTAATTCTTACAGTTTCTCATGAGTAGGTATCCGAATTCCCAGTATATTACCATGACACATTGATGACATGTCACCATGTCATGTTTTTCTAAGCTTTTTCATGCAAGAAATTGATAATTAGTGCTTAAATATTGCATTCTTTGGTGCTTAAATGGTATATTTCTTTGATCTTTTGATTTGATAAACTTTGTAGGAAATAAGAAGAAAAAGAAGCAAAGAAGCACAAAATAAGCTAAAAAGGAGAAAAAAAAGAGCTTTGGGGCACACTTTGAAGTTGGAGCACACTTTGGAGCCTTAGGCCACGCTTTTAAAAGCGTGGCCCATGACCAAATCAAGGAAGCTTCATCAGCACAGCCACCCAGGAGCTCAACGTTTGCGCCAACGTTTACCTCAAACGTGAGGTCAAACGTTGGCTAAGGAATACCTTGGAAAATGTTGCTCCCCACAGCCTGAAGGGGTATACTTCCAACAAGAATAACTTGAGCTACAGAGCTTCAAATGAGGTGATTCAAAAAGCAATGGAAAGTAGGAATCAAGAGCTTTCCAAGCATATATGGCACTGCATGGTGGACACTAAAATTGAGGGAGAAAACTGCCCCGAAATGTGCATAAACGAACATGGTGGCAACCTGCAGTGAGGCCAACTGACCTCTACACCTTCGACGGAGTATAACTCGAGCTGTGGAGCTCCAAATGATGCGCTTCCAATGGCATTGGAAAGTAGACATTCAGGGATTTCCAACAATATATAATAGTATGGGGTGGACAATGCATTTAAGCCTCCAAAACCTGACGTTTTCATCCACGTTTGAGGCAAACGTCGCCTCAAACGTTGCACACCAAAGCCAGCGACCCTGTCCCCTTCAATGGAGCATAACGTGAGTTGTAGATGTCCAATTGAGGTGATTCTAGTTGTGTTGGAAAGCTGATATTCAGAGCTTTCCAACCATATATAATAGTCTATAGTGGGCATAAAATTGGCAACGTTGACAAGAGGACAAAGAAGCATCCCAAGACTTGAACTTTAAAAACACATCCAGGAGGACTTAACGTTTGAGCTCACGTTTGACCTCAAACGTGAACTCAAACGTGAGTGACAGCAAACCCCCATTCTACATCATGCCATTACAAGACGTTTGAGTCAACGTTTGCCTCAAACATTGACTCAAATGTGAATGATCCCAATTCCATCAAGGCCATCCAGATCCATTCTTCCTCAAATTCAAAGCAAGCTAAGCCCATTACCATCACTCAAAGGCACACAGAGAAGCTAGATTAGGAATTTCATTCAATTGTAATTTATTTTTAATTTCAATTTCATTTTCATTTTCATTTGGAAAAGCCTATATAAGGCATCCTTATCATCTTTATCAGTAGGCTGGCTCTACTAGGGAGCACTAGGATTAGAGAGCTCTCTCTTTTAGTTTTTTTTTCTCTTTGTTTTGAATCTTGGGTTGAGAATTGAAGGAATTCTGTTTCATTCTCACTTTGAGATTTCTCTTTTTCTTCTTCTACAAAATTTCAGTGAATTAAGGATTTGAATCAACACTCTGTTTACTGCTTTCATCTTCATTTCTTTTGCAAATCGTTCTTTATTGGATCAAGGAAGGACTTGAGATCTAGACTTGTTTTCTAGTCTCATTGAGCCCCTGAGATCTTCACTTGTCTTTCTAGATTTCACAATTGATTTGAGTTTTCTTGCTGATTTACTTTTCTGCTACAATTTCCTTCTCTGCAATTTTTACTTTCTACTGCATTGCTTCCAATTTACATTTCCTACACATTTACATTCTACACTTTAACTTTGAGCTTGCTGCAAATCTGAATTTACTTTTCTTGCCTTGGATCCATTGCTTTCTTTAATTTTCAGCACCCACTCCCCTTTAATTTCATGCAATTTACATTTCTTGCTCTTTAAGTTACATGCTAATTTACATTTTGCAACTTTAAATTCATTGTCATTTACTTCCTGTTGGTTACAATTTCACAAAATTCACATCAATGTTAGCTTGACTAAACTAATTACCTACTAAAGTTGCTTGATCCATCAATCCCTATGGGATCGACCTCACTCCCGTGAGTTTTATTACTTGATGCGACCCGGTATATTTGCCGGTGAGTTTTGTGTCGGATCGTTTTCCGCACATCACACATTCCCTTATTATCTTTTGCTTCCATAAATTCCCATACTTAAATAACACACACAATTCTATCTTAAGCTAACCAAAGATTCAATTTGGGGTATATACTTGTTTTTCCGCTTAAGGCTAGTAATGTGGTAAAATATAGAACAAATGAGATTTAAAGGCTCAAAGTGGCTAACAAAGGTAATTGAAAGGGTAGGCTTAATTTGGATAAGTGAGCTAAACAAATAATGGCCTCAATCATATGCAAACATATAAATATAATAAACATTGGACATATAGGATGAAACAAAATATAGATTACAATCATAGAGAAGTAAACACACAAGAATAAAATAATTATGGTTAAATAATGTAACCATTCATAAAGGCTCAAATCTCACAGGTTGTATGTTCTTTAGCTCAAAAATCATGTTCTAAATACAACTTCAAGCAAATTTAACATAAAAGTTTTAATTAAAATTAGTGAAATTTTGTTCCAAAGATAGGGTCTTAGAAGAAACTTATTGTCTTTTCAATCAAGCAGAACATGCATGCAACTAATCTATTACTATGCAATTTATCCTATTCTAAAAAAGAAAAATCTAACTAAATATCCTAATTTATTGGTGCTAGGGAAGAGAAATTACCTCCGGAAGTCAGGTACTGACCGACCTCCCCACACTTAAGGCTTTGCACCGTCCTCGGTGCCATCTGTCAAGAACAAAGGCGGGCTAGTAGCAGTATCTCCACAGTCGGGACCATCATGGCTCCCTGTGCTGGTAAAGGAAGTGGAGTCCGGGGTATCTGAGTCCTTGAATTTTCCCATGATCAGCTCCTTGAGGTATGTGAATCGGCGCTTGTTACGGCGCTCTCTCAGCTTAGCTTTCTGTTCATGCCGATCCAACTTTTCAAGTATATGCTGGAGCAGTTGGGCTGATGTAGGTGCTTGTGGTGTTAAAGAAGAAATATCTTCAACTGGTTCAGTAGGCTGACTGATAGTGGCTGCTGGAAGTCTAAGGTACTTCCCGTTGGGGACATATTGATCATCCCGTGGAAGCATGGCTTTGTGTCCCCAGCTCTGTAGGAGACTCCGGCTGCTGAGACAAGATCTGAGACCAGGGCTGGAAAAGGTAAGTTGCCAGTGATTTGTACGTGTCCCATGGCATTCCGGATATGTCTGGGTAGATTCAGAGGTTGGTCTGTAAGGATGCACCATAGTAGAACGGCCATGTCCGCAGTGAAGGAGGACTTGTAAGTGCTCGGAAAGATGTAATGGGACATAATATGTGCCCATACGCGAGCCTCCAAGGTATGTGCTGAAGCCGAAATTCCCTTAGGGCGGGTACGATGGTATCCGTAGATCCATCTGCTGCTAGGTAGTGCGATAACTCTGAGAACGGTGTCCCAATCAAATTGGTACATCTGGCGCTTGAGTGCGGCTTCTTGAAAGGCGTCCATTCCTTTTGGAACAGGGGGGAGACCTAGAGCTTTTTGAATGGCTTCTTCAGTAATGGGGACTTGCTTCTGACGGACATAGATAAACTGCAGGGTCGGCAGGTGAAAGTTGGAGTAGAACTCGACTACCCAAGAAAGATTGACCTGCCTTGGCTGTCCATTGTCTTCAGGCAATTTGCGGCTCAACAAAGGTAGCAATGTTGGGCGGGAGGAGAAGAAGGTATTCGTTGTTGTACTCCTTTCAGCCAGGATGGGGACATATGCTCACAGTAGTGATTGGGGAATCGCGCAGTTTCCTTTGCTGGGAAGGCTCTTTCTTTATCATCAACCTTTATGATCCTCTTAATCTTCTTTGTTGAGGGCTTTACTGCAGTTGAAGAGGGTTCTGCCACTAATGCTCTTTTTGTACCTCTTCTTGCTGGTTGCCTGGGTGTAGCTTTCTCCTTTCCTTTCTTGGTGGCCATCCTAAAAAAGGGAAGAGAAGGTAAATTAAATTTAAAGGGGTGAAGCAAGGAAGAGGGTGTTGTAAGTGATAATCAATGCACAATAAAGAAAAATGACGTTAACACATGGTCCGGATTACATGTGAAAAGAACATCAATAGAAATATAGCAAGTGCATGTAGGACAAGGAAATGTAAGAGGTTTATTAGCATGCAGGCAAAGGCATGAGTAGCATAGATCAAGCATTCAATGTCCAATTTAAATATGTTATCACTCGTAACTAACCATCACGTTTGTATTAACAATTAAATTCAATGAATAAAATAATAAAGCAATGAATTTGTGAAAAGCAAGCATTGAATATTAGAGTAGAAAAATGTAGAGAAGTTCATAATGCCATATGGGCTTTTTCACAAACACATAGCATGCATGTAGAAGAAGCTCTTGAAAATAAGAATAATAAGAATCAAGTAATCCCTTAAAAAGCAATATATAATTGTCAAACAAATTTACAACAATCCACAAGCATATAATAATAAATAATGACTCACATAAATTGATAACACCAAGTAAAAAGGAAAAAGAAAGAAAAGGAAAATATGAATAATGAAGGTAAAAAGAAAAGAAAAGAAGATAACATATAAAAATAAGAAGAATAATAGAAAAGTAAGGGGGGAAGGAGAACAAGAAGAACCTTGTTAATGGGGGTGAGAGAGAGTAAAAAGTGAGAAAGAAGGAAGAAGGGAAGAAGGGAGGGAGAAGAAATAAGGAGGGATAAGAGAAAATAGGATTTGGGGAGAAAAAGGATAAGATAATTTGGCAAATCAGGAAAACTGTGCGGCGCAAGCGACGCGGTCGCGTGGGGCACGCGGTCGCGTGACTTGCGCTTAAACTAATTGATGTGGTCGCGTCGGTCACGCGGTCGCGTGACCCGTTTTAGGCTAATGGCGCGAGGGTAGCCTCGCACTCGCACAACTCTCTGTTCAAAATCATATTAGTGCCAAATTTTGGGTGATGCGATCGCGTGGGGCATGCGATCGCATGAGTGGGCTTTAGAATGATATGATGCGGTTGCGTGGGTCACGCGGCCACGTGGGAAGGATTATGCGTTCAGCACCAATCCAGCACCACTCTCGCACAACTTTCGGTCGTGCACCACTTTGACGTCGAAATCCTGGTCAGGCGACCGCGTAGGGCACGCGGTCGCGTGGGAGGCCATTATTCCCATATGACGCGGTCGCATCAGCGACGTGGTCGCGTGGGACGATTTGTGCCATTAGCACGCCTCCATCCACGCTCTTGCGTGACTCTCTGTTCAATTTATTATTTTCTCCCACACCTACGACACGGACGCGACAATGAGGCGGTCGCGTCGCGAAAATTTTTTTTTTTAAATAAAAGTATGGAAATGCAGATGCACGAAATGTACTAATGAAGAGAAGAGTTATTGAATAAGAAAACTAAAAATAAAGAAAAGAACGATCATACCATGGTGGGTTGTCTCCCACCTATCACTTTGCTTTAACGTCCGTAAGTTGGACGCTCCACTAGCTCAGTCTTCAGCTATGTGGGGATCTTCCAAGAGGAAGATCTCAAGCTCCTTGTTTTTCTTCAGCTTCTCGCCATGGTACAGCTTTAAACAATGTCCATTAACTTTGATAAGTTCAGAGTTTGAAGGATGTCTTAGGTGATAAACTCCGTACGGTTCTGCCTTCTATACTCTGTATGGACCTTCCTATCTTGATCTCAACTTGCCTGGCATGAGCCTCAGTCGAGATTTATAAAGGAGGACTAAGTCCCTAGGTTGGAACTCTTTTCTCTTGATGTGCTGATCATGTACAGCCTTCATCTTCTCCTTGTATAGTCTTGAGTTCTCATAAGCTTCTAGGCGAAGGCTCTCCAGTTTCTGCAGTTGCAACTTCCTTTCAGCTCTGGCTTTTTCAATTCCCATGTTGCATTCCTTAACTGCCCAGAAGGCTTTGTGCTCTACTTCAACAGGGAGATGACAAGCTTTTCCATAAACTAAGCGGAAATGACTCATCCCAATGGGTGTTTTGTATGCTGTTCTGTATGCTCAGAGTGCATCTTGTAGCCTGGTGCTCCAGTCTCTTCTATGAGGTTTGACTATCTTCTGCAAGATGCGCTTTATCTCTCTATTTGACACCTCGGCTTGCCCATTAGTCTGAGGATGGTAGGCTGTTGCAACTTTATGAATTATCCCAAGCTTCTTCATTAGTCCTGTTAGTCTCCTGTTACAAAAATGGGTGCCTTGATCGCTCACGATTGCTCGTGGTGACCCAAAGCGACAAATAATATGGTTTCTCACAAAGGAAATAACAGTGTTAGCATCATCATTGCGGGTAGGAATTGCTTCTACCCATTTGGAAACGTAATCCACAGCTAACAATATATAGAAATAACCATTAGAATTTGGAAATAGACCCATGAAGTCAATGCCCCAAACATAAAAAATTTAACAGAAAAGCATAATTTGTTGAGGCATCTCATCCTTTCTGGATATATTACCAAATTTCTAGCATGGGAAACAAGATCTACAAAATTCAGCAGCGTCCTTAAAAAGAGTAGGCCACCAGAATCCACAGTCTAAGATTTTTCTAGCAGTTCTTTGAGGGCCAAAATGTCCTCCACTCTCAGATGAGTGACAGGCCTCTAAGATGGATTGGAATTCTGATTGAGGCACACACCGTCTAATTACCTGGTCAGCGCCACATCTCCAATAATATGGTTCATCCCATATAATATTTAGACTCGCTTTTCAGCTTGTCTCTTTGATGCTTAGAAAAGTTTGGAGGGAAGGTGTGGCTAACTAGATAATTAGCTACAGGTGCATACCAAGGGACTATCTCAGATACTGCTTGCAGGTTATCAAATGGAAAATTATCAGCTATAGGAGTGGAGTCATCTGTAATGTGCTCAAGGCGACTCAGGTGGTCTGCCACTAAATTCTGGTTACCACTCCTATCCTTAATTTCTAAATCAAATTCTTGTAATAGCAGTATCCAACGTATAAGCCTTGGTTTAGAATCCTTTTTAGCTAATAAATACCTTAGAGCTGCATGGTTTGAATACACTATTACTTTAGTACCAAGTAAATAGGCTCAGAATTTATCCAGAGCAAAAATAATAGCAAGAAGCTCTTTCTCAGTAGTAGTGTAATTCGACTGAGCGGCATCTAAAGTTTTAGACGCGTAAGCAATAACAAAAGGATCCTTACCTTCACGCTGAGCCAGTGCTGCTCCTACGGCATGGTTGGAAGCATCGCACATTATTTCAAATGGTTGGCTCCAGTCTGGTCCTCTCACAATTGGGGTTTGAGTCAGTGCGGTCTTTAGCTTATCAAATGCTTGTTTGCAATTTTCACTGAACTCGAACTCAATATCTTTCTGCAGTAGTCTGGATAAGGGAAGTGCTACCTTACTGAAGTCCTTAATGAACCTCCTGTAAAAACCTGCATGGCCAAGGAAAGAACGGACCTCCCTCACAGAAGAGGGGTAAGGTAAACTAGAAATAACATCCACCTTTGCTGGATCTACAGAAATGCCAGTGTTAGACACAACATGTCCTAGTACAATCCCTTGTTTAACCATAAAGTGACATTTTTTAGAATTTAATACCAGGTTTGTACTGACACATCTATCTAATACTCTAGATAATCCATCTAAGCAAAGGCTAAAGGAATCACCATAAACACTAAAATCATCCATAAAAACCTCCCTACAGTCCTCAATAAGATCAGAGAAAAAACTCATCATGCACCTCTGGAAAGTAGCTGGTGCATTGCACAAGCCAAAGGGCATTCTCTTGTAAGCATAAGTCCCAAAAGGACATGTAAAAGTAGTCTTTCTCCTCTGAGAATGTCCCCACACTTGGACCTTGTCCTGTGTGCTTCTCTTCAAATTCCTCCTGATGGACTTCAGCCACGGTTTCATCTATAATGTCACAGTTGAGGATAGAGTGATCCTCCAGTGGGTCCTTCATAACTCCATTCAGATTGAAAATCACTACTCGGCCATCTATTTCAAAAGAGTACGTTCTTGAAAAAGCATCTAATTTAAACTTTGAGGTCTTCAGGAATGGTCTTCCAAGTAGGATTGATGATGGCTTATCTGAGTCATTTTGGGGCATCTCCAGGATATAAAAATCAGTGGGGAACGTGAGTCCCTTAATGCCCACTAATACATCTTCAACAACTCCAACCACTGTAATAATGCTTTTATCTGCTAACACAAAACGAGCTGCCGACCTTTTTAAGGGAGGGAGCCTCAAAATATCATATATAGACAAAGGCATTATACTTACACATGCTCCTAAATCACACATGCAATCAGAAATTATCACACCACCAATAGTACAATTAAGTATACAAGGACCTAGGTCACTACACTTTTCAGGTAAACCTCCCATTAAAGCAGATACGGAACTTCCTAAAGGAATAGTATCTAATTCATTAATTTTGTCTTTATGTATACATAAATCTTTTCGAAACTTTGCATACTTAGGTACCTGTTGAATAACATCAAATAGAAGAACAGTTACCTCAACCTTTTTGAATATCTCTACCATTTTTGGATCATGTTCCAGCTGCTTCCTGGGCTTCCTTGCAAGTTGTGGAAATGGAATGGGAGTGGCGTCTTCTGCAGTGTCTGCGCCTTTTAGTGCTTTCTCCTGTGGTTAAACTTCTTCTTCTTCAGCCATGTTCTGTATGTCCTCTTCCTCTTCAACATCTTCTATTTCCACTACCTCTTCAGCTGAGGCGTGTTCTGGTGAGCTTGGCTCCTCCTGGTTCCTCTCCTGCAGTGTGGTTCCGGACCTCAGGGTGATGGCATTAATACCACCCTTTGGATTGGGTAATGGTTGAGAGGGGATTCCACTGGAGCTCAAAGGTTAGTTATTGGAGTTGTTCATTGATCCAATCTGGAAGACAAGAGCCTGCAAAGTAGTGGTCAGACCATTTGCTATCTTCGATCAATAGATTGTAGTAAGTCATCATTAGCAGATGAGGAAGGATAGGTAAATTGAGAGGTCTATTGTAGGGTATTCTGTGGTCCTTGGGATTGCCTTAGGTGAGGTACTCTGTAAGGCTGATTCTGATTCTGCTGCCTGTTGTTGTTGTTATTCCACCTCTGATTTCCCTGATTATCTCTGCCTCCTCTGTTGTTGTTGTCCCTCTAATTCTGGTTAGAATTGTCTTGCCATCCGTAGTTGTAATTGCCACCTTGATTGTACCCTTGGTTGGGGCGGTCATAGAAGTTATGTGTGGCTGCCACAGTGTTGTCTTCCTGCTGGAGCTGCGGACATTCATCAGTATAATGGCTGTAATCAGCACAAATTCTGCAAACTCTCTGTGGGACTAACTGTTGGTTTTGCTGTGCTGGAGAAGGTTGAGCTTGCTGAACTTGCTGTTGATTCAATTGCATCTGTTTCAGCAAGTTGGTCATTTCACAGATACTTTGAGTTAAAGCAGTAGTCTCTCTGCTAGAAGATACTTCTGCAACGGCTTTTGCACGGCCTTGTTTCTGCCTGTGATTCTTAGTAGATTCAGCTAAGTCACTGATCAATTACCATGCCTCATCAGTGGTCTTGTACTTTTTCATAGACCCATTGCTAGCACTTTCTAATGTGGTCTTATCTTGGGGCCTCATTCCCTGTGTGACATAACCGAGTAACACTATCTTGTCAATCATATGGTGGGGGCAAGCTTCCATAAGGTTATTGAAGCACTCCCAGTACTCATAAAGAGTTTCAGAGTCATCCTGAACAATCATGGAAATGTCTTTCCTTAGTTTATCAGTAACTTCAGCTGGAAAGAACTTTTCCAAGAATTCTCTTCTCAGTGTATCCCAGTTGGATACAATTTCTGCTAGTTGAGTGTAGTACCACTCTCTTGCCTTCCCCTCAAGAGAAAACGGGAAAGCTTTCAGCAAAATCGAAGTTTCATCTGCACCATCACGTCTGACAGTAGAGCAGGCTGCCTGAAAATCTCTCAGGTGCTTGATAGGCTCTTGAGCAGGTAAGCCATGAAACTTGGGCATCAAATTGAGCAGTGTGGTCTTTATTTCAAAGTCTGTAGCCACCGCTGGGTGATGCGCTTGAAATGGTTGCATTGTAAAATCAGGGGCTCCAACCTCCTGGATAGTAACTCTCCTAGCTGCTGCCATGTTACCTGCACGTAAAACAACTAAATCAGTAGAACGGGGGCTGGTTTCTTTCTCAAGTGACGTTTCAGATCTGCCCTCAGAGAGGACTAACCGACGCCAAGCTTGCCTTATTCGTGAAATAGTTCTTTCAATCTTAGGATCGAATACTAGCAAGCTTAGGTCAGGAAGCGAACGTGTCATCTAACGAAAGAAACAAGAAGCTCATAGTAGCAAAATAGAATAAAATGCAAATAAATAAATTCCAATTAATAACTTTAGCACTCTATTGCAACTCCCCGGCAACGACGCCAAAAATTGATGCGGGCGGAAATTGGCGAGTTAAGAATGATTATAAAATATGCGTTGCAAGTATAGTTCTCAACCAACCAAAAATCCGCTTATCAATTTAGAAAGGTGTCACAAAAATTAAAATTAAAATACTGGGAGTATGAATCCCAGGTCGTCTCCCAACGAGTTGCAGAAAAGTGTGCTATTTTATTAATCAAATGTTTTCAAAAAAGTTTGAGTTGAATGGCAGAAAATTAAATTAGAGAATTTATATAAATTTAAATAAAAGCCTTGACTGGGAGTTGATTAGCTGGAAGCCCTATTCTTGTTGGAGTACTCTCAAGATTAATTGACAATTGAGGGTTATTAAGTTTAGTTGCCCCTTACTAAGTAAGGGAAAGTTAAACAAGTTGGAATGCTGTTTCTATCCACAAGTTCCAATCCGCTCTTGGGAGGATTGGTGTTAGTGACTAGAGAGCAATCCAATGATAAACCCAATCACAATCTTTCTCTTGAGCATCCCAACTCAAGGGTTCCTTTCAATCAACTCCCCATCAAGTTAGAGAACTACTCGCTCATTGTAATTGTAAAATTCATAACATAAGAAAGGGAATTAAAGAAAGACATGATAAATAATAATCAAAAGATTAATTAAAAATAAAAGTAATTCTTGTATTAATAAATGCTAAAATAATCCAGTAGTAAAATTAAGTAAATTAAGGAACATGGAAGAGTAAGAGACAAGTAAAGAGAACGAACTTGAATATCGAAGTCTTGATGAGGCAATAACTCTTCTCAATATCCCAATGCAAAAATAATGAAAAATAACAAATCCTAAAAACTATGAATGTGTAAGAGAAAACCTAGAGGAGAGGAAAACTAGATCTAAAAACTAAAAACTATGCGGAATGAATGTTGTTTTTGGTTTCTGCATGTTCTCTGGCTCTAGTCTGCTTTTCTGGGGCAAAAACTGGGTCGAAATAAGGCCCGAAATCGCCCCCAGCGATTCTGCAGATTATGCAGATCGTGCATGTCACGCGGACACGTCATTCAGGCGGACGCGTCATTCGGCGTTTCGCTTTGCCACGCGGGCGCGTCATCCACGCCTCCGCGTCACTTGTGCAGTTTCCAATTCGCGCGGCCGTGTCATCCATGCGGCCACGTCATTGCGATTTCCACTCTTCCACGCGGTCGTGTCATCCATGCGGCGCGTCGCTTCTCGCTTGTCATCTCCTCAGTTTCTTGTGTTCCTTCCATTTTTGTAAGCTTCCTTTCTAATCTCTGACTCATTCATGCCCTATAAAGCCTGAAACACTTAACACACAGATCACAGCATCGAATGGAATAAAGGAGAAATAAAATACATAATTAAAAGTCTCTAGGAAGCAAGTTTTCAATCATGCAATAACTTTAGGAAGGAATTATAAATGCATGCTTATTTAATGAATAAGTGGGTAAAGATCATGATAAAACCACATAATTAAACACAATATAAATCATAAAATAGTGGTTTATCAACCTCCCCACACTTAAACATTAGCATGTCCTCATGCTTAGTTGAAGGAGATAAAATGAATGAGTAAGAACATGTAAAACCCATGCAATGCAATGCAGCCTATATATGCGAATGCAACTATATGATTCTTGTCCACTTGATCTAAAGTAAATAAGCCCTTCAAAACAATTACAAATCAAATTCCACTAACTCAATTCTTATACAGTAAGAACAGATAAAAATGCAAGAAGATAGCTCATGAAAGCAGGGAACATAGAAATTCAAGCATGGAACCCTCACTGATGATGTATGTACACTCTAGTCTCTCTAGTGTATAGGGTCATCACTCTATCCTTCTCTAATCATGCTCTCTAATTTTTGTTCTTCTCCTAACCAATCAACAACATTTAATATACCAATACAAACATCATGAGGTCTTTCCTAGGTTGTAATGGGGCCAAGGTGAGGGTAAGGATATATATATATGGCTAAGTAAGCTTATAAATTGAATCTTTAATTAACCCAAGCTTTAACATAACCTATATATATTCTATATAACTTTTAAAATTCATACCTAGCTACTTAGAAATTTCCTTTCACATTCCATACCAGGCTACAAGATGCACTCTGGGCATACAGAACAGCATACAAGACACCCATTGGGATGAGTCCCTTCCACTTTGTTTATGGAAAAGCCTGTCACCTCCCAGTTGAGGTAGAGTACAAAGCCTTTTGGGCAGTAAAGGAGTGCAATATGGGATTTGAGAAAGCCGAAGCTGAAAGGAAGTTGCAACTGCAGGAATTAGAAAGCCTTCGCCTAGAAGCTTATGAGAACTCAATGCTGTACAAGGAAAAGATGAAGGCTATGCATGATAAGCACATCAAGAGGAGAGAGTTCCAACCTGGGGACTTTGTCCTCCTTTACAACTCTAGACTGAGGCTCATGCCAGGCAAGTTAAGATCAAGATGGGAAGGTCCATATAGAGTAGAGAAGGCTGAGCCATACGGAGTCTTCCATCTGACTCATCCTTCAAGCTCTGAATTCATCAAAGTTAATGGACATCGCTTAAAGCTATATCATGGTGAGAAGGCGACGAAACCCAAGGAGCTAGAGATCTTCCTCTTGGAGGATCCACCCACAGCAGAAAACTAAGCTAGTGGAGCGTCCAACTTAAGGACGTTAAAGCAAAGTGCTAGGTGGGAGACAACCCACCATGGTATGATCGTTCCTTTCTTTCTTCTTAATTTTCTTTTTCAACAAATTTTCTCATTATTCGCACATTCAGTTTGCATCTTCATTTGCACATTTGCATAAAAAAAGGGGGCTCGCGACACGACAGCATCGCCAACGCGTCCGCGTTGCAGGTGAGTAAGAAAGAAAAATAAATCGAACAGAAAGTCACGCGGGAGCGTGGCTGGAAGCGTGCCTTTGGCACAAATTGCCCCACGCGACCGCGTCGTTGACGCGTCCATGTCATATGGGAAAAATGCCTCCCACGCATCCGCGTCACCCACGCAGACGCGTGACCTGAAAATCGACGTCAAAAAGGTGCTTGGCCGAAAGTTGTGCTGGAATGAGGCTGGACTGGCGCTGGATGCACAGTCCCTACCACGCGAACGCGTACCCCACGCGTCCGCGTCCTATCCCAATATTGGCCACCCACGCGACCACGTCAACCACGCGACCGCGTCAGCCTGGAATTTGGCAATAATGAGTTTTGAACAGAAAGTTGTGCGAGCGCGAGGCTGCCCTCGCGCCAGTTGCACAAACAAGTCACGCGTCCGCGTGACCGACGCGACCGCGTCGATTCATATAAACGCCATCCGCTGGAACGCGTACCCCACGCGTCCGCATCGCTTGCGCCACACAGCTTATCCTAATCTGCCAACATATCTTATCTTTCTCTTCCCCTAATCCTACTTTTTGTTTTCCCTCATTATTTTCTTCCCCTTTCTTCCTTCTTCCTTCCTTCTCACTTTTTACTTTCTCTCTTTCTTCCCACCATTATCAAGGTTTTTCTTTTCTTCTTCCCTCCTTACTTTTCTAATCTTCTTCTTAATTTATGTTTTCTTCTTCTTTTTTTTTCTTTTCTCTTTCATTATCCATGTTTCCTTTTTCTTTCTTTTTCTTTTAATTAGTGTTGAAAATTTATTAGGGTCATTATTATTCCTTATGATTTGCTTGTAGATTGTTAAGGATTTGTTTGGCCATTATATATTAATTTGATAGGGTTGCTTACATGTTCCAATTTAATACTTTCAATAGTTTATTCACCATGCATGCTATGTGTTTGTGAAAACGCCCGTATGGCATTGTGCACTGTTTTTCGATATCTTTTATTCTAATACTCTAAATGCTTGCTTTTCACAAAAACCCTTCTTTTATTTTATTATTTAAATATAATTGTCATTACAAACAAATTATCAGTTTGAAAGGCTTGGTAATCTAACTTGGACATTGAATGCTTGATCTATGCTACTTATGCCTTTGCTTGCATGCCAATAAACACCTTGCATTTAATTGTCATCGTATGTACTTGCTATTTTCCGTTGATGATTTTTTCCATGTATTCATGACCATGTGTTAACATCATTCATCTTTTAATGTGCATTGATTACCACCTTCCCCGCCTTCTTCCTTGCTCTATCCCTTAACATTTTAACATACTTTCTCTTTTCTTTCGTTTAGGATGGCCACCAAGAAAGGTAAGGAGAAAGTTACTCCCCAATCAACAGCAAGGAGAGGAACCAAACGAGCTTTAGTGGCAGAGCCATCTTCAACTGCAGTTAAGCCCTAAAAAAAAAAGGATTAAGAGGATTATAAAGGTTGATGAAAAAGAGAAAGCCTTCCCAGCAAAGGACACTGCACGATTTACCAATCGCTACTATGAGCAGATGTTCCCCATCCTGGCAGAAAGGAGTTACAACAACGAATACCTTCTTATCCTCCCAACTCGTATTGCTGAATTTGTTGAGCCTCAAATTGAAAGAAGACAATGGGGTTTCCTACAGAGACAGCCACGGCAGGTCAATCTTTCCTGGGTGGTCGAGTTCTACTCTAATTTCCACCTGCCAACCCTGCAGTCTGTCTATGTCCGATAGAAGCAAGTCCCCATTATAGAAGAGGCCATTCAACGGGCTCTAGATCTCCCCCTTACTCCAGAAGGACTGGACGTATTTCAAGAAGCCTCACTCAAGCGCCAGATGTACCAATTTGACTGGAACGCTCTTCTCAGAGTTATCGTACTACCTGGCAGCAGATGGATCAACGGACACCATCATTCCTGACCTAAGGGAATATCGGCTTCTGCACTTACCTTGGAGGCTTGCGTATGGGCACAGATTATGTCCCATTACATCTTTCCGAGCACTCATGAGTCCTCATTCACTGCAGACATGGCCGTTCTACTATGGTGCATCCTTACAGACTAACCTCTAAACCTACCAAGACACATCCGAAATGCTATGGGACACGTACAAATTGCGGGCAACTTACCTTTTCCTACCTTGGTCTCAAATCTTGTCTGAGCAGTCGGAGTCTCCTACAGAGCTGGGGACACCAAAGCCATGCTTCCATGGGATGATCAATACGTCCCTAACGAGAAATATATCAGATCTCCAGCCATAACTGCAAGCCAGCCCACTGAACTGGCTGAAGACATTCCTCCTTCAACACCACAAGCACCTACAATAAACCAACTGCTCCATCAGATACTTGAGAGGTTGGATCGGCAGGAACATAAAGCAAAGCTAAGAGAGCGCCGTAACAAGCGCCGATTCACATACCTCAAGGAGATATTTATGGGAAAGTACAAAGATCCAGAAACCCCGGACTCCACTTCCTTTACCAGCACAGGGAGCCATGACGGTCCCAACTGTGGAGATACTGCTACCAGCCCACCTTTGTTCCTGACAGATGGCACCGAGGACGGTGCAAAGCCTTAAAGTGTGGGGAGGTCGGTCAGTACCTGACTTCTGGAGGTAATTTCTCTTCCCTAACACCAATGAAATATGATATTTAGTTAGTTTTTATTTTGTAGAATAGGATAAATTGCATAGTAATAGGTTAGTTGCATGCATGTTCTACTTGATTGAAAAGATAATAAGTTTCTTCTAAGACCCTATTTTTAGAACAAAATTTTACTAATTTTAATCAAAACTTTTATGTTAAATTTGCTTGAAGTTGTATTTGGAACATGATTTTTGAGCTAAAAGAACACACAACCTGTGAGACTTTGAGCCTAAATACATGGTTACATTACTTAACCATAATTATTTTATTCTTGTGTGTTTACTTCTCTATGGCTATAATCTATATTTTGTTTCATCCTATATGTCAAATGTTTAATATATTTATATGCTTGCATATGATTGAGGCCATTATTTGTTTAGCTCACTTATCCAAATTAAGCCTACCCTTTCAATTACCTTTGTTAGCCACTTTGAGCCTTTAAATCCCATTTGTTCTGTATTTTACCACATCACTAGCCTTAAGCGGAAAAACAATTATATATCCCAATTGAATCTTTGGTTAGCTTGAGATAGAATTGTGTGTTAATTGGGTATGGGAAAATTATAGGAACAAAAGATAATAAGGGAATGTGTCATGATAATATAATGGGAATTTGGGTACCCACTCATGTGAAACTATAAAACTGAAATTCTATGTGCATTGATGAGATGTGTTTATTTTAATGTAAAAAAAATTCAATAATTAAATAAGGGGACAGAATTACCCCAATGCTAAGTTAAATTTCAAAGATCAATGCATATATGATAAAACTAAATAAAAGTTGATACATGAGTATGGAATGTGAAAGGAAAGATTTTGGGTAGCTAGGTGTGAAATTTAAGTTATATGGAATATATATGTGTGTTAGGTGAAAGCTTGGGTTAATTAAGGATTCAATTTATAAGCTTACTCAGCCATATATGTATCCTTACCCTTACTTTGGCCCCATTACAACCTTGAAAAGACCTCATGATGTTTGCATTGGTATATTAAATGTTGTTGATTGGTTAGGTGAAGAACAAAAATTAGAAAGCATGATTAGAGAAGGATAGAGTGATTACCCTATACACTAGAGAGATTAGAGTGTACATACATCATTAGTGAGGGTTCAATGCTTAAATTCTATTTTTCCTGCTTTCATGAGCTACCTTCTTGCATTTTTATCTGTTGTTACTATATAAAAATTGAATTAGTGAAATTTGATTTGTAATTGTCTTGAAGAGCTTATTTACTTTTGACCAAGTGGACAAGAATCATATTGTTGCATTCACATATATAGGTTGCATTGCATTGCATGAGTTTTACATGTTCCTACTCATTTATTTTATCTCCTTCAACTAAGCATGAGGACATGCTAATATCTAAGTGTGGAGAGGTTGATAAACCATTATTTTACGGTTTATACTGTGTTTAATTGTGTGGTTTTATCAAATCTTTACCCACTTATTCATTAAATTAGCATGTATTTACAATTCCTTCCCAAAATTACTCATGGTTGAAAACTTGCTTCCTAGAGATTTTTAATTATATATTTTAATTCTCCTTTATTCCATTCGATGCCGTAATCTGTGTGTTAAATGTTTCAGGCTTTATAGGGGATGAATGACTTTGAGATTGGAAAGGAGGCTTGCAAAAATGGAAGGAACACAAGAAATTGAGGAGATGACCAGCGAGAAGTGACGCGGACGCATGACTCACGCGACCGCGCGAAATAGAGGAAATGGCTGTGACGCGCTCGCGTGCCTGACGCGAACGCATGAATTGGAAACTGCACAAGTGACGCGAAGGCGTGGACGACGCGCACGCATGGCAAGGCAAGACACTGGATGACGCGAACGTGTGGATGACGCGATCGCGTGACGTGCGCGATCTGCAGAATCTGCAGAATTCGCTGGGGGCGATTTTGGGCCCTGCTTTAACCCAGTTTTCGGCCCAGAAAAGCAGATTAGAGCCAGGGAACATGCAGAGACAAAAATAACATTCATTCCGCATAGTTTTAGTTTTTTAGATCTGATTTTACTCCCCCTCTAGGTTTTCTCTCTACACATTCATAGT
Source organism: Arachis ipaensis (assembly GCF_000816755.2). Classification (NCBI taxonomy): domain Eukaryota; kingdom Viridiplantae; phylum Streptophyta; class Magnoliopsida; order Fabales; family Fabaceae; genus Arachis; species Arachis ipaensis. Next base: position 65,437,303 of record NC_029785.2, on the reverse strand, counting down.
TCTTAGGATTTTGATTTTATTGCTTTTTGGATTGGGATATTGAGAAGAGTTATTACCTCCGTCAAGACTTCATCATTCTAGTTTGTTTCCTTACTTGTCACTTACTCTTTCATATCCTTATTTTATTCAGAGTTACTATTGGATTATTTTTAGAATTTATTAATACAAGAACTATTTTTATTTTTATTGATCCTTTTGATTATTATTTATCATGTCTTTCTTTATTTTCCCTTCTTATTTCATGAATTTCACAATCATAATGAGCGAGTAGTTCCATAACTTGATTGGGAGTTGATTGAAGGGAGGACCTTAAGTTGGATGCTCAAGAGTAAAATTATAATTGGGATTAGCGTTGGGTCACCATCTAATCACTGACACTAGTCCTTCCCAAGGGAGAGGATTAGAACTTGTGAATAGAAACTGACTTCCAACTTGCTTGACTTTCCTTTATCCGGTAAAGGATAACTGAGCAGACAACCTTCAATTATCAATTGATCTTGAGAGAACTCCATCAAGGATAGGGCTTCCAACTAATCTACTCCCGGTCAAGGCTTTTATTTAAATTACATAAATTCTCTGATTTAAATTCCTGTCTATCAAACTCAAACCCTTTTGGAAAACATCTGATTAATAAAATAGCACACCTTTCTGCAACTCGTTGGGAGACGACTTGGGATTAATACTCCCAATATTTTAATTCTAATTTTGTGATAACCCTTCTAAATTGATAAGCGGAATTTTCGTTGGTTGAGAACTATACTTGCAACGCGTCTCTTATAATAATTTCTTAACTCGCCAATTTCCGCTACGTCAGCAAAACGTACACGTGGAAAGAAAATTGTCAAGCGACGCGTACGCGTAAATGGCGTGTACGCATCGGTGCTCGCACATGACTCACCTAAAGGCAATCCGCTGGGGGCAAATTCTGGGCTTCCCAGGCCCAAATCCAACTCACCTTTGATGCTATTTAACCCAAAGATGAAGAAGGATCAACCATCTAACTTTTGATCACATTAGTTTAGTTTGAGTTTAGTTTTGGAGGGAAAGTTAGTTTCTAGAGAGATAAGCTCTCTCTTCTCTCTAGAATTAGGATTAGGTTAGATCTAGATTAGAATTTCTTAGATCTAGGTTAATTTCATGCTTTGATTCACTTTTCCTTTTGTAATTCTTTTTCTACTACTTTTCCTCTCTCTAGTTTAGCATTTAATTCTTGTAATTCTCTACTTTTATGTTGATGCACTTTTGTTCTTCTATTTATCTTTTAATGCAATTTATGATTCATTTTTTGTTTTTTAATTCCTTACAATTGAGTAGTGTAGATTTACTTTTCTTGCTTTACTCCTTCCAAATGTTTGATAAAATTCATGGTTGGATTTTAGTATAGATTTTTTCCCTCTTGGCCTAGGTAGAGTAAGTAGTGACTCTTGAGTTATCTAATGCTTTTGTTGATTGATGATTAGAAGTTGCTAGTTAATTTGAATGCCACTAAAGATAGTCTTTCATTATGATTTGGCTAGGACTTGTGGAATCAAGTTAATTCATCCACTTGACTTTCCTTCATAGTTAGAGGTTAACTAAGTGGGAGCAATGGACAATTCTCATCACAATTGATAAGGATAACTAGGATAGGACTTCTAATTCTCATACCTTGCCAAGAGCTTTTCTAGTTGTTAGTTTATTTCCTTTACCATTTACTTTTCTTGTTCCTTATCAAAAACCCCAAAACATACCTCATAACCAATAACAAGAACACTTTATTGTAATTCTTAGGGAGAACGACCCGAGGTTTGAATACTTCGGTTATTTTTATAGGGGTTTGTTACTTGTGACAACCAAATGTTTGTATGAAAGGATTATTTGTTGGTTTAGAAACTATACTTGTAACGAGGATTCATTTGTGAATTCTTTACCATCAAAAATCCATTCATCAAAATGGTGCCATTGCCGGGAAAGTTGCAATGGTGTTATGTTATTGGTTATTGTATATATGTCAATATTGTGAATAGCTTTATTTTTGGATTGCTTGTTAGTTTTCGCTAGTTTTAGGACTTTGTTTCATTATTTCTAATTAGCTTTTGTTTCTATTTTCTCTTTCCATTATGAATTCTCACTTTGGCTATGAGTTTGGTTCTCAATATGTTATAGGAAATGGAAGCTTCAATGAGGATATGTATCAAGGATGGGACAATCAAAGGTGGGAGGAGCCATATGCATATGATCAATCTTCATGGCAACAACCTCCACCAATACACTATGAACAAGAGTCATTCCATGATGCATATCAATCCAATCGTTATGGTAAATCCTCTTGCGAATTTTAAGAACCACCACCATATGCTTATGAGCTATATCCTCAACATGAACCTCAACCATACTCACAAGCCACTTTCCACCAAACACCTCCATATGACTGGTGCACAAAATTGTGATCTCAACGGCGCCAAAAACTTGGTACGCACATTTATAATCTCAATTCTTTTTCACAACTCTGTACAACTAACCAGAAAGTGCACTGGGTCGTCCAAGCAATAAACCTTACGTGAGTAAGGGTCGATCCCACGGAGATTGTCGGCTTGAAGCAAGCTATGGTCATCTTGTAAATCTCAGTCAGGCAGATTCAAATGGTTATGAGGTTTTGATAATTAAAATATAAATAAAATATAGAATAAGATAGAAATACTTATGTAATTCATTGGTGAGAATTTCAGATAAGCATATGGAGATGCTTTACACCTTCTGAATCTCTGCTTTCCTACTGTCTTCATTCAATCATTCATACTCCTTTCCATGGCAAGCTGTATGTTGGGGATCACCGTTGTCAATGGCTACCATCCGTCCTCTAAGTGAAAATGGTCCAAGTGCGCTGTCACCGCACGGCTAATCATCTGTCGGTTCTCGATCATGTTGGAATAGGATCCATTGATCCTTTTGCGTCTGTCACTATGCACAACACTCGCGAGTTTGAAGCTCGTCACAGTTATCCCATCCCAGATCCTACTCGGAATACCACAGACAAGGTTTAGACTTTTCAGATCTTAAGACTGCTGCCAATTGATTCTAGCTTATACCACGAAGACTCAGATCTTTCAGAATGGAGGCTAAGAGATACACGCTCAAGCTATTGCAGATAGAACGGAAGTGGTTGTCAGGCACGCGTTCATAGGTGAGAATGATGATGAGTGTCACGGATCATCACGTTCATCAGGTTGAAGTGCGAGTCAATATCTTAGAATAAGAATAAGCTTGAATTGAATAGAAAAACAATAGTACTTCACATTAATTTATGAGGAACAGCAGAGCTCCACACTTTAATCTATGGGGTATAGAAACTCCACCGTTGAAAATACATAAGAACAAGGTCCAGGCATGGCCGAATGGCCAGCCCCCTAAACGTGATCAAGAGATCAAAAGTGATACAAAGATAGTCTCAAAAATGATCAAAAGATGTGAAATAAATCACTAAAAGTAGTTTTTATACTAAACTAGTAACTAGGGTTACAGAAAATAGGTAAATGATGCAGAAATCCACTTCCGGGCCCACTTGGTGTGTGTTTAGGCTTAGCATTGATATTTACACATGTAGAGACTTCTCTTGGAGTTAAACGCCAGGTTGCAGCCTGTTTGTGGCGTTTAACTCTGGTTTGTAACCTGTTTCTGGCGTTTAACTTCAGAATAGGGTAGGATGTTGGCATTTAAACGCCAGTTTGCGTCGTCAAAACTCGGGCAAAGTATGGACTATTATATATTGCTGGAAAGCCCTGGATGTCTACTTTCCAAAGCAATTGAAAGTGCGCCAATTGAGTTTCTGTAGCTCCAGAAAATCTATTTCGAGTGCAAGGAGGTTAGAATCCATCAGCATCTGCAGTCCTTTTTCAGCCTCTGAATCAGATTTTTGCTCAGGTCCCTCAATTTCAGCCAGAAAATACCGGAAATCACAGAATAACACACAAACTCATAGTAAAGTCTAGAAATGTGAATTTTGCATAAAAATTAATAAAAACATAGTAAAAACTAATTAAATTATATTAAAAACTATGTAAAAACAATGCCAAAAAGCGTATAAATTATCCGCTCATCACAACACCAAACTTAAAATGTTGCTTGTCTCCAAGCAACTGAAAATCAAATAGGATAAAAAGAAGAGAATATACTATAAATTCCAAAATATCAATGAAACTTATCTCCAATTAGATGAGCGGGACTAGTAGCTTTTTGCCTCTGAACAGTTTTGGCATCTCACTTTATCCTTTGAAGTTCAGAATGATTGGCATCTATAGGAACTTAGAATCTAGATAGTGTTATTGATTCTTCTAGTTCAGTATGTTGATTCTTGAACACAACTACTTTATGAGTCTTGGCCGTGGCCCTAAGCACTTTGTTTTCCAGTATTACCACCGGATACATAAATGCCACAGACACATAACTGGGTGAACCTTTTCAGATTGTGACTCAGCTTTGCTAGAGTCCCCAATTAGAGGTGTCCAGGGTTCTTAAGCAAACTCTTTTTGCTTTGGATCACGACTTTAACCGCTCAGTCTCAAGCTTTTCACTTGACACCTTCACGCGCACAAGCACATGGTTAGGGACAGTTTGGTTTAGCTGCTTAGGCCAGGATTTTATTCCTTTGGGCCCTCCTATCCATTAATGCTCAAAGCCTTGGATCCTTTTTACCCTTTCCTTTTGGTTTAAAGGGCTATTGGCTTTTTGCTCTTGCCTTTTGGTTTAAAGAGCTATTGGCTATTTCTGCTTGCTTTTTCTTTTTCTTTCTTTTTTTTTTTCTTTTATTTTCACCATTTTTTTGCAAGCCTTGTTTTTTCACTGCTATTTCTTGCTTCAAGAATCAATTTTATGATTTTTTAGATTATCAATAACATTTCTACTTTTTCATCATTCTTTCAAGAGCCAACAATTTTAACATTCATAAACAACAAATTCAAAAAATGCACTGTTCAAGCATTCATTAAGAAAGCAGATATTAAACTAATTAAGGATGAATTTGAAATCATGTACTTCTTGTTCTTTTGTGATTAAAAACATTTTTCATTTAAGAAAGGTGATGGATTCATAGGATATTCATAGCTTTAAGACATAGATACTTAGACACTAGTGATCATATAATAAGACACAAACATAAATAAAACATAAAGCATAGTAAACAAAAAACAGAAAAATAAAGAACAAGGAAATTAAAGAATGGGTCCACCTTAGTGATGGCGGCAAGTTCTTTCTCTTGAAGATCTTATGGAGTGCTTTAGCTCCTCAATGACTCTTCCTTGCCTTTGTTGCTCCTCCCTCATAGCTCATTGATCTTCTCTAATTTCATGGAGGAGGATAGAATGCTCTTGGTGATCCACCCTTAGTTGTCCCATGTTGGAACTTAATTCTCCTAGGGAGGTGTTAATTTTCTCCCAATAGTTTTGTAGAGGAAAGTGCATCCCTTGAGGCATCTCAGGGATTTCATGATGAGGAATTTCCTCATGCTCTTGTTGAGGTACATGAGTGGGCTCTCTTGTTTGCTCCATCCTCTTTTTAGTGATGGGCTTGTCCTCTTCAATGAGGATGTCTCCCTCTATGACAATCCAAGCCAAATTGCAGAGGTGACAAATGAGGTGAGGAAAAGCCAACCTTGCCAAAGTGGAGGATTTGTCAGCCACCTTGTAGAGTTCTTAAGGTATAATCTCATGAACTTCTACTTCCTCCCCAATCATAATACTATGGATCATGATGGCCCGATCCACAGTTACTTCGGATCGGTTGCTAGTAGGAATGATAGAGCATTGGATGAACTACAACCATCCTCTAGCTACAGGCTTAAGGTTATGCCTTCTCAATTGAACCGGCTTGCCTCTTGAGTCAATTTTCCATTGAGCTCCTTCTTCACATATGTCCATGAGGACTTGGTCCAACCTTTGATCAAAGTTGACCCTTCTAGTGTAGGGGCGTGCATTTTCTTGCATCATTGGCAAGTTGAACAACAACCTTACATTTTCTAGACTGAAATCTAAGTATTTTTGCTGAACCATTGTAAGCCAATTCTTTGGATTCAGGTTCATACTTTGATCATGGTTTTTAGTGATCCATGCGTTTGCATAGAACTCTTTAACCATTAAGATTCCGACTTGTTGAATAAGATTGGAGAGAACTTCCCATCCTCTTCTTTTAATCTCATGTCGGATCTCCGGATACTCACTCCTTTTGAGCTTGAAAGGGACCTCAAAGATCGCCTTCTTCTTGGCCACAACTTCATAGAAGTGGTCTTGATGGACCTTTGGGATGAATCTCTCCATCTCCCATGACTCAGAGGTGGAAGCAATTGTTTTCCCTTTCCTCTTTCTAGAGGTTTCTCCGGCCTTAGGTGCCATAAATGGTTATGGAAAAATAAAAAGCAATACTTTTACCACACCAAACTTAAATGGTTTGCTCGTCCTCAAGCAAAAGAAGAAAGAAAGTAGAAGAAGAAGAAGAAAATGCATGAGATGGAGAGAGATATGTGGTTCGACCAAGGGGGTAGAAGTAGTGATTGTAATGTGTGAGAATGAAGGAATGGTGAGGGGTTTATATAGGGTGGGGGGAGGGTTAGGTTTCGTGTATTAGGGTTGGGTTTGGGAGGGAAAGGATTTTAAATTTGGAGGTAGGTGGGATTTTTGGGAAAGAATGGATGGATGTGATTGGTGAAGAGTATTTGGGGAAGAGTGTTAGGTGTGAAGAAGAGAGGGAGAGTGAGTTGAGGTTAGTGGGGATCCTGTGGGATCCACAGATCCTAAGGGGTCATGGACTTAGCATCCCTGCTCCATTTAGGCGTGTAAATGCCCTTAGAGTGCAATCCTGGTGTTTAACGCTAGACTGCTGCTTGTTTCTGGCATTAAACGCCAGCTTTTCTCCCTTTCTTAGCGTTTAACACCAAGTTGATGCTTGTTTCTGGTGTTAAACGCCAGCTTGATGCTTCTTTCTGGCGTTAAACGCCAGTCTGATGCTTCTTACTGGCGTTTAAACGCCAGTAAGCTCTTCCTCCAGGGTGAGCTATTTTTAATGCTGTTTTTCATTCTGTTTTTGATTTTTCAGTTGTTTTTGTGACTTCACATGATCATCAACCTAAAGAAAACATAAAATAGCAATGAAAAATAAATAGATATAATTAAATAACATTGGGTTGCCTCCCAATAAGCGCTTCTTTAATGTCAATAGCTTGACAGTGAGCTCTCATGGAGCCTCACAGATAATCAGAGCAGGGTTGGGGCCTCTCAACACCAAACTTAGAGTTTGGTTGTGGCCTCCCAACACCAAACTTAGAGTTTAAATGTGGGGGTTTTGTTTGACTCTGTATTGAGAGAAGCTTTTCATGCTTCCGATCAATGGTTACAGAAAGAGAACCTTGAGTCTTGAATACAAGGTAGTCCTCATTCAACTGAAGGACCAACTCTCCTCTGTCAACATCAATCACAGCTTTTGCTGTGGTTAGGAAGGGTCTGCCAAGGATGATGGATTCATCTTCATCCTTCCATCATCAAAAGGAGTCAAACGGCAGGTTGCGGCCTGTTTGTGGCATTTAAATCGGGTTTGTAACCTGTTTCTGGCGTTTAACTTCAAAATAGGGCAGGATGTTGGCGTTTAAACGCTAGTTTGCATCATCAAAACTCGGGAAAAGTATAGACTATTATATATTGCTGGAAAGCCCTGGATTTCTACTTTCCAACGCAATTGAGAGCGCACCAATTGGGTTTCTGTAGCTCCAGAAAATCCATTTTGAGTACAGGGAGGTCAGAATCCATCAGCATCTGCAGTCCTTTTTCAGCCTCTGAATCAGATTTTTGCTCAGGTCCCTCAATTTCAGCCAGAAAATACCTGAAATCACAGAAAATTACACAAACTCATAGTAAAATCTAGAAGTGTGAATTTTGCATAAAAACTAATAAAAACGTAGTAAAAATAATTAAATTATATTAAAAACTATGTAAAAACAATGCCAAAAAGCGTATAATTATCCGCTCATCAATGACCTTGACCCATATCCACCATACCAACCACCTTTTGAACCATATGAGCCATACGTGGAACCACCATTCCAATATCAATACTCTCAAGAATCACCTCAATACACACTACCTTCATACCCTTACCAAGAAGAACCACCTTCCTATTATGAACCCTTTCTCCAAGACGGTGAATCCTCTTATCCACCCCAATCCTCAATGGATGAAACCCTTGACCTTATAGTTCAAGGGCAAAGAGAAATTCAAAGGGGGACACTAGAATTTGTGGCTACCTTGACCAAGGTAGTAAGCCGAGTAGCCTCCTAATGCTTGAGTACTCAAAGCACTCCCATGGTCACATGTGGAGAATCAATTGAAGAGCATAGCATGAAGGAGAGGTTGGGAACTCTGTTGGAGAAGGAGGAATGCTATGTTGTGTTAGAACAATTGGAGAAGCCTATGATCGTTGAAGACGAGGAAGAAGTGGTTGAAGACTTAGGAGATGCGAAACCTCCTTAGGAACCTAGAGTTGAAGAGAACTTCTCCAAGACGGTTGAATTTGACGTGAAGGAGGAGAGTGCACAACCTCCAAAATAGTTTTTGAATGAAGACTTAGAGGGAATGAAGCAAGAATTGAGTTCTCTTGGTGATGAAGATCATGCATCCAATCCTCTTAGTGGTGAATCCTTTGAACTTAAAGAACCTTCTCCCAATTTGATAGAAAGCAATGTGGAGGTAGATCTCTCTCAACCTCCCATTTATGATTTGAGTGATGGAGAAGAGTTAGATGAAATTTTTGAACAAAGGATTGAAATTGAGGAAGTTTATGAAGAGGTGGAAGTTGACAAGGAAGACCACAAGGGAGTAGAGCTTGTAATGATATTGGAGACACCTCTCTCCAAGCCATCACCATCCATTCTCTCATTCAAGTGGGTAAATCTCTTATCTCTAAGCTTCATTATCCCACTTGAATATGGTTTGCTTAAGATGGATGGTCAACTTAGAAATATTTGTGGCTTTAAGAGCAAGAGGGAGATGGTTAGTGGTTGGCATTGTAAATCAAGGTTCATTATGGTGACATGTTCAAAGCTTAATAGCAAGGGTTGGTATAGAGATAGATATCTTGGGTCTAAGAGAATGTTTGGCCGCTTAAATGGGAATTCTAAGGTCATGCCACCCGGATGGACTAATACTGATCAACTTCAAGACGGGTGTGAAAATAAAGTGTGGGATCCCGGATTACAAGAAGAGGATCAAATTTGGGAGCCCCAAGCTTGTGAAGAACTCCATCAAGACTTGATGCAATCCATGAGAAATCTTGGGGCACAATGGAGAACCAAGTACTGGTGGGAGTTCCAAGAAGAATTTAAGCACAAGCCACCTTGAGAGGAGCTCCCCATAAGTCCAACTTAAGGACAATAAACAAAAGTGCTAGGTGGGAGACACCCACCATGGTAAATTCTTTTCATTTTTCTCTTTTGTAAATATTGGTAAAATTAGTTTTAATTCATGTTTTGTTTAGATAGTTGAGTTTAATTGGTAGTCTAGCATGTTGAATAAGGTTTTATGGTGTTTTGGTAGCTATTTGGAGGTTTGGAATGCTTGGTTTAGTGCAAAAAAAAATGAAAATTTTTGAAAAATAGAGCATCGATCCACCCACACGCCTGCCTCACGCGTACGCGTGCCCCAAGCTTTTCGGCCAATCCACCTGTACGCGCCACCCATGCGTACGCGTGGATACAAAATTTTCCCATTCCATACATTTTTTCCGAGAGTTGTGCCTGCATCGCGCGAACGTTGTGCCTGAGGCATAAACCAACTTACGCGTACGCGTACACGACGTTCACCACCATCCACGCGCATGAGTCGCATACGCGTCGCGCACACGTACGCGTGGCCCCCCTTATTTCACACACTTCTTTTCTTCTCTTCCTTCCATTTTTTTCCTTCTCCTTTCTTCTTCCCTTCTCCTACCCCTCATCGAACACTTCCAAACACTATTCACAACCATTTAGGTAGTTAGCTAGTTAGTTTAATTTTCTCTCATTTTCTCTTTTTCATTATAAGTGTTGGATTATTGATTTTGTTTACAATATATTGCTGCTTATTATTAATTGAATGCTATTTTAGCAAACTTGTTTGATACCCATTGTTGGTTCATTATTGAGGTTATGATTTGTTACTTAGTTTTGCATTCTTAATGCTTAATGTTTGTGAATACCAAGTACATATGACATTGCCTTTAGAGCTTTTAAATCTCTTGAATTGCATGATTTGGCTACCATGTCATTTGAACCCTATTTTTTGATTAAGCAATCTCTTGATGGATGATGTTGTGCATTTATCTTAATGCATTGTAGTACTTGATCATATACATCCATATATTTTAGCTTGAATTCTTTCATGCTTCTTTCTTGCTTGTTTGGTTGTTACCACAGTTAAAAGTATTTCAAGCACACTAGAATGAGTAAAATACATGCTTCTTTTCTGACATAGCTCTCTATGATAGTGTGTGTGTTCTAAAAGGCGTGCAATTTAGAATTCACACACCTTCTCATCATTAATGTCACATTAATCCACTCACTTCATTCTAGTGATTTACCTCATTCCAACAATTTATACTTCCTTACTTTTGCATTTACTTTTCTTACTATCCTGTCTTCTATTTTCAGGATGAGTCACTATAAGCTAAAACGGAAGTAGAGAAAGAACACGCAGCACCGGTTGACCTACCAGCTAAAGGTAGCAACTCGGAAAGTTGTCGTACCCCCTTGCTCATCCTTGAATGCACCGAGGACGATGCAAACTTTTAAGTGTGGGGAGGTCGTCCGACCGTTCGGTGTTTTTGGGTGACAAATTTCTAATCCCAAGACTTTTGCATTTCATTTTTAGGTCTTTTAGGATTTTTGTTGCATTTTCTTAATTTTGCATATATATATATAATAAGCTTAGTCAAAATGATGAAAATTTTCAAGAATTTATCTATAGGGCACCTCAATTGATGTGAGTGAAAAACTTTTCTTTGAACTTGCTTGAATTATATATATTGTGGATCATGTCTTTGAGCTAATAACACACAACCCAGTGTGATTTGAGCCTAATGACGTGGTTACATCTTATAACCACTAATCTTCCTTCTTGTATGCATTATTCACTTTCTATGATTGTAATCTTTGATTTGTTTGATTCTTTATGTCCATTATTTTGTGTATACATGCATTTATATGATTGGGGCCATCAATTTATTAGCTCAGTTACCCAAATAGCCTACCTTTTACCTATCGTTGTTAGCCAACTTTGAGCCTATGATTAACCCACTTGTTCTTAATTTAGCACATTATAAGCCTTGAAGCGGAAAAATAATAAATGTCCTTAATTTAGATCTTTGAGTAACTTAGGCTAGTGTGTGTGTCATTCAAGTGAGGAAAAACTTGGGACATTGGTTGAGTGAAAAAGGTGTGTGTTGTATTTGTGTTGAAAATATTGGGAATTGGGTGCATACTCATGTATTGATTAAATGTAAAACCTTATGCATTGATGTTCTTGTATATAGTTTAAAAGAAAGAAAAAAAAAAGACAAAAGAAAAAGAAAAAAATGGAAAAGAAAAAAAAATATAGAAAAAAAAAGAAAAAAAAAGAAAAGCAATAAAAGGGGACAAAATACCCCAAAGTAAAGTTTAATAAAGATCAATGCATATGAGTTGTGGTCAAGAAAAGAATGCATGAGTATCTGAAAAAGTGAGAAGAATGGGTAGTTAGGTTAGCTTTAAATTGTATAGGTTGTCATAGGTTAGATAGAAAGTTTAAGCTTATCAAAGATTCAAATTTCAAGTCTACTTGACCAAATATGCATCCTACCTTGACCCTAACCCCATTACAACATATTTGAAAGACCTCATGATATTTGTATGCATGCATGAAATAAATGTTGATTGTTAGATGAAAAACAAATCTTGGAAAGCATGATTAGGGGAGAATTGAGTGAATTAACCCTAAACACTTGAGCAAATAGAGTGCAAACACTTCCGGTGAGGGTTCGATTGCTCAATTACATGTTTTCACCTATGATCATCACTTTTCTTGCAAGTTTGTAAAATCTTTATTAACTCAATTCAATTGTGGTTTGGCATCGTTATTAATACCTTTAGCCCTTGTGCATATATGCTTCTTGGGAATTGATTTGTTTTGACCAAGCAATTGCATTCATTTAGATAGTTGCATATAGGTAGATTACATTTAGTTAGTTTTCATTGAATAAATGTTGATACCCTTGCCTTTCTCTTGATTATAGCATGAGGACATGCTATGGTTTAAGTGTGGGGAGGTTGATAAACCCCATTTTAGGGTTTATCCTATGCTTGATTTAGGGGATTTCATGACCTTTTTCCCACATTTATTCAATGAAATAGCACGGTTTCATGATTGTCTCCTAAATTGTGCTTAAGTGTGAAAACATGCTTTTTAGGGCTTTAATTGCTAATTTTGATTCACCTTTGATTCCACTAGATGCCTTGATATGTTTGTTAGTGAACTCAGATTGAAAAGGCTAGGAATGGATCAAAGGAATGGAGAGAAAAGCATGAAAAGTGGAGAAATCATGGAAAAGCAAGGATTTGGGATGAGATCAACGACGCACAAACGCAGCAGACACGCACGCGTGGATTGTGATGTCTCATGGCGACGCATACGCGTGGAAAGGAAATTGTCAAGCGACACGTACACGTACATGGCGCGTACGCATCGGTGCTCGCACATGACTCACTTAAAGGCAATCCACTGGGGGCAAATTCTGGGCTTCCCAGGCCCAAATCCAACTCACCTTTGATGCTATTTAACCCAAGGAATGAAGAGGGATCAACCATCTAACTTTTGATCACATTAGTTTAGTTTGAGTTTAGTTTTGGAGGGAAATTTAGTTTCTAGAGAGAGAAGCTCTCTCTTCTCTCTAGAATTAGGATTAGGTTAGATCTAGATTAGAATTTCTTAGATCTAGGTTAATTTCATGCTTTGATTCACTTTTCCTTTTGTAATTCTTCTTCTTCTACTTCTCCTCTCTCTAGTTTAGCATTTAATTCTTGTAATTCTCTACTTTCATGTTGATGCACTTTTGTTCTTCTATTTCTCTTTTAATGCAATTTATGATTCATTTGTTGTTGTTTAATTCCTTGCAATTGAGTAGTGTAGATTTACTTTTCTTGCTTTATGCCTTCCAAATGTTTGATGAAATGCTTGGTTGGATTTTAGTATAGATATTTTCCCTCTTGGCGTAGGTAAAGTAAGTAATGACTCTTGAGTTATCTAGTGCTTTTGTTGATTGATGATCAGAAGTTGCTAGTTGATTTGAATACCACTAAAGCTAGTCTTTCATTATGATTTGGCTAGGACTTGTGGAATTAAGTTAATTCATCCACTTGAATTTTCTTCATAGTTAGAGGTTAACTAAGTGAGAGCAATGGACAATTCTCATCACAATTGATAAGGATAACTAGGATAGGACTTCTAATTCTCATACCTTGCCAAGAGCTTTTCTAGTTGTTAGTTTATTTCCTTTACCATTTACTTTTCTTGTTTCTTATCAAAAACCCCAAAACATACCTCATAACCAATAACAAGAACACTTTATTGTAATTCCTAGGGAGAACGACCCGAGGTTTGAATACTTCGGTTATTTTTATAGGGGTTTGTTACTTGTGACAACCAAATGTTTGTATGAAAGGATTATTTGTTGGTCTAGAAACTATACTTGCAACGAGGATTCATTTGTGAATTCTTTACCACCAAAAATCCATTCATCAGTGTTGCGCGAATTTTGATGCCTCTTGGCCCAATTTTAGAAGCTCCAAGGCTGAATTGAGGTTCTATAAAGAGGGGATATCAACACATATCAAGGGAGCTCACTTAGATAGTTTTAGGGAGTAATTAGGAGTAGGAGTAGGAGTAGTGTAGAATTGCTCTCTTAGGGTTTCATTTTCCATTTTCATGTAGCATTTTATAGCAAGCTTGATCTTTCATTTTGCTTCCTTAATTGTAAGTACTCTCAATTTCCTTTTAATTATAGCACATTTACTTTCATTTTCCTTTGTTCAAGTTACTTGTTCATATTTGAAATTTTGTGTTTCTTGAAATTTTGATTCATGAATTTTATGTTTCATGCTTCCTTTATGTTTGATTGCTTGTTTATGTTTGGTTTTGTTGATAGTTAGTTATAGTTTGTTATTTTCCCTTGCAAATTTTCCATGTTTTACTTTTATGCATATAAGGTGTTTGTGAAAATTCCAACCTTAGATTTTGAGTAGATTTTCCCACCTTGGCTTGTGGTTTGAGTTTCTAGGATACTAGAGTCATAATGTCCGACATTTAGTGGTAATTCTTGGGTAGTTAATTGACTCTTGTTTCCATTGACGCTAGCTTTTTATCAACTAGTTTGGTAAGTTAGCTAGGACTTATGGATTAAGGTCAATTATGCTTGCTTGACTTACTCCTCGATGGTTGGGGTTGACTAGGCGAGATTGACTCATATAATTACCATAGTTGTGGTTATGGCGATGATAGGATTCCTTGGATCCTCATTCCCAAGTCAAGGCTCTTTATTACATTTATAGCATTTTCACTAGATTCGATCTTACTTTCTGTTTACTTGCCTTAATTACAATTTCGCTCATTACTTAGTTCTTTTATTCCTTGGTTCTTTTAATCTTTAATTTCTTGCTTGAAAATCTCCTTTTCCCTCACAACTGAAAGAGAAACACTTACAATTGCATTCTAGGGAGAACGACCCAAGGTTTTATTACTCTCGGTTAATTTGAATTAGAAATATTAAACTTTGATTTTGAGGATTATTTGTTGGTTTGGACTATACTACCAACGAAGAAATTATTTTGCTAAATTTTTGAACCATCGTGATCCTCTCTATCACTAACTAACTAAACTAACTAATGGTTGATGGTGTATGGTAGTGATAGATGATGGTTGAAGAAGGGAGAGAAAATAAGAGAAGAGAGAAAAAGGAAAGAAATGGAAAGAAGATGAGAAAAGAAGAGTGGTGAGACAAGGCAATCCACGCGTACGCGTGGTGTGACGCGTGCACGTGGTGAGGTGAAATGAACGCGATGCGTACGCGTGGGGCAAATAAGAGAGGCGACGTGTACGCGTGGGGTGACGCGTACGCGTGGGTTGGTTTGTGCTAGAGGCACAATTCCAGCCCAAAACTCGCACAACTCTCTGGAATTTGTAGGAGAAGTGGAAATTTTGGATTTCACACGTATGCGTTGATGCACGGAAACTTGTCTCTCAACAAAATTTCCTTCGGCAAGTATATCGAATTGTCGTCAAGTAAAAACTCACAATAGAGTGATTGGTCAAGAAACTTTAATTAGAGGAATGTTCTAGTTGAGCGAAGCAGAAATTTGAGTTGAGTAATTGCAGGAAATTAAATGGTGGGAAAGTAAATAGCAGAAAACGTAAATACTGGAAATAAATGGCAGAATGTAAAGGGCGGAAGGTAAACTGCAGAATCTTAAATGGGGATTTGGGAATATGAGTATAAAAGTAAATGGCAGATAATAAAGAGAATGGGTAAGATCAGAAATGGGGGATTCATTGGGCTCAGGAGATGTTGTATTCTCCGGATCAAGTTCATTCTCATCTCTTTCTCAATCAATGCATTCATTGATCTCCTTGGCAATCTTAAGTGATTGGATTCTAATTCCTTGGCAACCCAATCTCTCTAAACTTGAACAATTGCCCAATTCATTGATTTAATTGCTCATGAGAAGAGATGAAGTATGGTCACTGATTATACCACATGCATTCCCAAATCAAAGAATTGGTAGGATTATATGTCACTATATCCATCCAAACCCCAATTTGGTCCAACATGAGAAAGCATTTCTAGCATGATCTCTTCATTCCTGTTCCAAGGTTCCGAAGAGATCCAAGTATGAATTGCTTCTTTTCCAAGACAACTACCCAATTGGATGAAGATTGAAAGCTTTCTAGTAAAATCAAGAGAAAAGAAAGAAGAAGAATAATGAAAACTATTATTGATCCATCAAATTAAAACAGAGCTCCCTAACCCAATGAAAAGGGATTTAGTTGTTCATAGCTCTGGAAATGGAAGACGAAAATGAAAAGTACATTCTGAAATTAAATCTAGAAGTTGCAGAGAAAGTAAAATATACAGAGTGTAGTTCTCCAAAATGCCAAGCTTTCTTACTAGTTCTAAATTACTCCTATATATACTACTCTTCTGATCTTCTAGTTGGCTCTTCAAGTCTTGGATATGGGCCTTTGGATCTTTAGTTGAAGCAGTTACAGTCTTCAGTGGGCTTAGCTTTGCTTGCAGAGAGAAAGTGAGTCAGGCATGGTGATAAACCACTATTTCATGGTTTATATTGTTCTTAATTGTGTGATTTTATCAAATCTTTACCCACTTATTCATATGATAAGCATGCATTTATAATTCCTTCCTAAAAATACTTCATGGTTGAAAACTTGCTTCCTAGAGACTTTTAATTTTGTATTTTTAATTTTCCTTTATTCCATTCTGTTAACTTCAATGTTAGTAGCACTAACGTGACCACTAACGTTGGCTTTTGGTCCTTCGCAAACGTTATTGGCATTCACCTTTTCCAATAACGTTGCTTCTTGCTTCTTTTCCCCACGTTAGTGTAACTAACGTGGCCCTTAACGTGGGCATGCCCAAGCTTCGAGAGCGTTAGTGACAATCTGTGTGTTAAGTGTTTCAGGCTTTATAGGGCATGAATGACTTGGAGATTAGAAAGGAAGCTTGCAAAAATGGAAGGAACACAAGAAATTGAGGAGATGACCAGCGAGAAGTGACACGGACGCATGGCTCATGCGACCGCGCGACATAGAGGAAATTGCAGTGACGTGGACGCATGGCTCACGCGACTGCGCGGATTGGAAACTGCACAGGTGATGCGAAGGCGTGGACGACACGCCCGCGTGGCAAGGCAAAACACTGGACGACGCGAACGCCTGGATGATGCAATCGCGTGACATGCGCGATCTGCAGAATCTGCAGAATTCGCTGGGGGCGATTTTGGGCCTTGTTTTGACCCAGTTTTCGGCCCAGAAAAGCAGATTAGAGCCAGGGAACATGCAGAGACCAAAGACAACATTCATTCCGCATAATTTTAGTTTTAGATCTGATTTTACTCATCCTCTAGATTTTTCTCTCTACACATTCATAATTCTTAGGATTTTGATTTTATCACTTTTTTGGATTGGGACATTGAGAAGAGTTATTACCTCTGTCAAGACTTCGTCATTCTAGTTTGTTTCCTTACTTGTCACTTACTCTTTCTTGTCCTTTATTCACTCAGAGTTACTCTTGGATTATTTCTAGAATTTATTTATACAAGAACTATTTTTATTTTTAATTGAACCTTTTGATTATTATTTATCATGTCTTTCAATATTTCTCTTCCTTATTTTGTGAAATTTACATTCATAATGAGCGAGTAGTTCCGTAACTTGATTGGGAGATGATTGAAAGGAAACCTTGAGTTGGGTTACTCAAGAGAAAAATTTTAATTGGGTTTATTGTTGGATTGTCTTCTAGTCTCTGACACTAATCCTTTCCAAGGGAGAGGATTGGAACTTGTGAATAGAAATAACTTTCCAACTTGCTTGACTCTCCTCTACCTAGTAAGGGATAACTAAGCAGAACAACCTTCAATCATCAATTAATCTTGAGAGTACTCCAACAAGAATAGGGCTTCCAACTAATCTACTCCCAGTCAAGGTTTTTATTAAAATTACATAATTTCTCTGATTTAATTTCCTGTTTATCAACTCAAACCATTTTTTGAAAATATCTTATTAATAAAATAGCACATCTTTCTGCAATTCGTTGGGAGACGACCTAGGATTCATACTCCCAGTATTTTAGTTTTAATTTTGTGACAATCTTCTAAATTGATAAGTGGATTTTTGGTTGGTTAAGAACTGTACTTACAACGTATCTCTTATAACAATTTCTTAACTCTCCAATTTCCGCCACGTCAATTTTTGGTGCCGTTGCCGGGGAAGTTACAATAGAGTGCTAAGTTATTGATTGGATTTTATTTATTTTCATTTTATTTTATTTTGCTACTATGAGCTGCATGTTTCTTTCGTTAAATAACGCGTTCACTTCCTGATCTAAGCTTGCCAGTATTTGATCCTGAGATTGAAAGAACTATCTCACGAATAAGGCAAGCTCAGCATCGGTTAGTCCTCTCTGAGGGCGAATCTGAAACGTCACTTGAGGAAGAAACAAGCTCCCTTTCTGCTGATTCAGTTGATTTATGTGCAGGTGACATGGCAGCACCTAGGAGAATTACTATCTAGGAGGCTGGAGCCCCTGATTTTACAATGCAACCGTTTCAACCGCATCACCCAGCAGTGGCTACGGATTTTAAAATAAAGACTGCACTGCTCAACTTGATGCCTAAGTTTCATGGCTTACCTGCTCAAAAGCCTATCAAGCACCTTAGAGATTTCCAAGCAGCCTGTTCTACTGTCAGGCGAGATGGTGCAGATAAAACTTCTATTCTATTGAAAGCTTTCCCATTCTCTCTTGAGGGAAAGGCGAGAGAGTGGTACTACACTCAACCCGCAGCAACTGTTTCCGACTGGGATACACTCAGAAGAGAATTTTTTGAAAAATTCTTTCCAGCTGAAGTTACTGATAAACTGAGGAAAGACATTTCCATGATTGTTCAGGACGAATCCGAAACTCTCTATGAATACTGGGAGCGCTTCAACAACCTTCTGGAAGCATGCCCCACCATATGATTGACAAGATAATGTTGCTCGGCTACGTCACACAGGGCATGAGGCCCCAAGATAAAACCACATTGGAAAGTGCTAGCAATGGCAATTGATCAGCGACTTGGCTGAGTCTACAAGGATTCACAGGCAGAAACAAGGCTGGTCAAAGGCTATTGCAGAGGTATCTTCTAGCAAAGAAACTACTGCTTTGGCTCAGAGTATATGTGAAATGACCAACTTACTGAAGCAGATGCAGTTGAGTCAACAACAAGCATAGCAAAGCCAATAGCTAGTCCCACAGAGAGTGTGTGAGATCTGTGCTGATTACAGCCATTATACTGATGAATGTCTGCAGCTCCAGCAGGAAGACAATGCTGTGGCAGCCACTCATAACTTCTATGACCACCCCAACCAAGGGTACAATCAAGGTGGCAGTTACAACCATGGATGGCTGGACAGTTCTAACCAAAGTTGGAGAGATAATTCTAACCAGAATTGGAGGGACAACAATAACAGAGGAGGCAGAGACAATCAAGGATATCAGAGGTGGAATAATAACAACAACAGGCAACAGAACCAGAACCAGCCTTACAGAGCACCTCACCTGAGGCAGTCCCAAGGACCATAGCACAACCAATAATAAGTTCCGCAGATCACTCAATCTAATTCCTCTCCAAGTGACGATGCTCTTCAATCCATTGCACAAGGACAAAGGAACATGAAAACTTCACTTGATGGCCTAGCATCCGCTATACAAGCTCTCATCTCTCAGCTGGCACTACCCAATACTTCAAACACTTAACAGGCAAGCTCCAGTGGAATTCTTTCTCAACCCTTACCCAATCCAAAGGGTGGCATCAATGGCATTACCCTAAGGTCTGGAACCACATTGCAAGAGAGGAATCAGGAGGAGCCAAGCCCACCAGAACATACCTCAGCTGAAGAGGTAGTGGAAATAGAAGTTGTTGAGGAGGAAGAGGACATACAGGACATGGCTGAAGAAGAAGAAGCTCAATCACAGGAAGAAGCACCAAGGGGCGCAGACACTGTAGAAAACGCCATTCCTATTCTATTTCCACAAATTGCAAGGAAGCCCAAGAAGCAGTTGGAACCTGATCCCAAAATGGTAGAAATATTCAAAAAAGTTGAGGTAACTGTTCCCCTTTTTGATGTTATTCAGCAGGTACCTAAATACGCAAAGTTTCTAAAATATTTATGTATACATAAAGACAAAATTAATGAATTAGAAACTATTCCTTTAGGTAGTTCTATATCTGCTTTAATGGGAGGTATACCTGAAAAGTGTAGTGATCTAGGTCCATGTATGGTTAATTGTACTATTGGTAGTGTGGTATTTTCTGACTGCATGTGTGATTTAGGAGCATGTGTGAGTATAATGCCTTTGTCCATATATGATATTTTGAGGCTCCCTCCCTTAAAAAGGTCAGCAGCTCGTTTTGTGTTAGCAGATAAAAGCATTATTATAGTGGTTGGAGTTGCTGAAGATGTATTAGTGGGCATTAAGGGGCTCACATTTCCCATTGACTTTTATATCCTGGAGATGCCCCAAAATGACACAGAGAAGCCATCATCAATCCTACTCGGAAGACCATTCCTGAAAACCTCGAAGTTCAAATTGGATGCTTTTTCAGGAACATACTCTTTTGAAATAGACGGTCGAGTAGTAAGCTTCAATCTGAATGGAGTTATGAAGCACCCTCCGGAAGATCATTCTATCCTCCAGTGTGACATCATAGATGAAACCATGGCTGAAGTTCACCATGAGGAGTTAGAAGAGAAGTACATAGGACAAGCTCCAAGTGTGGAGACACTCTTGGAGGACAATGAGTGCACTTTACCAGCCCCAGATAATCCAGAGCCTGACCATGAACAGAAATTAGAATTAAAGCCCCTCCCTCCACACCTCAAGTATGCTTACCTTGAGGACAAGCAAAAGTTTTCAGTTATTATTGCAAGGGAACTCACTTCCCAACAAGAAGAACAACTACTCAGTGTGCTGAGGAAACACAAAAGAGCAATTGGATGGAGCTTGGCAGACATAGAAGGCATCAACCCTCAAGTTTGTGAGCACAGAATATTTTTAGAAGAGGGAGCTAGGCCTGTTCGTCAATCCCAGAGAAGACTGAATCCCACTATCTTGGAGGTTGTCAAAAAGGAAGTGACTAGACTACTGGAGGCAGATATCATCTACCCCATCTCAGACAGTGAATGGGTAAGCCCAGTACAAGTGGTGCCCAAGAAGTCTGGAGTCACTACAATGAAGAATGAGCATGGAGAGCTCATAGCAACCAGAGTACAGAACGCTTGGAGGGTCAGCATTGATTACAGGCGCCTAAACCAGGCCACTCGTAAGGATCACTACCCCCTTCCATTTATTGATCAAATGCTGGATCGCCTGTCAGGTAAATCACATTATTGCTTTTAGATGGTTACACAGGCTATTTCCAGATTCATATAGCTCCTGAAGATAAGGAAAAGACTACTTTTACATGTCCTTTTGGGACTTATGCTTATAAGAGGATGCTCTTTGGCTTGTGCAATACGCCAGCCACTTTCCAAAGGTGCATGATGAGTCTTTTCTCTGACCTCATTGAGGACTGTATGGAGGTTTTTATGGATGATTTTAGCATTTATGATGATTCCTTTAATCTTTGCTTGGATAGTTTATCTAGAGTATTAGATAGATGTGTCAGCACAAACCTTGCATTGAATTTTGAAAAATGTCACTCTATGGTTAAACAAGGGATTGTACTAGGACATGTTGTGTCTAATACTGGCATTTCTGTGGATCCAGCAAAGGTGGATATTATTTCTAGTTTACCTTACCCCTCCTCTGTGAGGGAAGTCCATTCGTTCCTTGGCCATGCAGGTTTTTACCGAAGATTCATTAAGGACTTTAGTAAGGTAGTACTTCCCTTATCTATACTACTGCAGAAAGATATTGAGTTCGAGTTCAGTGAGGATTGCAAACAAGCGTTTGATAAGCTGAAGACCGCCCTGATTCAAGCTCCAATTGTGAGAGGACTAGACTGGAGCCAGCCATTTGAAATAATGTGCGATGCCTCCAACCATGCAGTAGGAGCAGCGCTGGTTCAGCGTGAAGGTAAGGATCCTTTTGTCATTGCTTATGCGTCTAAGACTTTAGACGTCGCTCAGTCTAATTACACTACTACTGAGAAAGAGCTTCTTGCTATTATTTTTGCTCTGGATAAATTCCGAGCCTATTTAATTGGTACTAAGGTAGTAGTGTACTCAGACCACGCAGCTCTAAAGTATTTATTAGCTAAAAAGGAACCCCAAACCAAGGCTTATACGTTGGATACTGCTATTACAAGAATTTGATTTAGAAATAAAGGATAGGAGTGGTAACCAGAATTTAGTGGCGGACCACTTGAGTCGCCTTGAGCACATTAAAGATGACTCCACTCCTATAGCTGATAATTTCCCATTTGATAACCTGCAAGCAATATCTATGGTAGTCCCTTGGTATGCACCTGTAGCTAATTATCTAGTTAGCCACACCTTTCCTCCAAACTTTACTAAGCATCAAGGAGACAAGTTGAAAAGAGAGTCTAAATATTATATATGGGATGACCTATATTTATGGAGATGTGGCGCTAACCAGGTAATTAGATGATGTGTGCCTCAATCAGAATTCCAGTCCATTTTAGAGGGCTGTCACTCATCTGAGAATGGAGGACATTTTGGCCCTCAAAGAACAGCTAGAAAAATCTTAGATTGTGGATTCTAGTGGCCTACTCCTTTTAAAGACGCTGCTGAATTTTGTAAATCCTGTTTCCCATGCCAAAAATTTGGTAATATATCCAAGAGGGATAAGATGCCTCAACAGATTATGCTTTTCTGTGAAATTTTTTATGTTTGGGGCATTGACTTCATGGGTCTATTTCCAAATTCTAATGGTTATTTTTATATATTGTTAGCTGTAGATTACGTTTCTAAATGGGTGGAAGCAATCCCTACCCGCATTGATGATGCTAACACTGTTGTTTCCTTTGTGAGAAACCACATTATTTGTCGCTTTGGATCACCACGAGCAATCGTGAGCGATCAAGGCACCCATTTTTGTAACAGGAGACTAACAGGATTACTGAAGAAGCATGGGATAATTCATAAAGTAGCAACAGCCTACCACCCTCAGACTAATCAGCAAGCCGAGGTGTCTAACAGAGAGATAAAACGCATATTGTAGAAGATAGTCAAACCTCATAGAAGAGACTGGAGCACCAGGCTACAAGATGCACTCTGGGCATACAGAACAGCATATAAGACACCCATTGGGATGAGTCCCTTCTGCTTAGTTTATGGAAAAGCATGTCATCTTCCAGTTGAAGTGGAGCACAAAACCTTTTGGGCAGTAAAGGAGTGCAACATGGGATTTGAGAAAGCCGGAGCTGAAAGGAGGTTGCAATTGCAAGAATTGGAAAGCCTTCGCCTAGAAGCTTATGAGAACTCAAGGCTGTACAAAGAAAAGATGAAGGCTGTACATGATCAGCACATCAAGAGGAAAGAGTTCCAACCTGGGGACTTAGTCCTCCTTTACAAATCTAGACTGAGGCTCATGCCAGGCAAGTTGAGATCAAGATGGGAAGGTCCGTATAGAGTAGAGAAGGCTGAGCCGTACGGAGTTTTTCACCTAAGTCATCCTTCAAGCTCTGAACTCATCAAAGTTAATGGACATCATTTGAAGCTATATCATGGTGAGAAGGTGACAAAAAACAACGACCTAGAAATCTTCCTCTTGGAGGATCCACTCACAGCAGAAGACTGAGCTAATGGAGCGTCCAACTTAAGGACGTTAAAGCAAAGTGCTAGGTGGGAGACAACCCACCATGGTATGATCGTTCCTTTCTTTATTCTTAGTTTTCTTTTTCAATAACTCTTCTCATTATTAGCACATTTAATTTGCATCTGCATTTGCATATTTTCATTTAAAAAAAAAAAGGTATGCGACGCGACAGCGTCGCTGACGCGTCCGCGTCGCAGGAGAGTAAGAAAGCAAATAAATCGAACAGAGAGTCACGCGGGAGCGTGGCTGGAGGCGTGCATTTGGCACAAATCACCCCACGCGACTGCGTTGCTGACGCATTCGCGTCACATGGGAAACATGCCTCCCACGCGTCCGCGTCACCCATGCGGACGCGTGACCTGAAAATCGACGTAAGAAAGGGTGCACGACCGAAAGTTGTGCAAGAGTGGTGCTGGACTGGTGCTGAAAGCACAAGCCTTACCATGCGGACGCATGGCTCACGCGTCCGCGTCATATCCCAATAATGGCCACTCACGCGATCGCGTCAACCACGCAACCTCGTCACCCTGGAATTTGGCAATAATGCGTTTTTGAACAAAGAGTTGTGCGAGCGCGAGGCTGCCCTCGCGCCAGTAGCACAAAACGCGTCACGCGTCCGCATGACCGACGCGACCGCGTCGATTTATTTTAGTGCTATCCGCGCGAACGCGTACCCCACACGTCCGCGTCGCTTGCGCCGCACAGCTTATCCTAATTTGCCAAATATCTTATCTTTCTCTTCCCCAAATCCTACTTTTTTTTCCCTCCTCCTTCTTTTCTTCCCCTTTCTTCCTCCTTCCTTCTTTCTCACTTTTTACTCTCTCTCTCTCACCACCATTATCAAGGTTTTTCTTCTCTTCCCCTTCCTTACTTTTCTATTCTTCTTAATTTATGTTTTCTTATTCTTTTCTTTTTCTTTTTATTTTCATTATTCATGTTTTCTTTTTCTTTCTTTTTCTTTTAATTGGTGTTAGATATTTAGTAGGGTCGTTATTATTCCTTATATTTGCTTGTAGATTGTTGCAACATTATTTGGCAATTATATATCAATTTTTAAAGGGTTGCTTGCATGTTCAATTTATTATTTTCAATAGCTTACCTACCATGCATGCTATGTGTTTGTGAAAAAACCCATATGGCATTGTGAACTATTTTTGGAATTCTTTTATCCTACTACTCTATTTGCTTGTTTTTCACAAAACCCTTTTTTATATTTTCTTATTTAAATATAATTGTCATTACAAACAAATTATCAGTTCGAAAGGCTTGGTAATCTAACATGGACATTAAATGCTTGATCTATGCTACTCGTGCCTTTTCCTGCATGCCAATAAACACCTTGCATTTAATTATCCCCATATGCACTTGCTATATTTCCATTGATGATTTTCCACATGTTGTCATGACCATGTGTTAACATCATTCATCTTTTAATGTGCATTGATTACCACTTTTTCCGCTCTCTTCCTTGCTCTACCCCTTGACATTTTGACATACTTTCTCTTTTCTCCCTTTTAGGATGGCCACCAAGAAAGGCAAGGAGAAAGCTACTTCCAAACCACCAGCAAGGAGAGGAACAAAACGAGCATTAGTGGCAAAGCCATCTTCAACTGCAGTTAAACCCTCAACAAAACGAATTAAGCGGATTATAAAGGTTGATGAAAAAGAGAAAGCCTTCCCAGCAAAGGACAATGCGTGATTTACCAATCGCTACTATGAGCAGATGTTCTCCATCCTGGTAGAAATGAGTTACAACAACGAATACCTTCTTATCCTCCCAAACCATATTGCTGAATTTGTTGAGCCGTAAATTGCACGAAGACAATGGGGTTTCCTACAGAGACAGCCACGGCAGGTTAATCTTTCCTGGGTTGTCGAGTTCTACTCCAACTTCCACCTGCCAACCCTGCAGTCTGTCTATGTCCGACAGAAGCAAGTCCCCATCATAGAAGAGGCCATTCAACGAGCTTTAGATCTTCCCCCTACTCCAGAAGGACTGGACGCATTTCAGGAAGCCGCACTCAAGCGCCAGATGTACCAATTTGACTGGGACACTGTTCTCAGAGTAATTGCCCTACCTGGCAGCAGATGGATCTATGGATACCATCGTTCCCGTCCTAAGGGAATATTGGCTTCAGCACTTACCTTGGAGGCTCGAGTATGGGCACAGATTATGTCCCATTACGTCTTTCCGAGCACCCACGAGTCCTCCTTCACTGCAGACATGGCCGTTCTACTATGGTGCAACCTTACAGACCAGCCTCTGTACCTACCACGACACATCCGGAATGCTATGGGACACGTACAAATCGCGGGCAACTTACCTTTTCTCGCCCTGGTCTCAGATCTTGTCTCAGTAGTTGGAGTCTCCTACAGAGCTGGGGACACCAAAGCCATGCTTCCACGAGATGATCAGTATGTCCCTAACGGGAAATATATCAGACCTCCGGCAGCCACTACAAGCCAGCCTACTGAACCGGCTGAAGATATTCCTCCTTCATCACCACAAGCACCTACAGCAAATCAGCTGCTCCATCAGATACTCGAGAGGTTGGATCGGCAGGAACACAAAGCAAAGCTAAGAGAGCGCCGTAACAAGCGCCGATTCACATACCTCAAGGAGCTACTTAAGGGAAAATACAGAGACTCAGACACCCCGGACTCCACTTCCTTTACCAGCACAGGGAGCCATGACGGTCCCGACTGTGGAGATACTGCTACCAGCCCACCTTTGTTACTGACAGATGGCACCGAGGACGGTGCAAAGCCTTAAGTGTGGGGAGGTCGGTCAGTACCTGACTTTTGGAGGTAATTTCTCTTCCCTAACACCAATAAAATAGGATATTTAGTTAGTTTTTCTTTTGTAGAATAGGATAAATTGCATAGTAATAGATTAGTTGCATGCATGTTCTACTTGATTGAAAAGACAATAAGTTTCTTCTAAGACCCTATTTTTGGAACAAAATTTCACTAATTTTAATCTAAACTTTTATGTTAAATTTGCTTGAAGTTATATTTGGAACATGGTTTTTGAGCTAAAGAACACACAACCTGTGAGATTTGAGCCTTTATACATGGTTACATTATTTAACCATAATTATTTTATTCTTGTGTGTTTACTTCTCTATGATTGTAATTTATATTTTGTTTCATCCAACATGTCCAATGTTTAATATATTTATATGCTTGCATATGATTAAGGCCATTATTTGTTTAGCTCACTTATCCCAAATAAGCCTACCCTTTCAATTACCTTTGTTAGCCACTTTGAGCCTTTAAATCACATTTGTTCTTTATTTTACCACATTACTAGCCTTAAGCGGAAAAACAATTATATATCCCAATTGAATCTTTAGTTAGCTTAAGATAGAATTGTGTGTTAATTGAGTATGGAAAAATTGTGGGAACAAAAGATAATAAGGGAATGTGTCATGATAATATAATGAGAATTTGGGTGCCTACTCATGTTAAACCATAAAAATTAAAAATCTATGTGCATTAATAAACTACGTTTATTTTTATGAAAAAAAATTATTCAATAATTAATTAGGGGACAAAATTACCCTAATATCAAGTTAAGAATTCAAAGATCAATGCATGTATGATAAAATTAAAATAAAAGTTGATACATGAGTAAGGAATGTGAAAAGAAAATTTTGGGTAGCTAAGTGTGAAATTTAAGCTATAAAGAAATTATATGTGTTAGGTGAAAGCTTGGGCTAATTAAAAATTCAATTTATAAGCTTACTTAGCCATATATGTACCCTTACCCATACCTTGGCCCCATTACAACCTTGAAAAGACCTCATGATGTTTGCATTGGTATATTAATTGTTGTTGATTGGTTAGGTAAAGAACAAAAATTAGAAAGCATGATTAGAGAAGGACAGAGTGATTACCCTATACACTAGAGAGACTAGAGCATACAAACATCATCAGTGAGGGTTCAATGCTTAATTTCTATGTTCCCTGCTTTCATGAGCCACCTTTTTGCATTTTTATCTGTTTTTACTGTATAAGAATTGAATTAGTGGAATTTGATTTGTGATTGTCTTGAAGAGCTTATTTACTTTTGACCAAGTGGACAAGAATCATATAATTGCATTCACATATATAGGTTGCATTGCATTGCATGAGTTTTACATGTTCCTACTCATTTATTTTATCTCCTACAACTAAGCATGAGCACATGCTAATGACTAACTATGGGGAGGTTGATAAACCACTATTTCATGGTTTATATTGTGCTTAATTGTGCGGTTTTATCAAATCTTTACCCACTTATTCATATGATAAGCATGCATTTATAATTCCTTCCTAAAAATACTTCATGGTTGAAAACTTGCTTCCTAGAGACTTTTAATTTTGTATTTTTAATTCTTCTTTATTCCATTCGATGCCGTGATCTGTGTGTTAAGTGTTTCAGGCATTATAGGGTATGAATGACTTGGATATTAGAAAGGAAGCTTGCAAAAATGGAAGGAACATAAGAAATTGAGGAGATGACCAGCGAGAAGTGACGCGGACGCATGGCTCACGCGACCGCGCGACATAGAGAAAATTGCAGTGATGCAGACGCATGGCTCACGTGACCGCGCTGATTGGAAAGTGGACAAGTGACGCGAAGGCGTGGACGACACGCACGCGTGGCAACGCAAAACGC
This sequence comes from Arachis ipaensis, assembly GCF_000816755.2. Classification (NCBI taxonomy): domain Eukaryota; kingdom Viridiplantae; phylum Streptophyta; class Magnoliopsida; order Fabales; family Fabaceae; genus Arachis; species Arachis ipaensis. Next base: position 65,409,063 of record NC_029785.2, on the reverse strand, counting down.
TGGACGACGCGAATGCCTAGATGACGCGATCACGTGACATGCGCGATCTGCAGAATCTGCAAAATTCACTGGGGGCGATTTTGGGCCCTGTTTTGACCCAGTTTTCAGCCCAGAAAAGCATTATAGAGCCAGGGAACATGCAGAGACCAAAGACAACATTCATTCCGCATAATTTTAGTTTTAGATCTGATTTTACTCTTCCTCTAGGTTTTTCTCTCTACACATTCATAGTTCTTAGGATTTTGATTTTATCGCTTTTTTGGATTGGGACATTGAAAAGAGTTATTACCTCCGTCAAGACTTCATCATTCTAGTTTGTTTCCTTACTTGTCACTTACTCTTTCATGTCCTTTATTCACTCAGAGTTACTCTTGGATTATTTCTAGAATTTATTTATACAAGAACTATTTTTATTTTTAATTGATCCTTTTGATTATTATTTATCATGTCTTTCAATATTTCTCTTCCTTATTTTGTGAAATTTACATTCATAATGAGCGAGTAGTTCCATAACTTGATTGGGAGATGATTGAAAGGAAACCTTGAGTTGGATTACTCAAGCAAAAAATTATAATTGAGTTTATTGTTGGATTGTCCTCTAGTCTCTGACACTAATCCTTTCCAAGGGAGAGGATTAGAACTTGTGAATAGAAATAACTTTCCAACTTGCTTGACTCTCCTCTACCTAGTAAGGGATAACTAAGTAGAACAACCTTCAATCATCAATTAATCTTGAGAGTACTCCAACAAGAATAGGGCTTCCAATTAATCTACTCCCAGTCAAGGTTTTTATTAAAATTACATAATTTCTCTGATTTAATTTCCTGTTTATCAACTCAAACCATTTTTTGAAAATATCTGATTAATAAAATAGCACATCTTTCTACAACTCGTTGGGAGACGACCTGGGATTCATACTTCCAGTATTTTAGTTTTAATTTTGTGACAATCCTTCTAAATTGATAAGTGGATTTTTGGTTGGTTAAGAACTGTACTTGCAACGTATCTCTTATAACAATTTCTTAACTCGCCAATTTCCGCCACGTCGCATGGTAGCAAGTTAGTTAGGACGTTAGTGGTGTTAACGTTAAGTGAAAATGTGGGCTCGAGAACGTTAGTGACGATCACCTTTTTCACTAACGTTCCAAACCAAAAATGATCCACGTTAACTTCAACGTTAGTGGCACTAACGTGACCACTAACGTTGCCTCTTGGTCCTTCGCAAACGTTATTGGCATTCACCTTTTCCAGTAACGTTGCTCTTTGCCTCTTTTTCCCACGTTAGTGGTCCACGTTAGTGTAACTAACGTGGCCCTTAACGTGGGCATGTCTAAGCTTCGAGAGCGTTAGTGACACTTACCTTTGTCACTAATGCTTCAAACACCCCTTCTTCCCACGTTAGTGTCTCCCGTTAATTGCATTAATGTGACCACTAACGTGGAGGTGATTGCCATTTCCAACGTTAGTGACAAGGGTGAGTGTCACTAATGTTGGCCTATCATGCTTAGCTCCACGTTACTCTTCACATTAGTGGTCTTAACGTGACCACTAACGTGTGCACTATTGGCTTAATCCAACGTTAGTGACAAGGGTGAGTGTCACTAACGTTGGTGATTGCTTTCTCCTTCCACGTTAGAGTTCACGTTAATTGGATTAACGTGACTCTTAACGTGGCTAAATGTGCCTTTTTGGAATGTTAGTGGCATTCACTTTTACCACTAACGTTGGAGCTCTCCTTCTCCTCTACGTTAGCTACCACGTTAATGTAATTAACGTGGCAACTAACGTGGGCTATGATGGCTTCAAAGGTGTTATTGGCGATCACTTTTTCCGTTAACGCTACAAGCTTTTTTCCATTCCTCGTTAGTGGTCACGTTAATCAGACTAACGTGGCTGCTAACGTGGCTATTCCTTGCTTCCTTTGTCCTGAAATCAAGCAGATAAAGTGCATCAAAGCTCTGTTCAACTCATAAGATCATGCATTATCCATTTTATCATTCAATTCATGCATAATTCTCATGAAATTATGTAAAGTTCACAATGTTTGCTTGAATCAAGATGTAAGTGAATATTTACCCAAAACTTGCTTATTTACTAAGAAAATGCATGAAACTATCCTAAAATAGTAAAGAAAAGGTCAGTGAAACTGGCCAAAATGCCCTGGCATCACAACACCAAACTTAAAGCTTGCTTGTCCCTAAGCAAGTACTGAAACATAAGAATGATGAATGAAAGAACAAGAGAAACAAGTTCTTATTATAGAAGTAAAGTTCTTAGGTTATGGGGTTTAATGCATAGCAACTTAGGTTCATTCCTTTACTTGTTTCCAGGTCCTCATCATGATTTTGAATACTTGCTTAATTGCATCCTATGAGATCTTTATTCCTTGATATCCCTTTCTTTTTAGGGTTTATTGCATTCTTAGGCTAAGTGCTCTGTGAGAGGGCGACTCTTTAAAATAAGCTTTCAGCCAACACTCCCGAGCCAGTTGGTTCAAGGTGTTAGGTGTTGAAACACCCCTAAGGACATACTCCCTCAAGTCTCTTTCCCCCATACATGCACACCACAGGCATATGGTTTATCATTTTCTTTTCCAGTATCTCTTTGGATCACTAAATATTTTGTAGCAAGGTTGCTCTTGATAGTGGATTTTCAGTTGATAATCCCGGGTTAGTTAACCCAAGTTACCAAGTAATGAAGCACTCCAGAGAACTTATTCATCCAAGCAGATCCTTTGTACAGGAACACCACAGACACATCCCTCAAGATTTAAACCCTTGGTGCCTAGCCTTATTTCTTATTATTTTTCTTTCTTTTTCAAACTCTTATTGTCCTTTCTCTTTTTCTTATTGGGGTCTTGTTGTTTGGCTAGTCTCAAAGGATGTGTTCCAAGCATGTGATTTAGAGCATATAGTTACCTATATACCTTGTTGATGAACCAACTTAGCTAATCAATTACCATACCACAAACTTAAGAACTCACTTCACAAGATATACCCCACTCTTATTTTTCATAACATTTTCTTTTTAATTAGCTTAAAAGGACACGCATACATGTAAGCAAGATGAAGATGGAAGCTAGAGACTTAGACCAGCACACATATGACAAAAGTAAAGAAAACAAATACTAGATTCTAGTGACTTAAACTAAAGAGTAACTATTAACAGGGGCACATTCAGACTTCCAATTTGAGCATTCCTAAGCAAATGGAATCAAGCAACAACACAACCTTTTGGTGGTGACTTCTGGCTCTCCCTTTGTTGTCATTATCCATAGCTTTTGCATCCTTCTTCGCCTCCTTGGATGATGGTGCACCATTTTTCCAGAAGATTGATCGGATTCCTGCAAAGTTATTGGAAGTTGCTTGTTCCCAAAGCACTTGGAAAATAGTTAGCATGCATGTATGCTTGTGAATTTCTAAACTCAATTTGGTGTGTGAACACCAAACTTAGTTCCTTGCTTAATGCAACAGATTGAATACATGTAGAGAACCTCATGTGCTTTTATTAATAAAACAACTATGGACTAGAAACTAAACTATTGTTAAGTGGTTTCCCTGATTGGTTGGGCTAGCAACTTGTCATTGAAGAGGTGTAGTGTGATTCTAACTGAAATCTTTGGTGAAACACCAAACTTAGAATTACACATTCACTCTTGGATTGTTTTGGTGTGCAATACCAAACTTAGCTCCTCACAATACAGGGAAAATTACTTGTAACTTTTATTGAAATGATCATGAAAAAGAAACTACCTTAGGTTGGGTTGCCTCCCAACGTAGCGCTCTTTTAGCGTCGCTAGCTCGACAATTTCTCCATTAGTTGAGATGATACTTCATTTTGGGGTTTTCCCCCATGTTGCCCATGTAGTGTTTGAGCCTTTGTCCGTTCACAGTGAAAGTCCTCTTTGAACTTTTCTCCATGATTTCTATGTGTCCATATGGCGAGACTTTTGTAACAAGAAAGGGTCCTGACCACCTTGATTTGAGTTTTTCAGGGAAAAGTCTCAATTTGGAGTTGTAGAGGAGCACTTGCTGTCCTTTTTCGCAGCTCCTGGGTGTCAGATTAGGTCGTGCCTTCTCTTTGCTTTTTCTTTATAGATCTTGGCATTTTCATAGGCTTGAGATCTAAACTCCTCTATTTCCTGCAGCTGCAAGACCCTTTTTTCACCAGCAGCAATGCTATCAAAATTTAGTAGCTTGAGAGCCCAGAGGGCTTTGTGTTCCAACTCCAAGGGTAAATGACAGGCCTTTCCATACACCAGTTGATATGGGGACATCCCGATTGGTGTTTTGAATGCCATTCTGTATGCCCAAAGAGCATCATCTAGCTTCTTCGACCAGTCCTTTCTTGATGCTCTACGGTCTTTTCCATAATCCTTTTCAGCTCTCTGTTAGATATTTCGGTTTGCCCACTTGTTTGGGGGTGGTAAGGCGTGGCAACCTTGTGTTTTACCCCGTATCGTAGGAGAAGAGCTTCTAGTAGTCTGTTACAAAAATGGCTCCCTCCATACTGATGAGCGCTCGTGGGACTCCGAAGCTGCTAAAGATATTCCACTGCTACCAAGATATACTTGTTTGAATATGAGGTTGGGAATGGTCCTATGAAATCGATTCCCCACACATCGAACAGTTCCAGCTCTAAGATGAAATTCTGAGGCATCTCATTTCTTTTGGGTAAGTTTCCAGCTCTTTGGCATTCATTGCAGTTCTTTACTAGTTCTTTGGCATCCTTGAAAAGGGTGGGCCAAAAGAATCCACTTTGTAACACCTTGGCTGCAGTTCTTTCCCCTCCAAAGTGGCCTCCATAGTACGAGCCATGGCAGTTCCATAGGATTTCTCGTCCCTCTTCTTCTGAAACACATCTTCTCAGGATTCCATCTGAACACTTCTTGAAGAGATATGGCTTATCCCAGACAAAATATTTAGCATCATTGATGAGTTTTCTTTTTTGATGTTTGTTGATCTCTGGAGGCAAAGCCCCAGTTGCCTTGAAATTGGCAATGTCTGCAAACTAGGGTGCTTTGTAAACCGTCATTAACTGTTCATCTGGGAAGAACTCATTTACACTTGCATCATGTGTTCCACCTTTATCATGAGGGATTCTGGACAGGTGATCTGCTACCTTATTCTCCACTCCTTTCTTGTCTCTAATCTCAATATTGAATTCCTGCAACAACAAGATCCATCTTATCAGTCTTGGTTTTGATTCCTGCTTGGCAAACAAATATTTAAGTGCTGTGTGATCTGTGAAAACAATCACTTTGGAACCAATGAGGTATGATCTAAACTTGTCAAATGCAAAAACTATTGCCAGCAATTCCTTCTCAGTAGTGGTATAATTTCTTTGAGTGTCATTGAGGACCTTGCTGGCATAGTATATCACATAGACCAAATTATCTTTCCTCTGTCCTAACACTGCCCCAACTGCAAAATCAGATGCATCACACATCAGTTCGAATGGTAAGTTCCAATCAGGTGGGGAAATGATAGGGACGGAGGACAGCCTCTTTTTCAAGTTTTCGAATGCTAGCATACACTTCTCCTCAAAGATAAATGGTGTATCAGATACAAGGAGATTGCTTAAGGGCTTGGCTATCTTTGAAAATTCTTTAATAAATCTTCTGTAAAAACCATCATGCCCTAAAAAGCTCCTAATTGCCTTGACATCACTTGGTGGAGGTAATTTTTCAATGAGTTCCACCTTAGCTCTGTCTACCTCAATACATTGGTTAGAAACTTTATGGCCAAGGACTATTCCTCCTGTCACCATAAAGTGGCACTTTTCCCAATTTAAGACCAGATTGGTCTCTTGACATCTTTTTAACACCAAGGCAAGGTGATTTAGGCAATTAGGGAAGGAGTCCCCGAATACTGAAAAGTCATCCATGAAGACATCAATGAATTTCTCTATCATATCTGGGAAGATAGAAAGCATGCAGCGTTGAAACGTTGCAGGAGCATTACATAGCCCGAATGGCATGCGCCTATACGCAAACACTCCATATGGCAAGTAAATGATGTTTTCTCCTGGTCTCTCAGATCAACCACTATTTGGTTATATCCTGAGTAACCATCGAGAAAACAGTAATATGCGTGTCCTGCAAGTCTTTCCAGTATCTGATCCATAAAGGGGAGTGGGAAGTGATATTTTCTTGTAGCTTCATTGAGTTTTCTATAGTCAATGCACATCCTCCATCCTGTGACCGTTCTTGTAGGGATAAGTCTGTTCCTCTCATTGGGTACTACAGTGATTCCTCCTTTCTTGGGGACCACTTGGATGGCTGACCCACGGGCTATCCGAAATTGGGTAGATTACCCCTCCCTGCCATAGCTTCATGACTTCCTTCTGTACCACTTCTTTCATGAATGGATTCAGCCTCCTTTGGGGTTGGATGGAGGGTTTAGCATCATCTTCCAAAAATATCTTATGCATGCATATGGCCAAACTAATTCCCTTCAAGTCAGTGAGGGTCCATCCAATGGCATCCTTATGCCTTTGTAATACTTGGAGTAGATCCTCCTCTTGGTCTTGGCTGAGGGCTGAGTTTATGATCACTGGGTAACTTTCATTTTCTCCTAAATATGCATATTTGAGAGTGGGCGGCAGTGCCTTTAGTTCAAGTTTGGGTGCCTCTTTTCTTTCATTCTCCTCCTCTAGTGTGCCATGAACATGAACCTCAGCTGTTGCAGCCTCTTCGCTTGATGCTGATTCCTCTTCTTCTGTTAACCCCTCAAATTCTTCTTCTTCAAAAGTCTCTTGTACTGCATCTTCCAGTGAATCCAACCTCATATATTCTCCCAATGGTTCTTATGGGTAACTCATGGCCTTGAATACATTGAATATCATCTTCTCATTGTGTAGTCTAAGGGTAAGCTCACCCTTTTGGACATCAATGATAGCTCCCGCAGTGGTTAAGAATGGTCTTCCCAGAATGATAGAAGCCTTGGCCCCTTCCTTCATATCCAACACTACAAAGTCTGCTGGGAAGATAAAGTCTCCTACCTTTACCAACAAGTCTTCTACTATATCGTGGGGAAACTTGAATGATCGGTCTGCTAGTTGCAAGGCCATTTTTGTTGGCTTGGCCTCCTCAATCCTCATTTTTATCATCATTGCTACGGACATCAGATTTATGCAGGCTCCTAAATCACATAGAGCCTTTTCCACTGTGATTTCCCCTATAATACAAGGAATCTAGAAGCTCCCAGGATCCTTCAATTTCTGGGGTAGTTTGTGCTGAATGATGGCACTACATTCTTCGGTTAGTATCACAGTCTCATTGTTCTTCCAGCTTATCTTATTAGTCATCAACTCCTTCAAGAACTTGGCATAGAGCGGCATTTGCTCTATTACTTCAGCAAAGGGTATGTTAATCTGTAGTTTCTTGAAGATTTCTAAAAATCTTGAGAATTGGCTGTCATCCCCCTTCTTCTTCAATTGTTGAGGGTATGGAACTTTCGGAACGTATGGCTTCAGCACTTCTCCTTCTTGATGTGAATTGGAAGTGGGAACTTGAACTTCATCTTGTTCTTTTTCCTTTTCATTTGAGTCCTTCTCTGGTGGTTTCTTGGAGGTCTCCTTCAATTTCTTCCCACTTCTGAGGGTGATAGCCTGACACTCCTCCCTTGGGTTTGAATCAGTGTTGCTGCAAAGGTTGTGGCTGGGAACTTGCTTAAATAGGTAGCCAATTTGTGTTTCAAGTTTCTTGATGGCAGCATCTTGATTCTGCATATTGGATCGCACTTCCTCTTGGAACATTTTACTGTCTTGAACTTCTTTACATATACGTTCGAGTAGAGTCTCAATCCTTGAGAGTCTATCTTCGGATGATGGTGAGTTGAGATTTAAGGGATGAGAAGGGCCATTTTGGTTTTGATATGGATGTTGAGAGGTATTATTAGGTGGGTGCTGATATGATCTCTGTGTGGAATGTTGGTGAGCTGCATTGTTGTTGGAGTTGTGATGTCTCTGATCTTAGCTTTGATCTTGTTGATTTCCCCACCCAAAGTTTGGGTGGTTCCTCCAACCAGGATTATAAGTTTTGGAGTATGGATCATGGGTCTGCTTGGGTGAATTCCCAAAGTGGTTGGCTTGTTCCTGGTCACCCTCATCCTCTGCATTCACTCCTTCTTGAGATACTGATGAGGTGGTGACTGCTGCCACCTGGTTCCTTTCCATCTTCTTGGTAAGGTCAGCCAGCTGCTTGGTGATCATTTTGTTTTGAGCCAGCAGCGCGTCTGATAAACCCATATTTCATGAGTTCTTTTGTGCTTAATTAGAGTGATTTATTCAACTCTTCACCTACTTATTCACATTAATTGCATGGTTTTACTTTCCCTTCCTTATTATGTCATATTGTGAAAAACATGTTTTCTAAGCTTTAAAAATTAATTATTTTAATTACCTTTATTTCCATTCGATGTCGTGATTAGTGTGTTGAGTAGCTTCAGGTTTCCTAAGGTTGAATGACTTAAAGGATGAAAAAGGAAACATACAAAAATGGAAGGAGAAGGCAAAACGGAGCCTTAAGGAAACTGGTATCCACGCGATCGCATGGACGACGCGATCGCGTGCCAAGCACGAATCAGCAGCGACGCGGCCGCACGACTGACGCGACCGCGCGCCTTAAGCAGAACGCACATGACGCGGTCGCATGACTGACGCGACCGCGTGGAAAGAAAAAGCTCCAGATGACGCGACCGCGTGACCCACGCGGACGCGTGACAGAGGCCACGTATTAGAATTTACAGAATACGCCCCCAGCAATTTCTGAAGCCCTTTTTGGCCCAGATCCAAGTACAGAAAGCATAGATTAGAGGTTATAAAGTGGAAGAATGCATCCATTCAGAGGGAGCTCGCATAATTTTAGTTTTCAATGATTTAGATTTAGTTGAGAGGGATATCTTCTCCTCTCTCTCTTAAGATTTAGGATTTCTTCTTGTTTTAAGAGTGACTCTCAATCCAGGTTTTATATTTCTTTGTTTTAAACTCCCCCTTCACTTTATTTATTTATTTCAGTATCTGAGTTGGCTATTTACCTTTATAATTGGATCTATGAATTTCTTCCATGTTGCAGACTGTTATTTGAATTAATGATAATTGAGGTATTTTCAGTTTATGATTGTTCTCTTTGATTTAAGTTACCATTGCTTCCCATCTAAGGATATTTTTATTATTCTATCAATTTTACTTTTTCCCCTTTTGGTTTTGGTTAAGAATTCAATAACTCAATAGTTATTAATCTCAATATAATTGATAATCGTTATCTTGCTAATTGAGTTGAACTTAAGTAATCCCAACCTTTTCTTAGGAAATAAATAGGATTCAAAGGTCAATTTCATTAGTCCCTTGACTTTCCTTTACCCTAGTAAAGGTTGACCAAGTGGAGTTTAGATTCAACTTTCATTCTAGTAGAGAAAGATAACTACGTTGGACCTCCAACTTCTCTTACCTTGCCAAAAGTCTGCTTTATAGTATTTATTTATTTTAATTGCCATTTGCTTTACTTGTCATTTAAATTACTTGCTTCACATCTTCTAAACCCCGATTACAACCTTTATAGCCAATAATAAGAACATACTTCCTCGCAGTTCCTTGAGAAGACGACCCGAGGTTTGAATACTCGGTTAACAATTTTTAAAGGGGTTTGTTACTTGTGACACCACTTACTTTCCTAACTCACTAATTTTAATTTACTAATTTCTTTTTACCATACTAACCCTCTTGATCTCTTCTCTGATCACTTTCACTTCCTCTAACTTTCTCACTATGGCATATTGAATTTTTTTCATTCCATTTAACATTAATTCAATCACATTTCAATTACTCATTTTCCTTATTCTATTTCTCCCTTACCGCTTTGAGTTTCCTTTGTTTAAATTGCCTATTTGCTTTCATATTTTATCCATTTCCTGGTTTTCTGTTTTTCAGGATGTCTGCCTCACAAAGGAAAGGCAAAGGCAAGGCTACTGGCAAGCGCAAGAGAGAAGATTCCTCCCAATCCATCATTGCTCTAATGCACGATTCCTCATGGCGGGAGAAGAACTTCAGACATCAGGAAAAAGCTGACCAGCTGCTCCCTTCGACTGATCCTATAAAATTTGCAAATCGGTACTGTGAGCTGAAGTACCCGACTTTTGCAAACTCCAGAAATCTATGCCTGGAACGTACCTTGAAGATTCCAGAAGCCTTCCAGCAATACACCACTGATCAAATCAAGAAACGGGGCTGGTTCTTTCTGGAGAGACCACTGACAGAGGTCAATGCATCTTGGGTACGGGAATTCTATTGCAACTACTACCTTACTACCCTAGATGCAGTGAACCTGAGGGGAAAGCAAATTCTGGTCACTGAGGAGGCCATAGAGACCATTCTTCAGCTCCCAGCCAAGTCCGATCAGCCAGATGGTTATGGACAGGCTGAGGAGGACATGGGCCAGATGCGGTTTGATTAGGATGCTGTGAAGGCACGGATAGCTCTCGACCCTGCTGTTCCTTGGGAGATGGGTCAGGACACCACTATGCCTAGAGGGATCAAGAGAGTGTACTTGAATGATGAGGCTCGGCTATGGTATCAGATCTTGAGCAACTATGTGATGCCGAGTACTCATGAGACTGAGATCCCGGCTGCCATGATCACCCTTCTCTGGTGTGTGTTGGAGGGTAAGGACCTGTACTTGCCTCGTTTTATCCGGCATTATATGGCCAGGGTCCACGTCCGAGGCACCCTCCCCTTTCCTTATCTGGTTACACGGCTAGGCCGTCAGGCTGATGTGCCTTGGGAGGATGCCGATGAGCGACCACCAGCAGTGGACTGCAGGAAGATCATCCCTCACAGTAGGAACTTTCTTGTTTTGGGCTACAGACCACCACCTGTCACTGCTACTGATGAGACAGCCCCTCCGTCTGCTGGACCCTCTTCATTCACAGCTGCCCCAGCTGCCCCTGCTGCCACCACTGCACCTGCACCCGCCTCTGAGCCGGTTTATCGCCTCGTGCACCATCTATTCCGCCATCTTGATCAGATGGAGCGCCGTAACAGGCGCCGGTATGAGAGATTGGAGCGCCGCAGCAGGCGACGCTATTCCCATCTGAAGCTGATGATCAAACAGGGCGCCGACATCCCCTCCGAGCCCGACACACCATCCGAGCCATCAGAGGAGGAGGAGGATGAGCACGAGGGGGAGCCTCATTCCCAGGCAGGGACTCATCAGCAGGCAGGCACAGAGCACGCTACACCACAGCAGGAGGCCCCACATCAGCTTGAGGCTGCAGATCCAGAGATCCCGATCCAGTTAGTCCCCCCTCTACAGCAGCCAGACTCTCAGCCCACCACCGCCATCCAGTCAGTCCCCCCACTACAGCAGCCAGACTCTCAGCCCACCACCGCCACAGAGACCCCAACTACCATCCCTACCAGTGATGACACTCCTTCACACCCGGCTTGATTGAGCATCGGGGACAATGCTTCATTTTAAGTGTGGGGAGGTCGCCATCTCTAGCGTTTATGTTGGTGAACTACTACATACTTTTTCTTTTATTTTGGATATTTTTCTGTATTTTTTCTCTTTTTCTTTTGTTGTTATTTTCTGAGTACTTATACATTGCTACTTGTGTATTTTACTCTATTTTCTGCATTCTGCATTTTTTTTGTTCATATTTTAGTTATTTAGTTCATTTTAGTTGTTTAGTTTAGTTTGCAATTCTAACTTATTAGTGGATCAATTAGTATAGTTTACCCTTTTTACATAAGATAGCTTAGTTATAGCTTAGTTTAAATTGACAAATATAAAAAAAAGAGTAAGCTAGGAACTTGAACATAATAGATTTAGATCCATAAAACCTTGTATATATAGCATTACATGATGTAGTTAAACTGACAACATTTCATCAAGGAGAAACATTAAAACTTCAAAGGCTACCCTAAATTACTTTTTAAGAGAATAATGAGAATTTTTAACTAAACCTGCATGACATACATAAGTGATAAATGATTTTT
>NC_029785.2:65388416-65396775 GCF_000816755.2 Arachis ipaensis | reverse complement strand
TGGGAAACCTTTTGGGAACATGGATGATAGAAACAAAAGGTAGAAAAGTTAAAAAAAAATAAAATAAATTTGGGAAGCATGTTCATGAGAAAATTCAAATTAATTAAAATTACCATGTGTATTCAAAAAAAAAGTTAGTTTTCAAGCATGTAAATAAGGGGATGCAAAAAGAACTCCCCAATGCAAAATAAAAAGCAATGCACATGGGATAAAAACAAGAATTGAAACATGAGCATGTGACATCAAAAGCGAGAAAATAGGGAGAATAGGTAAAGAAGCATTATTTTACTAAGTATGTATGTTAGGTGAGATCTTAGTCTAATTAAGGATTCACTTATTAGCTCACTTAGCCTTATACATATATCCTTACTCTTTGCCTTGACCCCATTACAACCTTAATTAAAGACCTCATGAGTTTTGGTATGACTATGTTCTATAATTGTTGATTGGTTAGACGAAAAACAAAGTTATAGAAAGGAAGAATAAAAAGAAGAATAGAGTGATTAACGCAATAAACACTGAGTGATTAGAGAGAAAACACAAAATCCAGTGAGGGTTCAAAAGCTCATTACACATTTATCTTTGATTGTCTTGCAAGTTTTTTTCTCTCATCTCATTTGCAAAAACATGCTTTATTATTTGAGGGTTAGCCATATATGTATATATATCTCCTTGAGAATGTGAAATAATTTGACTACATGTAGGCTTTATATATGAGTGGATGAATTAGAATTGCATGACTCATTACGTAGATGCATTTAGCATAGGTTGCATTTCATAACATTCCATCACTTTAACCTTGATTATTTACCTTGGATTTAGCATGAGGACATGCTAGTGTTTAAGTGTGGGGAGGTTGATAAACCCATATTTCATGAGTTCTTTTGTGCTTAATTAGAGTGATTTATTCAACTCTTCACCTACTTATTCACATTAATTGCATGGTTTTACTTTTCCTTCCTTATTATGTCATATTGTGAAAAACATGTTTTCTAAGCTTTAAAAATTAATTATTTTAATTACCTTTATTTCCATTCGATGCCGTGATTAGTTTGTTGAGTAGCTTCAGGTTTCCTAAGGCTGAATGACTTAAAGGATGAAAAAGGAAACATACAAAAATGGAAGGAGAAGGCAAAACGGAGCCTTAAGGAAACTGGTATCCACGCGATCGCATGGACGACACGATCGCGTGCCAAGCACGAATCAGCAGCGACGCGGCCGCACGACTGACGCGACCGCGCGCCTTAAGCAGAACGCACATGACGCGGTCGCATGACTGACGCGACCGCGTGGAAAGAAAAAGCTCCAGATGACGCGACCGCGTCACAGAGGCCACGTATCAGAATTTACAGAATACGCCCCCAGCGATTTCTGAAGCCCTTTTTGGCCCAGATCCAAGTACAGAAAGCATAGATTAGAGGTTATAAAGTGGAGGAATGCATCCATTCAGAGGGACCTCGCATAATTTTAGTTTTCAATGATTTAGATTTAGTTGAAAGGGAGATCTTCTCCTCTCTCTCTTAGGATTTAGGATTTCTTCTTGTTTTAAGAGTGACTCTCAATCCAGGTTTTATATTTCTTTGTTTTAAACTCCCCCTTCACTTTATTTATTTATTTCAGTATCTGAGTTGGCTATTTACCTTTATAATTGGATCTATGAATTTCTTCCATGTTGCAGACTGTTATTTGAATTAATGATAATTAAGGTATTTTCAGTTTATGATTGTTCTCTTTGATTTAAGTTACCATTGCTTCCCATCTAAGGATATTTTTATTATTCTATCAATTTTACTTTTTTCCCTTTTGGTTCTGGTTAAGAATTCAGTAACTCAACAATTATTAATCTCAATATAATTGATAATCGTTATCTTGCTAATTGATTTGAACTTAAGTAATCCCAACCTTTTCTTAGGAAATAAATAGGATTCAAAGGTCAATTTAATTAGTCCCTTGACTTTCCTTTACCCTAGTAAAGGTTGACCAAGTGGAGTTTAGATTCAACTTTCATTCTAGTAGAGAGAGATAACTACGTTGGACCTCCAACTTCTCTTACCTTGCCAAAAGTCTGCTTTACAGTATTTATTTATTTTAATTGCCATTTGCTTTACTTGTCATTTAAATTACTTGCTTCTCATCTTCTAAACCCCGATTACAACCTTTATAGCCAATAATAAGAATATACTTCCTCGCAGTTCCTTGAGAAGACGACCCGAGGTTTGAATACTCGGTTAACAATTTTTAAAGGGGTTTGTTACTTGTGACACCCAAAATGTTTGTGCGAAGGGATTTTTGTCGGTTTAGACTATATCTACAACGCAACTGTTTCTATGAATCTCTTTACTGGTAAAAATCCTAACGTCAGCGTCCATGTTGTTTAGCTCCATCACTCCTCTAGTATTGCCCCTTTTAGAAGCATAGAAGTAATCATTCTCAGCTACAGTCTCAATGACATCTATGGCTTCTTCAATGGTCTTCTTCTTGTTCAGAGATCCCCCGAATGAGTGGTCCACTGCCTTCTTTGATTCGTAAGAAAGACCCTCATAGAAAATATGTAACTGCACCCATCCATTGAACATATCTGGTGGGCACCTTCTTGTTAAGTCCTTAAACCTCTCCCATGCTTCATAGAGAGTTTCACCATCTTGTTGCCTGAAGGTTTGCACCTCAGCTCTCAACCTGTTGATTCTTTGAGGAGGGTAGAATCTTGCCAAGAATTTGTTCACCACCTCTTCCCAGGTTGTCAGACTCTCCTTCGGGAAGGATTCCAGCTATTTAGCTGCTTTATCCTTGAGTGAGAAGGGAAACAGAAGCAGTCTATAAGTGTCAGGATGAACACCATTAGACTTTACAGTATCACATATCCTTAGGAAAGTGGTGAGATGTTGATTAGGGTCTTCTTGGGAACTTCCTCCAAATGCACAGTTATTCTGGACTAGGGTGATGAGCTGGGGCTTTAGTTCAAAGTTGTTGGCATGTATGGTTGGCTTTTGGATGCTACTTCCACAGTTTTCTGGGTTTGGATTGATGTAAGAGCCTAGAATTCTTCTCTCTTGCCCCGCATGATTCACTGGACCTTCTCTGCCATGGTTGTGAGCCTCTTCTTCATGGTGGTTCTCCATATTCTCCTCCATGTCTGGTTCAAAATATTCTTCCTCCTCCTCAGCACCAACGACTCCCTTTCCTCTTGCTTTCCTCCTTAATCTAAGGAAGGTCCTCTCAGGTTCGGAATCAAAGGAAGTTGAAGCCCCGCTTCTTCTACCTGTCATACAACCAACAAGGCAAAAAGCAAGAAAGAAATTGAATAGAGAAATTACTCTTGTTAGGAATGTTGTTAGTGTGAGTGGTGCAATATATCAAACAGTTAGTGGGTTGGTTAACTGACTTGTAATTAATGACGAAAAACACAACAAACGGGTAAGGGATAAAGGAAATAAAATAACTGAAACTGAAAGTAAATCACTCAAATGGAATTAAAACAAAACAAAAGAAAAAATGCTCAATCTAGTTATCCTCCAACTTAATCATTGTTGATACAAAATCAATCCCCGGCAACGGCGCCATAAACTTGATGCACGGAAACTTGTCTCTCAACAAAATTTCCTTCGGCAAGTATACCGAATTGTCGTCAAGTAAAAACTCACAATAGAGTGAGGTCGAATCCCATAGGGATTGATTGGTCAAGCAACTTTAATTAGAGGAATGTTCTAGTTGAGTGAAGCAGAAATTTGAGTTGAGTAATTGCAGAAAATTAAATGGCTGGAAAGTAAATAGCAAAAGATGTAAATACTAGAAATAAATGGCAGAATGTAAAGGGTGGAAGGTAAACTGCAGAATCTTAAATGGGGATTTGGGAATATGAGCATAAAAGTAAATGGCAGATAATAAAGAGAATGGGTAAGATCAGAAATGGGGGATTCATTGGGCTCAGGAGATGTTGTATTCTCCGGATCAAGTTCATTCTCATCTCTTTCTCAATCAATGCATTCATTGATCTCCTTGGCAATCTTAAGTGATTGGATTCCAATTCCTTGGCAACCCAATATCTCTAAACTTGAACATTTACCCAATTTTTTTATTTAATTGCTCATGAGAAGAGAAGAAGTATGGTCACTGATTATACCACATGCATTCCCAAATCAAAGAATAGGTAAGATTATATGTCACTATATCCATCCAAACCCCAATTTGGTCCAACATGAGAAAGCATTTCTAGCATGATATCTTCATTCCTCTTCCAAGGTTCCAAAGAGATCCAAGTATGAATAGCTTCTTTTCCAAGACAACTACCCAATTGGATGAAGATTAAAAGCTTTCTAGTAAAATCAAGAGAAAAGAAAGAAGAAGAATAATGAAAACTATTATTGATCCATCAAATTACAACAAAGCTCCCTAACCCAATGAAAAGGGGTTTAGTTGTTCATAGCTCTGGAAATGGAAGACGAAAATGAAAAGTACATTCTGAAATTAAATCTAGAAGTTGCAGAGAAAGTAAAATATACAGAGTGTGGTTCTCCAAAATGCCAAGCTTTCTTACTAGTTCAAAACTACTCCTATATATACTACTCTTCTAATTTTCTAGTTGGCTCTTCAAGTCTTGGATATGGGCCTTTGGATCTTTAGTTGAAGCAGTTACAGTCTTCAGTGGGATTAGCTTTGCTTGCAGAGAGAAAGTGAGTCAGGCATGGTAGCAAGTTAGTTAGGACGTTAGTGGTGTTAACGTTAAGTGAAAATGTGGGTTCGAGAACGTTAGTAACGATCACCTTTTTCACTAACGTTCCAAACCAAAAATGATCCACGTTAACTTCAACGTTAGTGGCACTAACGTGACCACTAACGTTGCCTCTTGGTCCTTCGCAAACGTTATTGGCATTCACCTTTTCCAGTAACGTTGCTCTTTGCCTCTTTTTCCCACGTTAGTGGTCCACGTTAGTGTAACTAACGTGGCCCTTAACGTGGGCATGCCTAAGCTTCGAGAGCGTTAGTGACACTTACCTTTGACACTAACGCTTCAAACACTCCTTCTTCCCACGTTAGTGCCTCCCGTTAATTGCATTAACGTGACCACTAACGTGGAGGTGATTGCCATTTCCAACGTTAGTGACAAGGGTGAGTGTCGCTAACATTGGCCTATCATGCTTAGCTTCATGTTACTCTTCACGTTAGTGGTCTTAACATGACCACTAACGTGGGCACTATTGGCTTAATCCAATGTTAGTGACAAAGGTGAGTGTCACTAACGTTGGTGATTGCTTTCTCTTTCCACGTTAGAGTTCATGTTTATTGGATTAACGTGACTCTTAACGTGGCTAAATGTGCCTTTTTGGAATGTTAGTGGCATTCACTTTTACCACTAACGCTGGAGCTCTCCTTCTCCTCTACGTTAGCTACCACGTTAATATAATTAACGTGGTAACTAACGTGGGCTATGATGGCTTCGAAGGCTTTATTAGCAATCACTTTTTCCATTAACGCTACAAGCTTTTTCCCATTCCTCGTTAGTGGTCACGTTAATCAGACTAACGTGGCTGCTAATGTGGCTCTTCCTTGCTTCCTTTGTCCTGAAATCAAGCAGATAAAGTACATCAAAGCTCTGTTCAAGTCATGAGATCATGCATTATCCATTTTATCATTCAATTCATGCATAATTCTCATGAAATCATGTAAAGTTCACAATGTTTGCTTGAATCAAGATGTAAGTGAATATTTACCCAAAACTTGCTTATTTACTAAGAAAATGCATGAAACTATCCTAAAATAGTAAAGAAAAGGTCAGTGAAACTGGCCAAAATGCCCTGGCATCACGCGTTAATGACGCATGCGCGTGGATTGGTGAAAAACTTGGGGTCACGCGTACACATTGGTGACGCATACGCGTGGCATGGTGCTCTGGTTTTCAAAATTTTTCCAAGTTCTTGCACCAAACAGCTACCAAAACACCATAAAACCTTATTTAACATACCAAACTACCAAATAAACTCAACAAACTAAACAAAATATGAAATTAAGCTAATTACCAATATTTACAAAAGAGAAAAAAAGGAAAAGATTTTACCATTATGGGGAGCTCCTCATTAAGGTGGGCTTGTGCTTGAATTCATCTTTGAACATCCACCAATGCTTGGACTCCCAATGATCTCCATTCTTCAAAATTAATGCCACCAAGCCTTGATGGAGTTCCGCACAAGCTAAGGGCTCCCAAAGTTGATCCTCATGTATGCCAGGATCCCAAATCTTATTTCTACACCCGTCTTCAAGTTGATTATCATTAATCCATCCAGGTGGCAAGTAAGATGAATTCTCAATGAAGTACCAAATTCTCCTTCTAGACCCACCTAATTGAGCACTAGTCCAACCTTTGTGTCTCATCTTTGATATGTCAACCAAAATGAGCCTTGATTTGCAACGCCAACCACTAAATATCCTTCTTTTATGCTTCATCCCACAAAGTTCCCTAAGTTGACTGACGACAAGTCATCTTAGCCTAGTTTCACTAGTCTTTTTCTTTTGTTTTCATTAGAATTTTTCACTTTCTTGAGCTACAAGCAAGCTAATTGAGTAGATTTTCATGTTTCCCTTGATTGAATCAACCATGTATGAATTCATGCCATTTCATGAGATTTTATGCTATAATTGTTGCATATTATGATAGAATGAATATCTCATGATTATGAGCATAGCTTTGATGTGTTTGGTTGATTAATGATAGGTGAAGAAAGCTTGGAGAAAGGTTGAAGCAAGAAGGAATGGCTAGGAGTGAAGAGAGGACAATGGAATAAGTGAAATTGAACCAGGAAGCAAAAAGCTGGACCTAAAGTTAGCATCAAACTTTTGCACAAACTTTTGGTTGAAAAGTTAGCCCCAACGTTAGCCCCCTAACTTGGTGGCTAACGTTGGCGCCACAAGCACACAAGGCAAGGCCAACGTTAGGGTCAAAGTTAGACCCCTAACGTTGGCACCAACGTTCATATCAGCAAGTTTTGTGGGCTGCTATGAAAAGTTGGAGCCAAAGTTAGACCCCTAACTTTAGCTCCAACTTTTGGTCCAACTTTTGCAAAACTCCAACCCGGTTCAATTGGTTCACTTTGGTTCTTCTCCAAACATCAAGAGCAATCAACCAAGGCCTCTTTCAACCCAATTCCACCAAGAGCAAAGGCCCAACTCAAGGCTTGAAGATCATTTGAAGAAAGTGTATAAATAGGATAGAATTCAAGTTCTTCAGGGAGCTTTCTTTTAGAATTTTCATAATAGTTTTCGGAGAGCTTTGGATATTGAGTGATCTTTAATTTCTTTGCCTTGGAGAAAGAGAATTCACTTCTCTTCCTCTTCATTTTATTGCTTTCTATTTCAATTGCAATTGTCTTGGATCTTGGGTTGGAGAATTAAAGGAATTCTGTTTCAATCTCACCCTTGGATCTCTCTGCTTTGTTTACTGCAAATTAAATTTTCGTTTCTGTTACTTGCTTCTCATCTACTTTCCTTACAATTTACAATTCCCTTGCAATTGTTCTTGTTGGATCTAGGAAGGCATTGAGATCTAGACTTGGTTTTCTAGTCTCTGGGTCCTGAGATCTGAATTTCCCATTTCACCTCTCTATTTACTGCTTTCTATGTTTATTTACTTTTCTACTATCAGATCCGATCCAATCCCAATTCCCTTTTACTCTTCTGTTTGATGCAATTTAACTTTTCCTTGTTTAATTTCTGCAAATCCACGTCCCAATCCCCTTTACATTTCAAGCAATTTACATTCCTTGCACTTTAAGATTCCGCAATTTACATTTCTTGCACTCTAAGTTTCTGCCATTTAATTTCTTGTTCTTTACGTTTCAGCAATTTATTTCTTGTTCTCTTTACTTCAATGCAATTTAATTCTGCAAGTCACAAAACCATCAACCAAATCTTGATTCGCTTGACTAAATCAACCACTAAACTAAAATTGCTCAATCCTTCAATCCCTGTGGGATCGACCTCACTCCCGTGAGTTTTTATTACTTGATGCGACCCGGTGCACTTGCCGGTTAGATTTGTGTGTTTTGGGAGAGATTCATTTTTCCTCCAAAATACTCATCAAGTTTTTGGCGCCGTTGCCGGGGATTGATTAGATTGACAATGATTAAGTGAGGTGGTGATTTAGATCAAGCACTTTTTCTTTATATTTTTTTTTTAATTTTTGACTAACCCGCTAACTGTTTGACGTTTTGTCTCAACTGACTACACTTAATTTTCAAGAGAATCACTGTGTGCTCCGTTGTTGATTTATATGTCACAGGGAAGAAGTAGTTTCTGAGAAAGAAGAACATCACAACATGAAGCCACAACTCATTACACTAATAGAGAACAATTGTTCCTATGGTGGGAA
>NC_029785.2:65386251-65387722 GCF_000816755.2 Arachis ipaensis | reverse complement strand
ATGGAACAACTGGTTCAAAACCTTGCTAAACTGGGCGAGAGAGAGGGAGAGATGTCCCTAAGAGCCACTGAAGATGACTCGAAGAACAATGAAAAAGCTGCTGGATTGAAAGGGAAAGCAGTTATGGAAAACAAGGAGAAGCCTACGGTGAGAGGAGGAAACCAAAGGCAACAGAAACCTCAACTTCCATGATTAGAGGATGAAGGATGTCAAGCTAGTGACAATAAAAGAGCGCTTGTTGGGAGGCAACCCAACCTGAGGTAGTTCTCTTTTCATATCTATTTTAATAAAAAGGTTAATTAGTTCTATCTATAATGCAAGAAACTAAGTTTGGTGTTGCACACCAAAACAATCTAAAGGAGAATGCAGGATTCTAAGTTTGGTGTTTCACCAAAATCCCATTATAAAACACATTCTCACTCTCTGCATAATGCTGGCTTCAAGCATGATGGATGAACCAGTTAACTATTCTGCTGTTTCCTAGTTTTCAGTTTTATTGCTTTTGAAAAAGAAGAAGAAAAGAATAAAAGTTATTACACATGGTTAATTTGATGCATGAAACCCATTGGCAAGGTACTAAGTTTGGTGTTCCCACACCAAAGTAAGTTCAAAAAGCCCACAAATAAATCATGAAGACTAACCAGTGTTCTAAGTGCTTGGAGAACAAGCAACTTTCAATATCATTGCAGAATATCATACAAGCCTTTGGAGAGATTAAGAATCATCAACCAAAGAAACAAAAGATAAATCTAAAGGCCAGCAATGATGATGATGAGAAGAAAGAAAGCAAGCAAACTCCAAAAGGTTGTATTGTTAAGTGATTCAAGTGTTCCTCAATCCATCTTAATTAAAAGAATCTCTTAGCATAATTCATTTCTTGCTTGGGGACAAGCAAGTTTTAAGTTTGGTGTTGTGATGACAAGTCATCTTAGCCTAGTTTCACTAGTCTTTTTCTTTTGTTTTCATTAGAATTTTGCACTTTCTTGAGCTACAAGCAAGCTAATTGAGTAGATTTTAATGTTTCCCTTGATTGAATCAACCATGTATGAATTCATGCCATTTCATGAGATTTTATGCTATAATTGTTGCATATTATGATAGAATGAATATCTCATGATTATGAGCATATTTTAGAATTTTCATAATAGTTTTTGGAGAGCTTTGGATATTGTGTGATCTTTAATTTCTTTGCCTTGGAGAAAGAGAATTCACTTCTCTTCCTCTTCATTTTATTGCTTTCTATTTCAATTGCAATTGTCTTCGATCTTGGGTTAGAGAATTGAAGGAATTCTGTTTCAATCTCACCCTTGGATCTCTCTGCTTTGTTTACTGCAAATTAAATTTCCGTTTCTGTTACTTGCTTCTCATCTACTTTCCTTACAATTTACAATTCCCTTGCAATTGTTCTTGTTGGATCTAGGAAGGCATTGAGATCTAGACTTGGTTTTCTAGTCTCTGGGTCCTGAGATCT
>NC_029785.2:65375624-65385584 GCF_000816755.2 Arachis ipaensis | reverse complement strand
CTATGTTTTTTCTGCTATCAGATCCGATCCAATCCCAATTCCCTTTTACTCTTCTGTTTGATGCAATTTAACTTTTCCTTGTTTAATTTCTGCAAATCCACATCCCAATCCCCTTTACATTTCAAGCAATTTACATTCCTTGCACTTTAAGATTCCGCAATTTACATTTCTTGCACTCTAAGTTTCTGCCATTTAATTTCTTGTTCTTTACGTTTCGGCAATTTATTTCTTGTTCTCTTTACTTCAATGCAATTTAATTCTGCAAGTCACAAAACCATCAACCAAATCTTGATTCGCTTGACTAAATCAACCACTAAACTAAAATTGCTCAATCCTTCAATCCCTGTGGGATCGACCTCACTCTCGTGAGTTTTTATTACTTGATGCGACCCGGTGCACTTGCCGGTTAGATTTGTGTGTTTTGGGAGAGATTCATTTTTCCTCCAAAATACTCATCATTGACCATCCATTTCAAGCAAGCCATATTCAAGTGGGACAATAAAGCTAATAGAAATGACTTTTACCCACTCAAATGAAGAAGTAGATGACAACCTAGGTAAAGAAGCTTCCAAGGATCTTGACAAAGCGTATTCAACTCCCGTCCTTCTTTTTCTAAGGACCTCCACCTCTTCACAAGATTTCTCAATTTCAATCCTTTGTTCATCAATTTTGTCTAATTCTTCTCCATCACTCAAATCATAAATGGGAGGATGAGAGAAATCTACCTCCACATTGCTTTCTATCTCACTGGGAGAAGGTTCTGCAAGTTCAAAGGATTTACCACCAAGAAGGTTTGATGCATGATCTTCATCACCAAGGGAACTCAATTCTTGCTTCATTCCTTCCAAGTCTTTATTCAAAAATTGTCTTGGAGGTTGTGCACTCTCCTCCTCAACATCAAACTCAATTCTCTTGGAGGAGTTTTCTATGACTCTAGATTCCCATTAAGGCACCGCATCTCCTAAGTCTTCAACCACTTCTTCCTCTTCTTCAATAATCATAGGTTTCTCCAATTGTTCTTACACAAAGCCATATTCCTCATTTTCCACCGGAGTTCCCAATCTCTCCTTCATGCTATTCTCTTCAAATGATTCTCCACATGTGGCCATGGGAGTGCTTTGAGGGTTCAAGCATTGGGAGGCTAATCGATTTGCTACCTCGTCTAAGGTGGTCATGAATTGTAGTACCTCGCTTTTCATCTCTTCTCGCCCTTGAAGAATAAGACCAAAGGTTTCATCTATTGGAGATTGGGGTGGATAAGAGGATTCATTATTTTGGAGAAAGTGTTCAAGATAGGAAAGTGGTTCTTCTTGGTAAGGGTATGGGGGTGGTGTGTATGGAATTTGTGGTCCTTGGGAGTAATTGTATTGGAATATGGGTGGTTCTATAGGTTTTCTCTCATAATGGTCACAAGGATGAGGTAAGGGTAATTGGTTGTATGATGGATGAGGGTCATAGGAAGGTATTTGGTAAAAAAGAGCTTGTGAGTACGGTTGAGGGCTATGTTGAGGATGAGGTTCATAAGCATATAGTGGTGGTTTTTGACAACCACAATGAGGATCACCACATCCATTAGATTGATATGTATTAGGAGTGGAATTATACCTGTAAGAGACCGAGGAGGTTGTTGCCAAGAAGGTTATCCATAAGCTTGTGGCTCCTCTCACCTTTGATTGTTCCATCCTTTATGCATGTTCTCATTGTAATCTCTACTTCCTACAACATAGTTGTAACCACACTTATAGCCAAAAGGGTGAGAATTCATAATAGCAAAAGCAAATGAAAACAAAATCTATTGAGAAACAAAGAAAACCAAATCCTAAAACTAGCAAAAACTAACAAGCAATCCTAAAATCAAGCTATTCACAATATTAACATATGTACAATAACTAATAACAAGGCACACATTTGCAATTCCCCGACAACAGCGCCATTTTGATGAACAGAATTTTGTTGGTATAGAATTTCACAATAAATTCTCGTTGCAAGTATAGTTCTAAACCAACAAACAATTCCTCAATCAAAAATTTGTTTGTCACAAGTATAAACCCCAATAAAAATAAACCGAAGTATTTAAACCTCGGGTTGTCTCTCAAGGAATTGCAGGGAAGTGTTCATGTTATTGGTTATGGGACAAATATTTTTGGGGTTTTGAATAAAGGACAAGAAAAATAAATGACAAGAAAGTAAATGAAACTCAAATGATAAAAAGGTCTTGGCAAGGGTTGATGGTTAAGGATCTTTATCCTTGTCACTAACCACAACATGATAATTGCAAGGATCAATCCCATTAGGTCATCCTCTAACAAGTGAAGGAAAGACAAATGAGCTACATCAATCCTAATCCATAAGTCCTAGCCGCCTTACTAATTAACATAGTGGAAGCTAGAGTCAATGGACACCAATCATCAATCACTTGAAAATTAGCAACTCAAGTTCACCTAAGTTACCATCCCAAGCCAAGAACACAAAAATCTACTCTAACATCCTCTCAAGCACTTTATCAAACACTTGGAAGGCATAAAAGGAAAGCAAGATAAAATGACAACAAAAATAAAATCTACAACTACCAATAGCAAGGAATTAACAATAACAACAACTCAAATCAACAATGAACAAACATGAAACAGAAATTGCATTAAAGAAAAATAAAAGGAACAAGAGTGCATCAACAACAAAGTAAACAAATACAAAGAGTAAAATACTAAACTAGGAAAGCAAAGGTAAAGGAATAAGAAATTATAAAGGAAAAGTGAATCAAAGCATGAATTAAACCTAAATCTAAAGAAATTCTAATCTACATCTAACCTAATTCTAGACAGAAGAGAGAGCTTTTCTCTCTCTAAAAACTAACTAAAGCATGATGAAAATTAAACTATGTGCTCCCCCCATTGATCCCCCTTGAATTCTGCATGTAATAGCCTCAGAAATGAGTTGGATATGGGCCTGGGAAGCTCAGAAATCGCCCCCAGCGTTTTCACTTTAATGAGGTCACGTGCGAGCTGCGACACGTACGCATGGGTCACGCGTACGCGTCGCTTGGCATTTTACTTCCCATGTGTACGCTTCATGTCACGCGTACGCGTCGCCATGCGACTTCATATTCACGTATGCGCGTTTGTTACGCATGTGCGTCGATGTATGCATTCCAAATCCATGATTTTCTATGAATCCTCCATTTTGCATGCTTTTCTCTTCACTCCTTTGATCCATTCCTAGCCTTTTCAACCTGAAATCACTAACAAACACATCAAGGCATATAATGGAATCAAGGTGGATTAAAATTAGCAAATTAAAGGCCTACAAAGCATGTTTTCACTCTTAAGCACAAATTAGGAGAAAATTATGAAACCATGCTATTTCATTGAATAAATATGAGAATAATGGATAAAATCCACTCAATTCAGCATAAAATGTACCACGAAATAGTGATGCATCAGCGCCAAAAACTTGGTGTGGAATTCAAAGTCTACAAACTAATTGGCAAGTGCACCAGGTCGTACCAAGTAACACCTCAGGTGAGTGAGGGTCGATCCCACGAGGATTGATGGAACAAGCAATAATGGTTGAGTGGTTCACTTAGTCAGACAAGCAGAAATGGTGTTTTGAGAATTTAATTGCATTAAACTGTAAATTTAGAGAATTAGAAGACAAACAGTAAACATGGTGTGAAAGTTATGAGAGAAAACAGTTAACGTTTCAGAGTTGTTTCTTTTCCGAATTTCTATTTCTTACCAACTATTTTAATCTTGAAGATTCAATTCATAGCAAACTATATTTGACTAAACCCTAATTCCTTAGTAATTTAGTCTCCTCTAACCTAGTTAACTGCCAATTCCTTGGTAACTTAATTTCAATTAGAGGTTTAAGTCCAATTCTAGTTTATTAATCACAAAAACCCTAATTACCTTTTCACATTAGTCTTGGAAGTACTCACAGAGCACATCCAAGAGCCTGTGCCACGGTGCATGCTTTTTGCTGATGATATCATCTTTATGGGAGAGTCAAGGGAAGACCTAAATGAGAAGTTAGACTTATGGAGACAAGCTCTAGAAGTGTATGGTCTGCGCATAAGTCGTAGCAAGACGGAATATATGGAATGTAAGTTCAATTTGGGAAGGGAAAACCCTAATATAGAGGTGAAGATTGGAGAAAACATCCTACAAAAAGTTAAAAGTTTTAAGTATCTTGGATGAATCATATAGGATAATGGAGAGATTGAACAGGATGTAAATCATAGGATCCAAGCAGGTTGGTCAAAATGACAGAGTGCATCTGGTTTTATATGCGACAAAAAAGTGCCTTTAAAACTTAAAGGTAAATTCTATCGCACTGCTATAAGACCAGCTATGCTTTATGGTACGAAGTGTTGGACAGCCAAAGGAGAGCACGAACATAAGCTGAGTATGGCAGAGATAAAGATGTTGAGATGGATAAGTGGTCATACGCGATTGGATAAAATAAGGAATGAAGATATAAAGGAGAGAGTTAGAGTAGCACCCATTGTAGAAAAGATGGTAGAATCGCGTCTCAGGTGGTTTGAACGTGTGAGAAGAAGACCGATAGAACACCAAGTGATGAGGGTGGATGAGATAGAAGATGGACAAGGGGTGAAATATAGAGGAAGATCTAAGAAGACCATCCATGAGGTGGTCAAATGAGTTCTACATGTAAACGGTCTCTCTGTAGACATGATACATGACAGAGTTCAATGGCATAGTTTGATTCATGTAGCCGATCCCACCTAGTGGGACAAGGCTTTGTGGTTGTTGTGGTTGTTTTATAAGAGGATCATATGTCACGTATCTCGTTAACTCCAAATAATTAGTGATTTAGGAGGAATTGTTTTCAAGCTGTCGTTCAAGTAAATTGTTTTTCCAAGATTTAACAAGAACACAACTAGAACAAGGGTTATTCTTTCGATCTACCCAAATCCTTAAGATGAAGAACAAAAACAAATCCTTGAAATTGAAATCGGTACATTAATTAAAATAGAAGAGTAATAGTATTAACCCATAGAATAAACAGAGCTCCCAACCTTAACAATGGAGGTTTAGTTGCTCATGGCTCAGAGAGAAAACTAGGGTTCCCAAGTGTAAACTGTAGAATGAGGTCCGTAAAAGAGAAGAAAGCTCGAAGGGTTGAATCTTTTTCCTTTAATATCTAATCCTAATAAATGTAAAATATATTTTCTAAAACCTAAATATCTTTTCTTAATTTAAAAAATAAAATCTAAACCTCATTAAATCAAACGAAATCCTCAAGATTACATGAGAGTTCTCTTGGGCCAAGAGTCTGGCGCCACACTTGGGAATTTCCAAGTTTGGCGCCACTATGACCGCATCCAATAAGAGATTTATGATTTCCTAGCGCCAAACTTGAGCTGCATCAAGTTTGGCGCCACAAAGGCCGCATCAAATGTGGCGTATTATGAGTCAGCGCCAAACTTGGGTTGGATGAAGTTTGGCGCCACCATGGTGGCATTTGGCACCATGATTCCAGAAGAATAGTATAAACTATTATATATCGTTTGAAAAATCTAAAATTTAGCTTTCCAATGTTGTTAAAACTGCGTCAATTGGACCTCTGTATAGTGCTGGATACTAGAAAATAGTGAGTAGGCCACTATAACCCTGGTCGTGGCAGAAAAGCAACATCCCGGGGATGTGCCGGGTTGGCATTTTGAATCGACAAGTGATATCACGAGCCAAATAGGGTAGGCATTCATCATGTGCATCTTCTATATGCTTGTTTGCTTTCATTACTTGAGTTATGCCTATTTGATTAATATGTCTAAATGCTAATTGAGTTATCTGTTATACATGAATACTATTTGTGTTTTACTTGCTTGTATTAAATGTGTTTTACTGGTGTTGAGGAGGATCGGGAGGCGGTGTCGATGAGATCACACGGAGGTTAGGTTGGCGAAGGCTGTGGGATACAGCGGCGTGTTTAGTATTAGTTTGAAATTCCCTAAGTTTAGATAACCCTGTTTAAGGTTTATGCCTTAAGTTATTTATTTTTAGTTAAGCTTGAATATCTATTTTCGATGTGAAGTTCTAGGATTGCCTTTGGCGTCTCAGAACCCTATATCTTACATATTGGGCACTGTTATCATACTGAGAACCTCCGGTTCTCATACCATATGTTGTTGTTATTTTCCAGATACAGGTTGCAACCTACCTCAGTGAGTTTGCGAATGGTGACAGAGCGGAGGATCGTTTATTATCTTGTATTTTGGTTATTATGTTGTAACTCACTAACTTTTGTTATTATACTCAGTTGCCCTAGAGGTTTACTTTGAGAGATTAAGTTGTATAAGCTGTTTTAACTCAAAAACTCTGTTATGTCTGTATATGACTAGTCGGCCTAAACTCTGCAGGCCATAGCTAGTACTCTATGTCTATCATACTTATATATACCTATCTTGACTATTATTATATTAAGTCTCATGTTCTATCTCGTGCCTTTACGCTTTTACTTATCGTGTGTAAACGCTTTGCGTTTTGTAATTCCACTTTATACGAATTTTGAACTTTACTCCTTCATCGGGCTCCTAGTTATATAAGTTCTTGGACACATATTATATATTATAAACTTTAGAACTGTCGTGGCACTTTGTTATCCTTTACTTTATGGCTAGAGGTAAGGCTTAGGGTAACAGGGTGTTACATTTAGTGATGTCAGAGCCTGGTCCATCCTCGTGAGCCTGAGGGATGGACCGATTGTACTTTATTGCATACTCTGGGCCAATTTTACTTTCATGCTATTTAGGTTATCTGCTTGATATGCATAGCATGCTTGTTTGTGAGTGCCTTTTTGGGATAATTGAAACATCAAAATTGAGATATTGAGACGGATCACCTTGATATTGCTTGTTTAGTGTGGACAGGAACCTGAATGGCTACTCGTGGACGAGGTCATTCCCGTACACGGAGAGATGGTGAGGATGACCTACCGGCCGACAACCACGCTGAGTTTATGGCGGCTATGACCCACCTAGCAAACACCATGCAAGTAAATGCTGCTGCGACTGCTCAGGCTATGGAAAGGATGGGCAATGGGAATGTTAACGGTAATGGGAGTGGTAATGGCAATGGGAATAGGAGAAGGTCAGGACGCGGTTTGGGAAGTAGTGTTCCAATAAAATTAGCAACCTTTTTGAAAGTTAACCCACCAAGTTCTAGGGGATTGATAGATCCTACTAAGGCAGATGACTGGTTTCAAACCATGGAGCCTGCATTGCAAGCTCAACACGTCCTGGAGAATCAATTCATCGAGTTTGCAGCCTATCAGTTGTTGGGTGAGGCATAACACTGGTGGCAAGGGAAGTGCAGACTGATGCAACTGCAGAATGGGGACATCCCATGGGAACTGTTTCAGACTCTGTTCTATAAGAAGTACTTTTCAGAGTCAATGAGGAAAGCAAGGGAGTTGGAACTCATGCAGCTGAAGCAAGAGCCTATGACCGTAACAGAGTACACCAGCAAGTTTGAGAACCTTTGCAGATTTTTTCGAGGGTTTGCCAAGGATTGCCGTCAGGGGAAGAATCAAGAGATGGGCCGAAATCAGCAACTGGGTCGGGTGTTTACTATGGATGCACGTGATGCGACGGGTTCTAATTCTCAGAGGAGAGGTAACCATATATCTTGGGTATAATATGTTGCTTGAACCTAAGGGTAGCTTAGCTCTATCTTTTGGAGTGCTGTCGTTAGGACCGCAAGCACTTAGAATTTTGTTGGAGTAAACCATGGGAAAAGAAGATTCTAGTAGATGTAGCCGAGAAATTTGGATTCATGATGACGAAGGATCAGAGTAACGCAGCGAAGGAGTGCTGATTAGCATTTTCGAGGGCGAAAATCTTTTTTGAGAGGGGAGGATGTAAGAACCAGAGTTTTTGCGTAAAATCGCTTAAGTAGAGTAGAAATTTTAATGTCCCGTAATAGATTCAAAAATATAAAAATGTTTTTCTAAAATATAACTGTGAGATTTGGATTTAGTAGATTTTTCTAAGTGGAAAAATATTTTCTTTTGAAAATTTTCGCGTAAAAATGCGTATCGGTAGATTAGCTGGTAGAACCAGGTTAAGTCTGTCCAATACTGTGTGAGAGAGAATAAAACAGAAGAAAATCTTAGAAAAGTATTTGAAATAGCAAACCGGATACTTATCTTAAAGGTTAGGCCGAAAGTTAGGCCAAACGAACCAAAAATACTACGCAGTTAGACCGGGCCCAAGTTGGGTCCAAGCCCAACTTATATAAAGTCATAAATGAGCCAAGAAAGCTCATTTTCAGCACAAGAGGGAGAGAGGGTCGTGAGATTGAGAGAGAGAAGATTGTCCACTATTGACACTATTCATCATCTCCTTCTTTGAGTCATAACTTGAGCTACGGTGCTCAGATTGACGAGCCGTTTAGGGCCACGCAAAGCTCTTGACAAAGTCTTCATTTCTAACAAAACCAAGTGGTAAGAAAATCACTTTGTGTTCTTGTTGTTTAGGTGTAATCTAGCTTGGGTGAGTAGTGGGTTTTATCCTAAAAATTCTTTGGGTAAGGTAAGATATCACTAAACCCTTGGGTTTAGTTGAATGTCATAAACCCTAGCTTTGATTCTTGTTGTTTTCATGTCATAGAGTGTTCTTGGTGTTGTTTGGTGTTGAGTGAACGCTTGAAAGCTTGTGGTGAAGTATTTTTATGCGTGGAGGGTAATCGGCCAAGGTATCGTTTCAATTTTTTTTATGTAATACGTAATATTTCGTGAAACTTAGGCTAGTTGACCTTAAGATAGGATTAAATATTTGGGATGTATGTTTAATTGTGTGTGAAATTGATGTTTGAAGATAAGTTGTATGGTGATGATGATATAGCATTTTGAGATGTGAAAAATATAATACTATTGATATTGATTGTTGATTTTAATGACTATAGAGGTTGATGATGAAGGTTGTGATTTATTGTTGTTGATGAGGGTTTGTTGATATTGTAGATGATTAATGATTTTAATGGTGTAAAATTGGTGAAATTGGGTTACTATTAATGGTTGAGTTGAGAAATGATTGGTATGGAATTTTGAGTTGCCTTGGGTGTTGTTTGGGGTTTGTGTAACTAGGCTTGAATTGAGAGATTTGGTAAATTTGAGGTTTAAAGGTTTTTGGTAAAAATGAATTTTTGACGAACTTTGACAGATCATATCTTGAGCTACAATTTTTAAAATTGATTGAATTTTATATAAAATTAAAGATAATTTAAAGAGCTTTAAACCGGTATAGATTTTATAGATATTGGAATTTTGTAGAAAAAGATATGATCGTTGGAAGTTGTTGTCAAAAATCTTATTTCTGTGATGTTGTAGAAATTATGAGTTCTGGTTTGTGTGCGCACCCACACTGCAGTGCATATGCTCTGAACAGGGACCACATTCATACTTGTGCGTACGCACACTCTGGTGCACACGCACACACAGGGATATGTCTTTTGTTGAGGGCGTTCGCACACTCTAGTGTACACACTGATGAGCGGATAATTTATACGCTTTTTGACATTGTTTTTAGTATGTTTTTAGTAGGATCTAGTTACTTTTAGGGATATTTTCATTATTTTTTATGTTAAATTCACATTTCTGGACTTTACTATGAGATTGTGTGTTTTTCTGTGATTTCAGGTATTTTCTGACTGAAATTGAGGGACTTGAGCAGAAATCAGATTCAGAGGTTGAAGAAGGACTGCTGATGCTGTTGGATTCTGACCTCCCTTCACTCAAAGTGGATTTTCTGGAGCTACAGAACTCTAAATGGCGCGCTTCCAATTGCGTTGGAAATTAGACATCCAGGGCTTTCCAGAAACATATAATAGTCCATACTTTGGCCAAGAATAGACGACGTAAACTGGCGTTCAACGCCAGCCTTCAGCCCAAATCTGGCGTCCAGCGCCAGAAAAGGATCCAAAACCAGAGTTGAACGCC
>NC_029785.2:65371701-65375445 GCF_000816755.2 Arachis ipaensis | reverse complement strand
ACACACCAAGTGGGCCCCGGAAGTGGATTTATGCATCAATTACTTACTTCTGTAAACCCTAGTAGCTAGTTTATTATAAATAGGACCTTTTACTATTGTATTAGGTATCTTTGATCAGTTGTATGCTATCTTAGATCATGTTTGAGGGCTGGCCTCTCGGCCATGCCTGGACTATCACTTATGTATTTTCAACGGTAGAGTTTCTACACTCCATAGATTAAGGTGTGGAGCTCTGCTGTTTCTCAAAGATTAATGCAAAGTACTACTGTTTTCTATTCAATTAATCTTATTTCGCTTCTAAGATATTCATTCGTACTTCAATCTGAATGTGATGAACGTGACAATCATCATCATTCCCTATGAACGTGTGCCTGACAACCACTTCCGTTCTACCTTTGACTGAATGAGTATCTCTTAGATCTCTTAATCGGAATCTTCATGGTGTAAGCTAGAATGATGGCGGCATTCAAGAGAATCCGGAAGGTCTAAACCTTGTCTGTGGTATTCCGAGTAGGATTCAATGATTGAATGACTGTGACGAGCTTCAAACTCGCGATTGCCAGGCGTTAGTGACAGATGCAAAAGGATAGTAAATCCTATTCCAGCATGATCGAGAACCGACAGATGAATAGCCGTGCCGTGACAGGGTGCGTTGACCATTTTCACTGAGAGGATAAGATGAAGCCATTGACAAGGGTGATGCCTCCAGACGATTAGCCGTGCCATGACAGGGCATTGGATCATTTTCCCGAGAGATGACCGAAAGTAGCCATTGACAGTGGTGATGTATCACATAAAGCCAGCCATGGAAAGGAGTAAGACGGATTGGATGAAGATAGCAGGAAAGCAGAGGTTCAGAGGAACGAAAAGCATCTCCATTCGCTTATCTGAAATTCCTGCCAATGAATATACTTAAGTATCTCTATCCATTTTATTGTTTATTTTAATCTAATAAAGTATCATGTTTAAATCCGCCTGACTGAGATTTACAAGGTGACCATAGCTTGCTTCATACCAACAATCTCCGTGGGATTCGACCCTTACTCACGTAAGGTATTACTTGGACGACCCAGTGCACTTGCTGGTTAGTTACACGGAGTTGTGAACCATGGTCTTGGCATCATGTTTTTGGCGCCATTTCCAGGGAAAGAAAGAGCAATGAATTTTACATAATTAAAGTGTAATCACGATTCCGCGTACCAAGTTTTTGGCACCGTTGCCGGGGATTGTTTGAGTTTTCGGCAAGCTTTTGGTCCGGTAACATCAGTGCCAAGTTTGATCCGGCAAAAGCACCAAGTTTTTGGTGCCGTTGCCGGGGATTGTTCGAGTTTGGACAACTGACGGTTCATCTTGTTGCTCAGATTAGGTAATTTTCTTTTTGTTTTCTTTTCATAAATTTTTCAAAAATATTTCAAAAATTTCTCATCTGTTTTCGAAAAAAAAATGTTTTCAAAAAAAAATATATTTTTATTCAAAATTTTTAAGAATGAATTCTAGTGTTTCATGAAGCATGTGAAGCCTGGCTGGCTGTAAAGCCATGTCTAAATTTATTTGGACTGAGGCTTGCAATTTGTTATCAAGAGCAATATCTCTGATGTTAAATGCTGAAGCTTGGCTGGCCATTGGCCATGTCTAGTGTTTTGGACTGGAGCTTTCATTGAAAGCTTGGCTGGCTAGTGAGCCATGTCTAATTCCTGGACTGAAGCTTTAGACTAAGAATGCAAGATTCCTGGAATTCATATTAAAAATTTTGGAATCCTTATTTTCCTTTTTCAATTAATTTTCGAAAAATACCAAAAAAATTAGAAAATCATAAAAATCAAAAATATTTTTTGTGTTTCTTGTTTGAGTCTTGAGTCATATCATAAGTTTGGTGTCACTTGCATATGCATCTTGCATTTTTCGAAAATATCATGCATTCATAGTGTTCTTCATGATCTTCAAGTTGTTCTTGGTAAGTCTTCTTATTTGATCTTGATGTTTTCATGTTTTGTGTCTTTTCTTGTTTTACATGTGCATTTTTCGTTTCTAAGAGTCTAAACATGAAAGATTTCTAAGTTTTGGTGTCTTACATGTTTTCTTTGCATAAAAAATTTTTCAAAAATGTGTTCTTGATGTTCATCATGATCTTCATAGTGCTCTTGGTGTTCATCTTGACATTCATAGCATTCTTGCATGCATTCATTGTTTTGATCCATAACTTTCATGCATTGCATCATTTTTCCTGTTTTTCTCTCTCATCATAAAAATTCAAAAAAACAAAAAAAATATCTTTCCCTTTTTCTCTCATCAAATTCGAAAATTTGAGTTGACTTTTTCAAAAATTTTTAAAATCAAGTTGTTTCTTATGAGTCAAATCAAATTTTCAATTTGAAAATCTTATCTTTTTCAAAATCTTTTTCAAAAATCAAATCTTTTTCAAAATTCTTAGTTATTTTCGAAAATTCCAAAAATATTTTTCAAAAATCTTTTTCTTATTTTTATATCAAATTTTCGAAAATAACATGATCAATTAATGTTTTGATTCAAAAATTTGAAGTTTGTTACTTGCTTGTTAAGAAAGATTCAAACTTTAAGTTCTAGAATCATATCTTGTGATTTCTTATGAATCAAGTCATTTATTGAGATTTTAAAAATCAAATCTTTTCTAAAACTAATTTCTAAAATATCTTCATATCTTACCTTTTCAAAAAGTTGGTTTCAAAATATCTTTTCTAACCTCCTAACTTCTTATCTTTTCAAAATTTGTTTCAACTAACTAACTAACTTTTTGTTTGTTTCTTAACTTTTTCAAAACTACCTAACTAACTCTCTCTCTCTAATTTTCGAAAATATCTTCCCTCTTTTTCAAAAATTTCTTTTTAATTAACTAATTATTTTTATCTTTGATTTCAAAATTTTTCAAAAATTACTAACCTTTTTCAAAAACTATTTTCGAAAATCACTAACCCTTTTTCAAAAAAATTATTTTCAAAAATTCTCCATCTCCCATCTTATTTTATTTATTTATTCATCTACTAACATCTCATCTCACATCTCAACCCTCCTCACAGTTGTGTTTCTTCCATTATATTACATTCTTTGTCTCCCCCTCTTCTTCTACTCACATAGGGATCCCTATACTGTGGTATAAAGGATCCATATTATTATTATTATTATTTCTGTGCCCTCTTCTTTGTCATATGAGCAGGAGCAAGGACAAGAGTATTCTTGTTGAAGCTGATCCAGAACCTGAAAGGACTCTGAAGAGAAAATCAAGAGAAGCTAAATTACAACAATCCAAAGATAACCTTTCAGAAATTTTCGAACAAGAAGAGGAGATGGCAGCCGAAAATAATAATAATGTAAGGAAGATGCTTGGTGACTTTACTGCACCTAATTCCAATTTACATAGAAGAAGCATCTCCATTCCTGCCATTAGAGCAAACAACTTTATTAGTAAAGGCTGAAGGCCTTTACATCCCTGCTGATTTCATAGTCCTGGATACTGGAAAGGAAGAGGATGAATCCATAATCCTAGGAAGACCTTTCCTGGCCACAGCAAGAGCTGTGATTGATGTTGACAGAAGTGAACTAGTCCTTCAATGGAATGAGGACTCCCTTGTGTTTAAAACTCAAGGATCTCCCTCTGCAACCATGGAGAGGAAGCATGAAAAGCTTCTGTCAAAGCAGAGTCAACCAGAACCCCCACAGTCAAACTCTAAGTTTGGTGTTGGGAGGCCACAACCAAACTCTAAGTTTGGT
>NC_029785.2:65361010-65371620 GCF_000816755.2 Arachis ipaensis | reverse complement strand
CTTGAGCAGAAATCAGATTCAGAGGTTGAAGAATGACTGCTGATGCTGTTGGATTCTGACCTCCCTGCACTCAAAGCGGATTTTCTGGAGCTACTGAACTCGAAATGGCGCGCTTCCGATTGCGTTGGAAAGTAGACATCCAGGGCTTTCCAGCAATATATAATACTCCATACTTTGGCCAAGAATAGACGACGTAAACTGGTGTTCAACACCAGATTTCTGCCCAAATCTGGCGTCCAGCGCCAGAAAAGGAGCCAAAACCAGAGTTGAACGCCCTGGCGCCATTTCCAGGGAAAGAAAGAGCAATGAATTTTACATAATTAAAGTGTAATCACGATTCCGCGTACCACACACACCCTAAGAATTTTGCATGTTATGCATACACACAACATCATGTGTATGCACACATTGGGAAGTGTCTTCTGTTGAGGGCGTTCACACATATCCATGCGTGCACTCAAATGGAAATTTTTACCTTCTGTGTGTATGCACATCTCTATGCATAAGCACATTTTGAGAAAACTCTTCTGGGAGTGCATACGCACAACTATATGCGTACGCATATTGCCCTGTTTTTCAATGAAAACCTTGTTTTTAACTGTTTTACCTTTCTGGCATTCTTGTGAACTTCTGTAAAGCTTATCTAGCATGTCTTAACTTGTTTTTAGGCTTTAAAGATGGAGACTAACTAGAATAAATTCTGGCAAAAAATTTTGAAGACAAAGACTTAGGTTTCTGGAGTACTGGGGACGGATTAATCGAATGAGAAAAATGGTGACTTAGGCTTTGTATGTCAGTAGGTGGAGTTGTCTTGTAAACTAATGGGGAGCCGGATTGATGATGAGTTGGAATATTGATGATGGATGATGAGATTGGAATGAGTATAAAAGAAATAATGTTATGAGATATGCTGTATCACTGAATTGTTGTGATTGGTAAATCGCTATGCGCCTTGAGCAAGGGCTGTGGCAGTCTCCCGCATGTCAAGGTAGCAGTGCCAGCGTAGGGGCCGAGGCAATCTCCCGCCTATGTTGAGATGTGAGGACTGTGGTTGTCTCCCGCTCAATAACCTTTCTGCTGCCATAGTGAACGCAGGCACTATAACCCGAAAGAGGGTGCCGGGCACTATAACTCACAGGGCGCAAGATAAAGTGCTGGACACTAGAAAATAGTGAGCAGGGCACTATAACCCTGGTCATGGCAGAAAGGTGACATCCTAGGGATGTGTCGGGTTGGCATTTTGAATCGACAAATGACGATATCACGAGCCAAATAGGATAGGCATTCATCATATGCATCTTCTATCTGCTTGTTTGCTTTGATTACTTGAGTTATGCCTATTTGATTAATATGTCTAAATGCTAATTGAGTTATCTGTTATACATGAATACTATTTGTGTTTTACTTGCTTGCATTAAATGTGTTTTACTGGTGTTGAGGAGGATCGGGAGGAAGTGGCAACGGGATCGCATAGAGGTAAGGTTGGCGAAGGCTGTGGGATACAGCGGCGTGTTTAGTATTAGTTAAAAATTCCATAAGTTTAGATAACCCTGTTTATGGTTTATAGTTTAGGTTATTTATTTTTCGTTAAGCTTGAATATTTGTTTTCGATGTGATGTTCTAGGATTACCTTTGGCGTCCCGGAACCTTATATCTTACATATTGGGAACTGTTACCATACTGAGAACCTCCGGTTCTCATACCATATGTTGTTGTTGTTTTTCAGATGCAGGTCGCAACCCACCTCGGTGAGTTTGCTGATGGTGACAGAGCAGGGGATCTTTTATTATCTTGTATTTTGGTTATTATGTTGTAGCTCTCTCACTTTTGTTATTATACTTTGTTGCCCTAGAGGCTTACTTTGAGAGATTAAGTTATATAAGTTGTTTTAACTCAAAATTTCTGTTATGTTTGTATATGACTAGTCGGCCTAAACTCTGCAGGTCGTAGCTAGTACTCTATGTCTATCATACTTATATATATACCTATCTTGACTATTATTATATTAAGT
Organism: Arachis ipaensis; assembly: GCF_000816755.2. Classification (NCBI taxonomy): domain Eukaryota; kingdom Viridiplantae; phylum Streptophyta; class Magnoliopsida; order Fabales; family Fabaceae; genus Arachis; species Arachis ipaensis. Next base: position 65,369,609 of record NC_029785.2, on the reverse strand, counting down.
CTCATGTTGTATCTCGTGCCTTTACGCTTTTAGTTACTGTGTCTAAACGCTTCGTGCTTTGTAATTCCGCTTTATGCGAATTTTGAACTTTATTCCTTCATCGGGCTCCTAGTTTTATAAATTCTTAGACACATATTATATATTATAAAATTTAAAACTATCGTGGTACTTTGTTATCCTTTGCTTTATGGCTAGAGGTAAGGTTTAGGGTAACGAGGTATTACAACTTGAATCATCTATCAGTGATGTGAAGGCTGAGATTCAAAAGATGAAAGCTATTACTAGTAATCCTGATTGGCATTTTCGGCGTTGTCAACTATTGATGCAAAGACAAGCATAGAAAATGGTTGTGGCTTTAAAAGACTATGAAGAGAGACTATGCAAAGAATTAGTTAGTTGAATTAATAGAGTATTTCACCAAAATTTAGGTTGTGCTTGTATTTTTTATTTAGGTTAAATTATTAACATTTGGTATTAATATTTGTCTGAGAACTACTTTTGATGTTAGGTAGTATATTATTTTTGGACATGTTTATCATGTAATCTCCCTAGTATGATTATATACTAATATATGATATATGTCTTGAACTACTTTTATTTATCTTTATCATATATTGCTAGTAAATTTAGTTGTCAATTTATTTCTAAATGAACATTTAAATTTTTAATTATATTGTAATATATATTGTATCGGTTTAGATTTAAAATTAGAATTAATGAAAAACTGGAATGAAAAAGAATGCAACGATGAAGCTAAATTACTTTCCATTATAAAAGATGATCTAATGGAAGCTGAAGAAGTGTGCATATTGATTAATGAATATACAGTTAAATATATTTGCAAAGAACCACGTAAAACTAGTGAACAAACTAGATTCATGGGTTTAAGAAATTTTAAAAGGTCATCCTATTCGATGTTATGAAATGTTTCGAATGAAAAAACATATTTTTATTTAGTTGCATGCAGAGTTAGTTGAACATAGTTTAAAGAGCACTAAACAAATGAAAGTCTAAGAGATGGTTGTGATATTCTTAAATATGGTTGGTCAAGGGATTGGCAATAGAATGATACAAAAAAGATTTTAACATTCTGAAAAAACAGTGAGTAGGTATTTTAAGCAAGTATTACTTGCTTGCTTGAGGTTATCATTCAAATACATAAAAGTCATTAAATCTTATGTTTTGAAAAATTCAAACCAAAATATAAAATGATCAATGATATTTGCCATTTTTTAAGAATGCTATAGGAGTCATTGATGGTACTCAGATTCTATGTGTGGTTAGCTAAACTGAACAAACCAAATTCATTGAAAGGAAAAAATTTTCAACAAAAAATGTAATGACAATATGTGATTAGAATATGTGTTTTATATTTGCATTACCAGGACAGGAAGGCACAGCTCATGATGCTCGTATTTTTAAAGATGCAATCATAAGATCTAGTATGAATTTTTCAAATCCTCCCACAGGTATAATATTTTCTCATAATTATGAAATATTTATATTTTTCTAGATTTATTATTGATATGATAAAAATATTCTTTTTTAGGTAAATATTATTTGGTAAATTCAGGATATCCAACACCAATTAGGTATATTGGTCCATATAGATGTAAACGCTATTATCTTTCAGATTTTAGGCATTCATCTGAATTTGCAAATGGTAATGAAGTGATTAATTATTATCACTCAAGTCTATGCACAATTAAAAGAACTTTTGGTGTGTGGAAGAATAGATTTGTAATTTTGCGTTGTATGCCGAAGTTCAAAATAGAAACTCAAGTTCAAATAGTTAGTGCAACAATGACTATTCATAATTTTATTTGACGATATTTTGAAACAGATTTTGAGTTCACACGGTGTGAAAATGAAAATATTATTGAAAATGACAATGATAATCAAATTGGTGATAGCCTATCCCCAAATTTATCTGGTACCTCTTTTTTAGAAGTGAACATTGTTTGAGACTCTATTCGAAATGAAATTTTATGCACAGATCAAATCTTATCAAGTAGATCAAATCTTAATACTTCTGCAATTAAATTAGTGTTATAGTTATATTTTTGTTTAATTTTATAAACTCGTTTGTCTTATATTATTATAGTTTATAATTATTAGACATTATCAATTATATATATATATATATATATTATCTAATATTATGTAGAATTTATTATAATAGAAGCATTTCAGGTATACTCCTATTCTTTTCTGGAAATTTGAAATGCCATGGTTTAAAGTCATTTAGATTTAATATAAAAAAAATTATATGTTCAGATGTAAGGGAATATACATTATGTGAATATGCACAAAAAAAGTTGTATGAAAGAGTTGCAACCGCAGCGTGATGTAGCATGTTTTCTAGAGGTAAGCATGCTACTGCCAGCCATTGTGGTCCTTTGTCTGACAGATTAGCATAATGTGCATGTGTAGCTTTAAATGGGTGAGCCAGCCAGTAACATTATCGATTGAGAATGTATTTTGTTGGTCCATACAAAGAAAAAAGAATTGAAAATATTTTTTTAAATTAATTATTTATTTAATACCAACAAAAAGAAATATTACTAATAACAGTAAGATCGTCTATGATGATCATCAGGTATATATTATTAATTATTATATCATAGTAAAAAGTTACAAATATGATATAAGAATAAAATTATTTTACGAACGAAGTTGAGATCAATAAAATATATTATTAGTTTGAGAATATTTTTTTGAAAGAGTGGTTTAATTGATCAACTAAAGTTTTTAGTTTATACTTTTTTTCGTCGAAGTAGACCAAAATTAAAAGAAAAGGCAGTTAAATTATTTTTTTGAGAGGTAAAAATATTAATATTTAAGTATAACATTGTTTGTGATGTTGTTGTAATATACAGTAATTAAGAACAAAAAGAGATATTTATTTTTTGTGTATTTCTGTAAGAAATTTGAAAAATAAATATAATAGAATGAATATTAATAATTATAAAATTTAGTGATTCTACTAGCATGAATTCAAAATAAAAATAGTATTTATTGAGAAAAATAAATATTAATTCTAATATCTAAGAGATTATAAGTAGAACAAGTTTAGAGCAGTAATAATATTTTCTTTTTGAAAAATATATTGATTGTAAGAAAAAATAATGTCAAATAATTTTAATTTCAGAAATTATGAAAAAATATAAAATTATTAGAAATAGAGAATGACATGAAAAAAGAAGTAGAGTTACCAAGTTAGACGTACTAAAATAATATTAGTTATAATTAATTTTTGTTATATTAAATTAACTTAATTAAATTTAGTAGAAGTGTTTAACTAGAGTGGACTTGCATATACTACCTGTAAAAATAGCTCAACACTATTACTCTTATATTCTCTCATCTTTCAGCGGCCCTTTGCGGTCTTTTCTTTGTTATCTCAAGGATACAATTGTCATTACCAACTTGAGTGACGACAAATTTTTTTAAACTATCATTTGGTATATGACATATCAGTACTCCAATAAAGTATACTGGAGTACCTAAAACGTATCCTATTATAATATACATATAATATTTAAGATAATATTTTATATAATAACATATTCTAATTTAAAATTTCGTAATTAAAAATTGTTAAAAGAGGAATGCTAGGGGCCAGCAATTTTGGTGTTTTATAACCATCAATTGGTCATCAATAGTGTTTTTAATAGTGTGAGATTACATCTAATAGTGGGAGATCATTCACTTTTGTTTTGATGGTTAAATGCTGGCCAGAAAACACAAAAGTTGTTGGCCCCCTAGACTTTTTCTTGTTAAAATAATAATATTAAAAATTTAATCTAATCTTTATCTTTTTGATAATTTTACATCTAAAAATAATTTTGATCATTGTTATTTGAATAATATTTTATCAATTATAATTAGTTTTGAATCAAATATTGAATAATGATTTCTTAAAAAAAGGATGAGAAAAAATTGGGTCTCCTGGTCTGCGGGGAAGCGTATATTTTGTTTTCTTGTGTGTTGCCGACTTAGTTTTTGTTGGTATTATTAAATTATGAGAAGTGTCAATCATGATGGTTAATCTTTTGTGCGTCAAAAAAGCATTTTAATAGTGTGTCATACAACCGACTATATGACTAAGCAAAGTTGCAAACACATCACAACCTCTCGACACAAACCCTTTACCATTCATTCTCCTCTTCTTCATCACTTAAGAGAAAGCAAAGTCCTCTCTTTCTTCTTTGTTGCCTCTCTTTTCTTTTCAATTGAGACTTCAATCACTGTACAAGCGTTTACCTGTGTTTTCACCTTGATCACCGCCATAACCACCATCTTAAGATTAATTCATTCAAGAAGGGAGAAGTTGGAGCATCATGAATTTTGATCTTAGGTCTAGCGTTCATCATTCTGCTAAGCACGTTTCTACAGTCCAAGCTTCAAAGCTTCACTCTGGTACTCTTCTCTCTTTTTTTTTTATTTCTTTTTTATTTTTTAACATGCTATTCCCATGTGTTGTTTTGTTTGAGCACCTTTTCCTTGTAATTTTGTTTCAAGTATATTTTTCTATTCTATTGAGTTTAACTTTTTTTTTTTTTAATTAAAATCCTGCAATTTTTGCATCTTGTTTGGTGTGTGTCACACGATATGAACTTACGTCTTTTTGTTACAAGTGATTTGGATTTTCTGACTCTAAATTTATCACGTTTGATTTTAAAGTTGTCATTTTTGTTCTATTCACAAGCACCTGCAACTATCATTACAAGAATATTTCTAGGCATTGATTATTGTTGCAACATATCTGGAGGGTGAAGAAGTGAGTGCCACAAAATATTAAAACTTACGAGAGTCTGCCACTACTTTTCCTTCTGAAATTTTTTTTTGACTTTAGAATCTGATTATGCATAAGAAAATAATAATAATAAATCATTAAATTATTTTTTTGGCAAATAATAACCCAACTTTTTTCTTTTCTTTTATTTTTTTTTCTCTCCTTAATGTTTGTTATTTTGCTAACGGTTAATTAAAGAAAGGTAAAAACTCATATGTGGTGCCAAGTTGATAGATAAAAATTATTAAATAATAATTTAGTCAAATATCATCTAACGATTTTTAACTATTAATTTTGAGTAATATTACATGTACACCAAAATCAGTCATCAAAGTCAGCCACCAGTATAAAATACATATTAAAATATAAATACACATTCAAAATAAATTAAACCATACATGTATTTATAGACAAATACAATAATGACTGATTTTGGTGTACAAATAACATCTTTGATTAATTTTTCATAAAAGCAACTACGATTGAGTCTCCACTTTAAAGAAAAATTGGTGCTTAGCAAAATGGATAATCGTCATGATAGTAGGAGTATTAATAAAAGAAATGTTAAAATATAGGAAGAAGAAGAATAGAAGAATCCAGCTGTGGGGTTTGTGCATGCTATAAATGTCGGCATGGCTTTTAAAAACGGCGTTGTGGAAGAGGGATCTAACATGATATGCATGCAAATGAACATATTAGTACCATTGAACATTTCTTAATGTGCTTAAAAATTACTATACAATATGTCATAGTTGTTAGAATTAATTCTTCATGCAATGTGAAATTTGAAGACTTTTCATTTATGTGTTATATATGATCAAATATTCAAATGGATCTAATTTGCACCAATTCTCCATTTTTTTGAATGGCTATAATTGTATGCATTTCACAACTATGAAAGAGTCCCTAATTGTGTTTAAAGCCAACTGGGCTATATATACACACAAAAAATTAATTACCACATTAGTTATTCATATAAAATATATATTGAAATACAAAATACACATTAAAAATATATGAAATAATATTGTATATATAAATAAATACATAGTGATTGATTTGGTGACTAATTTTTATGTGTATATAACAATTTGGCTTTTCATGTATACTAATCATCCTCCGATGTTAAGAGTGGTTAAGTTTTCTGATCTTAATTTAGACAAATGAATTTTTGGAGCATAAAAGTTCCAATTTATTTGGGATGTTTAAAAAATTTTAAATTGGCTAAGTCAGCACAATTGAAGTTCTATTGAAAGTGTTCGTACTCTTGCTAACAGTTATATCTCTAGCAAAGAGTACATGTCAGTTTGGATTGACTTTTAAAAAAAATACTTATTTTTTTCATTTTGTTTAAAAATATTATTTTTAATAGACAAATTTGGATAAATTTTTTTTTAAGTATTAAAAATGTTTTTTGCTTTTGTTTTTTTTAAAAGTACTTTAATTTTAAAAGAAAGTATTTTTTTATTCAAAAATGTCAATCCAAACCAACACTAAATTACTTAGTAATATCACGAGTTACAAGAAATGATTGAAGAACATCAATACGTTTCATGTTTAGTACTTTAACAACAATGTTATATGTACATAAAACATGAGCTACCAAATTAGCTATTATGTATTTGGTAGCTGATTTTTTATGCACACGTGATATGGTTGGTACTTTAATAACATGGTTAAAATATTTAGCTCGGACATTGAATCATATAAAGAAGTTTCTACTTTTTATCCTAGTGCTATCTTCTTGGGTTTGACATGTTGGCTAGAAGAAACTAAAAGAGCATAAATGAGCCCTACCATATTCATATATTTGTTGTTAATTTCTGAGTTTCTGCAGTTGTATCAATGTATCAAATGAAGTTCATTTGTTTTTGCTAGTCAATCTTCTGCCATGACACTTTTTATCATTTCTTTGTGGAATTATTGTGGAAATAGCCTGTTAACTAATCCCTTTAAACCAACAGATGATTATTCAGTGTTCCATTATACAGACGTAGATGACGATCCTCAATCTCACTTCCGATGTCCTTTCTGTGATTTTGAAATTCAAGTTCGCGTGCTCTGCAGCAATTTAGAAGAGGAGCATTGTCCTGACCTAAAAAATGTGGTATGAGCTATCAAGAAACTTCTAGAAACCTTTAGATAGGGATATGGACCTTTTTACTTAAAATTAGAAAAGATGAAATAATACATATGTCTAAATGGTTGAAAGATGATGACTGATTCAATGTTCCAATCTCAGGTTTGTCCTGTCTGTGATCAAAATTTAGGGAGGGATGTTATCAGTCAATTCACTCATTCAAATCCACGAAAGGTGTGCTTTTTACTTTCATCAAAATTTGAAGTGCAACCTGGCACATTTTTACCTCTATCTGCATATATGTCTCATCTAACTCATTCATTGAATTTGATATTTTGATCTATAGTGGATGTGGAAGTCTGAGATATATAATTTCTGGTCCGGTAATTCAGCTATGCTTGGCAAGAAATTGGCTGCAATGGGAAACAAGCAAGAATCAATGCCGGATCCGCTTCTGTCACCGTTTATCTGCAACATGCCTGTCCCAAGCTCTAATGACATCCACCCTAATGAAGACTCCAGCTCCAGCAAGAAGGACTTAGACATTCCTGATGCTAAAAGGTATGATCCTTTTAGGGATTTTGAAGCAGTGTTAAGTTACTATAACTTGAGAAAACGAGAAACTTTCTAAAGCATGTAAGTCAGTAAGTGTGTCACACGGTAGACAGAACTCGGAATGCCAAGGTGCACGCATTCCTTAGCTGCCACGAATACTACCTTTGACGGCCTGCATCTAGCTTTGCCTTGTGCTGCTAATTTCCATAACTTGAAACTCGAAAACACACCCCTACAATTACCACTGTCAACATGGTGAGGCATGTGCTTTGTTAAGCGCCTTTGTTTTTGTTTACCAAGCCTGTTTCCCTGATCCTGAGCAATTTAGATTAATTTAAATATTTGTGACAAGTTAAAAAAGATTAATAACATCATAAATGATTGATAACATCCAAAAAGAAAAGATCATAGTGGAGCATGATGCACCATACATGGTATGCTTACCAAAATGCCCAAGCCAATCAATTGAAACAATCAGAATTATTCTCATTTTAAGATAGTATGATCATGCCCTGTAAGCTTAGTAGTTAGTATCAAAAGTGGAGTTAAGCCTCAGTAGTTCGTAAGATTGGCTGCCAAAAATTATCTCCAAAATCTCAATTGCACTCATTACGTTCTTGAGATTGGTGAAAGTCCACCACGTTAGTCTCTAAGAGTGTGATGAGTCACTTGACGGTAAAAGGGCTGAATGACTAACATGGTGCACTTTTGCAAATATTGGAGACATAATTGTACAATTGAGATCTCAGGACTATTTTAATGCATGCAGCCAATCCAAGGGACAGCTTTGGAACTTTACTCATCAAAAGTGAATTCGATAATACACTGCTGAAATATTGTTTTATGGCTTTGCAGGTCAGGGACAGATGCACCACGCATTGGCGATGAGCAAGATCTACAAGAGAGAAAGCTGATGGCTGATTTTGTTCAAACTTTGGTATTATCAACCATACTATAAGACCGTGATGGTAGAATTTGCAACATCCACGTTGAAGTCATGATGAATTGGCAGAAGCTGCTTTCATAAGAAGATGACTTTTGATGAAGATGCTTTTTCAGCATAACTGGGATTTTAGTTTGGTGAACAAGATTAGGAATGCGAAGTAGTAGTAGTACCGTAGCAGTATAACTGTATAAGAAGTAGTATTCACTTTGGTGATGCAAAA
>NC_029785.2:65329496-65361003 GCF_000816755.2 Arachis ipaensis | reverse complement strand
CATTTTTTTGTATAATTTTTATATATGAAAAAAGATATTAAATGGTGAAAAATCATATTTTATTAAACAATTTGAAAAAAAAAATTGAGAAGATTCGCTCTCAATGAAGCACATCTTTTTTGCATGTGTTTCTTTGGCATTTATAAAACATGATTCTCAAGGCTTGATAAAAATGTTAATTTTACTGAAATTATTGCTTTTCTCACATAACTTGTTACAATTTAGAGTTAATGTAATAAGAATAACTGATTATTAGGCATATTCAAATGCGTATATGCAATTATATGATTTTTTTTTTATTGGATAGATTTTGAAATTCCATGCATTTAAAGTTTTATACAGTGATCAAAAGATATGGATTTATTTGTTTTTTTTTTTATGAAGATGACAATGATGCAGGTCATATAATGTTGTGGGAACTCACTAAAAAAAAGTCATATAATGACCTTTTGAGAAAAATAAAAGTTAGACAAAATAATCACTAAGACATGGCTATGAATACTATCTGTCGTTGTTACTATTGTTAGGAAAAAATATTAGAATAAAAAAATGAGAAATGAGGATAATAATAAATTCAAACTTTATAAAGATTTTTTAATTTTTATTGTCAACAAGAACCTATTTAAATAATTTAAAAAAGTTTAGAAAGTTAATTAAAAAATAAAAAATATAAAACTTAATTGTAAATTTAGTGAAATTATGGTGGAAACTCGGGTGCAGTCGACTTTACGTAAATTTAATAATTGAGAGCCGTTAGATGATTTGACTGATTTGACTAAATTTTCATCTAACTACTCTCGGCTATCAAATTCACGTAAAGTCGACTGCATCTGGGTTTTCACCTGAAATTATATATACCAATCGAATAATAAAACCTTCTGATTATTATTATTCCACATATCTACAAAAGCTAGTAAGAGCATTTTTAAGTTGCAACTTTGTTTGGGAATGATCTGGAATGATGAGATCTGCAATCCGACGAAGTCGATGAGCTTCACAGCTCCCGGCTGATGAAGCGAATGCAAGGTAGTGATTTGCAAAGATACTCCGACGCTCAAGTCAGAATATATCTGAGATGTAGGCTTTTAGGATTAAGTGTATTACATACCTAGGGAAGTTCGAGACTCCCTTTATATAAGTGTTTTTTCAAAGGTTCTGAAAACCGGATCAGTCATCGAACCGCTTGACGTGGCGGAAATTAGCCGATTAAGAATTTATAAATAGAACGGCATTGTAAGTACAGTTCTTAACCGATGAAAATTCGCTTATCAATTTAGAAAGGGTTGTCACAAAATTAGAATAAAAATACTGGGAGTAGGAATCCCAGGTCGTCTCCCAACGAGTTGACAAAGAAGTGCTATTTTATTAGTCAGAAATTTTTCGAGAATTTTTACTGATTGGAGGACGGGAAAAATAAATGATTGTAAATTAAAGCAATGGAAATTATCAAGAGAATTTATTTAATTAAAATAAAAGCCTTGACCGGGAGAAGATTAATTGGAAGTTCTATCCTTGTTGGACTTCCCCCAGTGTAATAGTAAAAGGTTGTTATTTTACTTAGTTATCCCTTACTAAATAAAGGAAAGTCAAGCAACTAACTAACCAACTCTGAATCCCAAGTCCTAATCCTCTCCTAAGGAAGGATTAGAGTCAGAGACTAGAGAGCGAGCCAACAACTTCCAATTAAAATTAACACTTGAGTATTCCAACTCAAAGGTTTCCTTTTAATCAACTCCCCAGTCAAGTGGGAAATCTACTCCATTAACATGAATATAATGTTCACAAGCATATAAAGGGGATAAAAAGAAGACATGATAAATTAAATAAAGTAATAACTGAAAATCAATTAAAGGTAAAAATAGTTCTTTGCATTAATAAATTCCAAAAGCCATAAACATACTTATCTGAACAGGGTTAATAAGCACTAAAAGAGTAAAGGAATAAGGAAACAAACTAGAATAATAAAACTTCAACGGAAGTAGTAACTCTTCTCAATATCTAAATCAAAAAGCATAAACTCTAAAAACTATGAATGTGAAGGAAATATAGAGGAAGTAGTAATTTCTCTCTAAGATTCAAAACTAAAACTAAAACTATGCGAATGAGAATGTGTGTTGAGTCTCTGCTCGTCCCCTGGCTCTAGTCTGTGTTTCTGGGCTGAAAACTAGGTCCAAACTCAGCCCAAAATCGCCCCCAGCATTTTCTGTGATTTCTGCAGATAGCGCATGTCACGCGTACGCGTCAGGCACGCGCACGCGTCGTCGTGCGAACTCCAATTCACGCGCACGCGTGAGCCAAGAGTGCGCGTCGCTTCTCGCTGGTTATCTCCTTTATTTCTTGTGCTCCTTCTAATTTTGCATGTTTCCTTTCCATCCTCTAAGCCATTCCTGCCCTATAAAGCCTGAAAACACTTAACGCACAGATCACGACATCGAATGGTATAAAGAGGAATTAAAAATACACAATTTAAAGGCTTAGGAAGCAAGTTTTCAATCATAGAGTAGAAATGGGAAGGAATTATAAAATCATGAAAACTGTATGAATAAGTGTGCAAAGACTTGATAAAAACCACTCAATTGAGCACAAGATAAACCATAAAATAGTGGTTTATCAATCTTCCCACACTTAAACATTAGCATGTCCTCATGCTAAGCTTAAGGAAACAAAAGGAATGAATGGGGGAAAGTAAGACTCATGAGATGCAACCTATGAATGCAACTATATGCTAAGATGTTTCTGTCTACTTGGTTAAAAGTAAACAAGTTCTCCAAGACAAACATAAGTCAGATTCCACTAATTCAAACCACACAATAAAAGATAAGTAAACTTGTAAGAAGATAGCTCATGAAAGCAGGGAACATAGAATCAAGCTTTGAACCCTTACTGGTAGTGTATATGCACTCTAATCTCTCAAGTGTCTAGGGTTAATCACTCTACTTTTCTCTAGTCATGCCTTCTAGACTTTGTTTTTCATCTAACCAATCAACAAAAATTTAGTATACCAATGCAAACATCATGAGGTCTTTTCAAGGTTGTAATGGGGCTAAGGTAAGGGTAAGGATATATGTATGGCCAAGAGAGCTATAATATGAATCTTTGCCTAACCTAAACTCTCACCTAACACACACACACACACTCTCTATGTAACTCTAAATTCACGCCTAGCTACCCATAATTCCCACTTTTACATCACATACTCATGTACCAAATTATCTTTTATTTTATTACATATGCATTGATCTTTTATTAAATTTAACATTGGGGTAATTTTGTCTCCTTATTTATTTATTTATTTGAATATTTTTGGTTTGATTTTTTTTTTGAAAGTATAAAAGTAAACATAACATATCAATGCACATGGATTTTTTTACTTTTTCTGGTCTCACATGAGTAGGTACCCAAATTCCCAATATTTTGTCAATAAAACATTGTACACTTTCATCAACCCAAGTTCCAACAGTTCCCCACACTTAATTGACACACCATCTCTATCTTAAGCTAACCAAAGATTCAATTGGGATAATTAATTGTTTTTCCGCTTAAGACTAGTGATGTGGTAAAATATAGAACAAAAGGGGATTAAAAGGCTCAAAGTGGCAAACAAAGGTAATTGAAAAGGTAGGCTAATTGGGATAAGTGAGCTAAAATCAAATGATGGTCTCAATCATATGCAAGCATGTAAATATACTAAACAATGGACATATAGAATGGAACAAAATATAGATTACAATCATAGAGAAGAAACACACAAGAATAACATATTATGGTTAAATAGTGTAACCATGTAATCAAGCTCAAATCCCACAGGTTGTGTGTCCTCAGCTATAACCTATGTTCCAAATTACAATTTTCAAACAAGTTTAACACAAATTTTCAATTTAAATTAGTGAAATATTATAAAAAGGGACTTCGAAAAGAGACTCATTACTTCAACCAAGCAAAAAATACATGCAAACAATTATTTTCATGCAATCTATCCTAGATAACAAAGGAAAAAGTCAAATGTTGGTGTTAAGAGAGAGAGAGCTTACCTCCGAAAGTCAAGGACTGACCTCCCCATACTTAAGGCTTGGCACGGTCCTCTGTGCCATCAGTAAGGAGTAAGGAAGGGCTGGAAGCATTGCCTCCAGTGTCTGGTTTGCCTTGGCTCTCTGTACTACTGGATGAAGGGGATTCTGGGGTGTCCTTCTGTTCTGAAGGTGGGTGTGTACCAACTATGAGGTCCTTCAAATAGTTGTATCGACGCTTGTTATGGCGATCCATTTGCTCCATCCGCCGGTGACGAACGGATTTTCTGTCGGTAAAGAATTTTACAAATAAATTCTCGTTGCTAGTATAGTTTCTAAACCAATAAAGAATCCTTTTATACAAAAACTTGTTTGTCACTTAAACAAACCCAATAAAAGTAAACCGATGTATTTAAACCTCGAGTCCTCTCTCAAGGAATTGCAGGGAGGTGTAGTTATTATTGGTTATGAAAAAGTATCTTTTGGATTTTTGGATAAGGAACAAGAAAAGTAAATTGCAAGAAATTAAATTAATAACTAAGAAAACTCTTGGCAAGATATATGAAAATTGGACGTCCTATCCTAGTTATCCTTATCAATTGTGATGAGAATTGTTCATTGCTCCCACTTGGTTATCCTCTAACTATGAAAGAAGGTCAAGTGGATAAATCAATATGAATCCTCAAGTCCTAGTCAACTTCCAAGGAGAGACTAGAGTTAGTAGAATTCAAGTCAATTAGCAACTCTCAATTATCAATCAACAAGGGAGTTTAATAACTCAAGCGTCTCCAATTAATCAATTCAAGCTAAGAATGTAAAAAGCTAAATTAAAATCATAAATATAAAATACCTCAAATTGCATTAAATAAAGAAAGCAAATCTAACATGGAGTTCATAAACCAAATTAGGAAAATAAGTAAACTAGAATGCTAGAATAAGTAAAAAGTATAAGAGAAACTAAATTAAAGGAACATTGAACCTGGAATTGAAGAAGAAATAAACCTAAAACTAAGAGAATCCTAAATCCTAAAACCTAGAGAGAGGAGAGAGCCTCTCTCTCTCTAGAAACTACATCTAAAACCTAAAATTGTGAATAATGAGAAGTGTCCCCTCATTCCTCCACTCTGCAGCCTTTAATCTATGTTTTCTGGGCTTGAAACTGGACCAGAAATAGCCCAAAAATTGCCCCCAGCGATTTCTGGGTCACTGACCTTTTCACAGATGCGCGCGTCCACGTCCATGCCGCGTGAGCGCCCCCTGGACTGCACGGCCACTATAGCAAATTATATATCATTTCGAAGCCCCGGATATTAGCTTTCCAATGCAACTAAAACCGCCTCATTTGGATCTCTGTAGCTCAAGTTATGATCGATTGAGTGCGAAGAGGTTAGGGCTGACAGCATTAGCAATTCCTTCAACTTGTTGTATTCTTTCCACTTTTTCATGCTTACTTTCAATCTTCTAAGCCATTTCTGCCCTATAAATCCTGAAATCACTTAACACACATATCAAGGCATCGAATGGTTATAAGAGAGGATTAAAATTAGTAAAATTTAAGAGCAACGAAGCATGTTTTCAATCACAGCACAAAATCAGGAAGGAAACTGTAAAACCATGCATTTTGTATGAATAAGTGTATGAAAGATTGATAAAATCCACTCAATTGAGCACAAGATAAACCGTAACATAGCGGTTTATCAATCTTCCCACACTTAAACATTAGCATGTCCTCATTCTAAGCTCAAGAGAAACTATAAGAGAGTGAAGAGGAATGGTATAATGTATGAAATGCAACCTATCTATATGAATGCAACTAAATGTGAAATGCTTCTACCTACTTGGTTAAAAGTAAATAAACCTTTCAAGAGCAAATATGAACTGGATTTCACTAATTTAAATTATAAAAATGAAGTACAAATAGACTTGCAGAAGAAAATAGCTCATGAAAGCCGGGAACAAAGAATCGAGCATCGAACCCTCACCGGAAGTGTATACACTCTAATCACTCAAGTGTTTAAGGTTCAATTCTCTCAATTCTCTACTAATCTTGCTTTCTAAAGCTTGCTCTTCTTCTGCCAATCAACAGAAATTTAATGCACAAATACACATATCAAGAGGTCTTTTCAAGGGTTGTAATGGGGTTAGGGTCAAGGTAGGATTGTATTTGGTCAAGTGGACTGAAATATGAATCCTTAATTAGCCTAAACTTACCACCTAACCTAAGACAATCCAGGTAATCACAATGCAAAATCTAACTACCCATTAACTGCGTTTCCCACGTATTCATGCATCCCAAATTTAAGTACAACTCCTATGCATTGATATTATTATTTTACTTGAGGTATTTTGTCCCCTTTTATTATTTGCTCTCTCTTTTTTTTTCTTTTTCTCATCATTATTTTGTTTTCTTTTTCTTTTTCTTTTTATTTTCTTTTGTTTTTTTCTCAATGCATATGATTAAGGTTTGAATGCATGAACATGTGACGTGGCGGAAATTGGCGAGTTAAGAAATTGTTATAAGAGATACGTTGCAAGTACAGTTCTTAACCAACCAAAAATTCACTTATCAATTTAGAAGGGTTGTCACAAAATTAAAATTAAAATACTGGGAGTATGAATCCCAGGTTGTCTCCCAACGAGTTGCAAAAAGGTGTGCTATTTTATTAATCAGATGTTTTCTAAAATGGTTTGAGTTGATAAACAGGAAATTAAATCAGAGAAATTATGTAATTTTAATAAAAACCTTGACTGGGAGTAGATTAGTTGGAAGCCCTATTCTTGTTGGAGTACTCTCAAGATTAATTGATAATTGAAGGTTGTTCTGCTTAGTTATCCCTTACTAGGTAGAGGAAAGTCAAGCAAGTTGGAAAGCTATTTCTATTCACAAGTTCCAATCCTCTCCCTTGGAAAGGATTAGTGTCAGTGACTAGAGGACAATCCAACAATAAACCCAATTACAATTTTTTTCTTGAGTGTTCCAACTCAAGGTTCTCCTTTCAATCAACTCCCAATCAAGTTATGGAACTACTTGCTCATTATGAATGTAAACTTCACAACATAAGAAAGGAAACTAAAGAAAGACATGATAAATAATAATAAAAAAGATCAATTAAAAATAAAAGTAGTTCTTGTATTAATAAATTCTAAAAATAATCCAATAGTAATTCTGAATAAATTGAAGACATGGAAGAGTAAGAGACAATAAGAAAACAAATTAGAATGATGAAGTTCTGACGGAGGTAATAACTCTTCTCAATATCCCAATCCAAAAAGCAATAAAATCAAAATCCTAAGAACTATGAATGTGTAGAGAGAAAACCTAGAGGAGAGGTAAAATCATATCTATAACTAAAACTAGATAGAATGAATGTTGTCTTCTGGTCTCTGCATGTTCCCTAGCTCTAATCTGCTTTTCTGGGCCGAAAACTGGGTCAAAAGAGGGCAAAAATTGCCCCCAGCGAATTCTGCAGATTCTGCAGATCGCGCAAGTCACGCGATCGCGTCATCCAGGCGTTCGCGTCATCCAGCGTTTCGCCTTGCCACGCGGGAGCGTCGTCCACGCCTTCGCGTCACTTGTGCAGTTTCCAATCCGTGTGGTCGCGTGAGCCATGCGTCCGCGTCACCGCAATTTCCTCTATGTCGCGCGGTCGCGTGAGCCATGTGTCTGCGTCACTTCTTGCCGGTCATCTCCTTAATTTCTTGTGTTCCTTCCATTTTTTGCAAGCTTCCTTTCTAATCTCCAAGTCATTTATGCCCTATAAAGCCTGAAACACTTAACACACAGATCACGACATCGAATGGAATAAAGGAGAATTAAAATACAAAATTAAAAGTCTCTAGGAAGCAAGTTTTCAACCATGAAGTATTTTTAGGAAAGAATTATAAATGCGTGCTAATCATATGAATAAGTGGGTAAAGATTTGATAAAATCGCACAATTAAACACAATATAAACCATAAAATAGTGGTTTATCAACCTCCCCACACTTAGTCATTAGCATGTCCTCATGCTTAGTTGAAGGAGATAAAATAAATGGGTAGGAACATGTAAAACTCATGCAATGCAATGCAACCTATATATGCGAATGCAACTATATGATTTTTTTGTCCACTTGGTCAAAAGTAAATAAGCTCTTCAAGACAGTCACAGATCAAATTCCACTAATTCAATTCTTATACAGTAAGAACAGATAAAAATGCAAAAAGGTAGCTCATGAAAGCAGGGAGCATAGAATTTAAGCATTGAACCCTCACTGATGATGTATGTATGCTCTAATCTCTCTAGTGTATAGGGCAATCACTCTATCCTTCTCTAATCATGCTTTCTAATTTTTGTTTTTCACCTAACCAATCAACAACATTTAATATACCAATGCAAACATCATGAGGTCTTTTCAAGATTGTAATGGAGCCAAGGTAAGGGTACGAGTATATATATGGCTAAGTAAGCTTATAAATTGAATCTTTAATTAACCCAAGCTTTCACCTAACACACATATATAAATTCTATATAACTTAAATTTCATACCTAGCTACCCAAAATTTCTCTTTCACATTCCATACTCATGTATCAACTTTCATTTTAATTTTATCATACATGCATTGATCTTTGAATTCTTAACTTAACATTGGGGTAATTTTGTCCCCTTATTTAATAATTGAATATTTTTGGTTTTTTTTTTAAATGCAGCTTATCAATGCACATAGATTTTTAATTCCTATAGTTTTACATGAGTAGGTACCCAAATTCCCATTATATTATCATGACGCATTCCCTTATTATCTTTTGTTCCCACAATTTTCCCATACTTAATTGACACACAATCTTATCTTAAGCTAACCAAAGATTCAATTGGGATATATAATTGTTTTTCTGCTTAAGGCTAGTAATGTGGTAAAATAAAGAACAAATGGGATTTAAAAGCTCAAAGTGGCTAACAAAGGTAACTTAAGGGGTAGGCTTAATTTGGATAAGTGAGCTAAACAAATAATGGCCTCAATCATATGCAAGCATATAGATATATTAAACATTGGACATATAAGATGAAACAAAATATAAATTACAATCAGAGAGAAGTAAACACACAAGAATAAAATAATTATGGTTAAATAATGTAACCAAGTATAAAGGCTCAAATCTCACAGGTTGTGTGTTCTTTAGCTCAAAAACCATGTTCCAAATACAACTTCAAGCAAATTTAACATAAAAGTTTTAATTAAAATTAGTGAAATTTTGTTCTAAAAATAGGGTTTTAGAAGAAACTTATTGTCTTTTCAATCAAGTAGAACATGCATGCAACTAATCTATTACTATGCAATTTATCCTATTCTACAAAAGAAAAACTAACTAAATATCCTATTTTATTGGTGTTAGGGAAGAGAAATTACCTCCGGAAGTCAGGTACTGATCGACCTCCCCACACTTAAGGCTTTGCACCGTCCTCGGTGCCATCTGTCTGGAATAAAGGTGGGCTGGTAGCAATATCTCCACAGTCGGGACCGTCATGGCTCCCTGTGCTGGTAAAGAAAGTGGAGTCCGGGGTGTTTGAGTCTCTGTATTTTCCTTTAAGTAGCTCCTTGAGGTATGTGAATCGGCGTTTTGTTACGGCGCTCTCTTAGCTTTGCTTTGTATTCCTGCCGATCCAACCTTTCAAGTATCTGATGGAGCAGTTGATTGGTTGTAGGTGCTTGTGGTGTTGAAGGAGGAATGTCTTCAGCCGGTTCAGTAGGCTGGCTTGTAGTGGCTGCTGGAGGTCTGATATATTTTCCGTTAGGGACATACTGATCATCCCGTGGAAGCATGGCTTTTGTGTCCCCAGCCCTGTAGGAACTCCTGCTGCTGAGACAAGATCTGAGACCAAGGCGGGAAAAGGTAAGTTGCCTGCAATTTGTACGTGTCCCATGGCATTCCGGATGTGTCTTGGGAGGTTCAGAGGCTGATCTGTAAGGGTACACCATAGTAGAACGGCCATGTCTGTAGTGAAGGACGATTCGTGAGAGCTTGGAAAGACGTAATGGGACATAATCTATGCCCATACGCGAGCCTCCAAGGTAAGTGTGGAAGCCGATATTCACTTAGGACAGGAACGATGGTATCCGTAGATCCATCTGCTGCCAGGTAGTGCGATAACTCTGAGAACAGCGTCCCAGTCAAATTGGTACATCTGGCGCTTGAGTGTGGCCTCTTGAAATGCGTCCAGTCCTTCTGGAGTAGGGGGAAGATCTAAAGCTCGTTGAATGGCCTCTTCTGTAATGGGGATTTGCTTCTGACGGACATAAACAGACTGCAGGGCCGGCAGGTGGAAGTTGGAGTAGAACTCGACTACCCAGAAAAGATTAACCTGCCGTGGCTGTCTCTGTAGGAAACCCCATTGTCGTCGTGCAATTTGCGGCTCAACAAATTCAGCAATATGGTTTGGGAGGATAAGAAGGTATTCGTTGTTGTAACTCCTTTCTGCCAGGATGGAGAACATCTGCTCATAGTAGCGATTGGTAAATCGCGCAGTATCCTTTGTTGGGAAGGCTTTCTCTTTATCATCAACCTTTATAATCCTCTTAATTCTTTTTGTTGAGGGTTTAACTGCAGTTGAAGATGGCTCTGCCACTAATGCTCGTTTTGTTCCTCTCCTTGCTGGTGGTTTGGGAGTAGCTTTCTCTTTTCCTTTCTTGGTGGCCATCCTGAAAAGGGAAAAAGAAGAAAGTAACTTTGAAATCAAAGGAATAGAGTAAGGCAGAGGATGGTATAGGTGATAATCAATGCACAGGAAAGAAGGATGTCATTAACACATGGTCATGACTACATGCGAAAAGTTCATCAAAGGAAATAAAGTAAGTGCATTTTGTTGGTAATTAGATGCAAGATGTTTATTGGCATGCTGGCAAAGGCATGAGTAGCATAGATCAAGCATTAATTACTTAAATATGTTATCACTCGTAACAAACTGGCCATCACGTTTGTATGGACAATTATCTTCAATGAATAAAATATGAAAGAGGTTTTGTGAAAAACAGGCATTAGAATAGTAGAATAGAATAATCTAGAAAAATGCATAATGCCATATGGGCTTTTTCACAAACACATAGCATGCATGAAGAATAAGCTATTGAAATTATTAAATTGAACATGCAAGCAACCCTTAAAAATTAATATATAATTGCCAAATAATTTTGCAACAATCCACAAGCATATAATAAGAAACAATAACTCAAATAAATTTTTAACACCAATTAAAAGAAAAAGAATGAAAAAAAAACATGGATAATGAAAGTAAAAGGAAAAGAAAAGAAGAAAACATAAAAATAAGAAGGATAATAGAAAAGTAAGGAGGGAAGAAGAAAAGAAAAACCTTGATAATAGTGGTGAGAGAGAGAGAGTAGAAGGTGAGAAAGAATGAAGGAGAAATAAAGGGGAAGAAATTAATGAGGAGGGAAAAGAAAAAGTAGGATTTGGGGAAGAGAAAGATAAGATATTTGGCAAATTAGGATAAGCTGTGCGGCGCAAGCGACGCGGACACGTGGGGTACACGTTCGCGCGGATGGCGCTTAAATGAATCGACACGGTCGCATCGGTCACGCGGACACATGACTCGTATTGTGCTACTAGCGCGAGGGCAGCCTCGCGCTCGCACGACTCTTTGTTAAAAACTCATTATTGCCAAGTTCCAGGGTGACGCGGTCGCGTGGTTGACGCGATCGCGTGAGTGGCCAATATTGGGATATGACGCAGACGCGTGGGGCACACGGTCGCGTCATAGGACTTGTGCGTCCAGCACCATTCCAGCCCTACTCCAGCCTAACTTGCTGCCAAACACCCTTTTTTACGTCGATTTTCAGGTCACGCATCCGCGTGGGTGATGCGGACGCGTGGGAGGAATTATTCCCTAATGACGCGGACACGTCATGGATGCGGTCGCGTGGGTCGAATCGTGCTAGGGACACGCCTCCAGCCACACTCTCGTGTGATTTTCTGTTCGATTTCTTATTCTTTCTGAACCACCTGCGACGCGGACGCGTCGGCGATGCTGTCGCGTCGCGTGCTCTCCCTCTTTTTTTTTGTTAATAAAAATATGCAAATGCAGATGCAAACTAAATGTGCTAATAATGAGAAGAGTTATTGAAAAAGAAAACTAAGAATAAAGAAAGGAACGATCATACCATGGTGGGTTGTCGCCTACCTAGCACTTTGCTTTAACGTCTTTAAGTTGGACGCTCCATTAGCTCAGTCTTCTGCTGTGAGTGGATCCTCCAATAGGAAGATTTCTAACTCCTTGTTTTTCGTCACCTTCTCACCATGATATAGCTTCAAACGATGTCCATTAACTTTGATGAGTTCAGAGCTTGAAGGATGATTTAGGTGAAAAATTCCGTACGGCTCAGCCTTCTCTACTCTATACGGACCTTCCCATCTTGATCTCAACTTGCCTGGCATGAGCCTCAGTCTAGATTTGTAAAGGAGGACTAAGTCCCCAGGTTGGAACTCTTTCCTCTTGATGTGCGGATCATGTACAGCCTTCATCTTTTCTTTGTACAGCCTTGAGTTCTCATAAGCTTCTAGGCGAAGGCTTTCCAATTCTTGCAATTGCAACTTCCTTTCAGCTCCGGCTTTCTCAAATCCCATGTTGCACTCTTTTACTGCCCAAAAGGCTTTGTGCTCTACTTCAACTGGAAGATGACAGGCTTTTCCATAAACTAAGCGGAAGAGACTCATCCCAATGGGTGTCTTGTATGCTGTTCTGTATGCCCAAAGTGCATCTTGTAGCCTGGTGCTCCAGTCTCTTCTATGAGGTTTGACTATCTTCTGTAATATGCGCTTTATCTCTCTGTTAGACACCTCGGCTTGCCCATTAGTCTGAGGATGGTAGGCTGTTGCTACTTTATGAATTATCCCATGCTTCTTCAGTAATCCTGTTTGTCTCCTGTTACAAAAGTGGGTGCCTTGATCGCTCATGATTGCTCGTGGTGATCCAAAGCGAAAAATGATATGGTTTCTAACAAAGGAAACAACAGTGTTAGCATCATCAGTGCGGGTAGGAATTGCTTCCACCCATTTAGAAACGTAATCCACCGCTAACAATATATAAAAATAACCATTAGAATTTGGAAATGGACCCATGAAGTCAATACCCCAAACATCAAAAATTTCACAGAAAAGCATAATCTATTGAGGCATCTCATCCCTCTTGGATATGTTACCAAATTTTTGGCATGGAAAACAGGATTTACAAAATTCAGCAGCGTCTCAAAAAAGAGTAGGCCTCCAGAATCCACAGTCTAAGATTTTTCTAGCTGTTCTTTGAGGGCCAAAATGTCCTCCACTTTCAGATGAGTGGCAGGCCTCTAAAATGGACTGGAATTCTGATTGAGGTACACACCTTCTAATTACCAAGTCAGTGCCACATCTTCATAAATATGGGTCATCACATATATAATATTTAGACTCGCTTTTCAGCTTATCTCTTTGATGCTTAGTAAAGTTTGGAGGAAAAGTGCGGCTAACTAGATAATTAGCTACAGGTGCATACCAAGGGACTACCTCAGATACTGCTTGTAGGTTATCAAAAGGGAAATTATCAGCTATAGAAGTGGAGTCATCTTTAATGTGCTCAAGGCGACTCAAGTGGTCCGCCACTAAATTCTGGTTACCACTCCTATCCTTTATTTCTAAATCAAATTCTTGTAGTAGCAGTATCCAACGTATAAGCCTTGGTTTGGATTCCTTTTTAGCTAATAAATACTTTAGAGCTGCATGGTCCGAGTACACTACTACCTTTGTACCAAGTAAATAGGCTCGGAATTTATCCAGAGCAAAAACAATAGCAAGAAGCTCTTTCTCAATAGTAGTGTAATTAGACTGAGCGGCGTCTAAAGTCTTAGACGCATAAGCAATTACAAAGGGATCCTTACCTTCACGTTGAGCCAGCGCTGCTCCTACTGCATGGTTGGAGGCGTCGCACATTATTTCAAATGGCCTGGCTCTAGTCTGGTCCTCTCACAATTGGAGCTTGAGTCAGGGCGGTCTTCAGCTTATCAAATGCTCGTTTGCAATCCTCACTGAACTCGAACACAATATCTTTCTGCAGTAGTCTGGATAAGGGGAGTGCTACCTTACTAAAGTCCTTAATGAATCTCCGGTAAAAACTTGCATGGCTAAGGAACGAACAGACTTCCCTCGCAAGGGAGGGGTAAGGTAAACTAGAAATAACATCCACCTTTGCTGGATCTACAGAAATGCCAATATTAGACACAACATATCCTAGGACAATACCTTGTTTTACCATAAAGTGACATTTTTCAAAATTCAATACAAGGTTTGTACTGACACATCTATCTAATACTCTAGATAAACTATCCAAGCAAAGATTAAAGGAATCACCATAAACGCTAAAATCATCCATAAAAAGCTCTATACAGTCCTCAATAAGGTCAGAGAAAAGACTCATCATACACCTTTGGAAAGTAGCTGGTGCATTGCACAAGCCAAAGGACATTCTCTTATAAGCATAAGTCCCAAAAGAACATGTAAAAGTGGTCTTCTCCTGATCTTCAGGAGTTATATGAATCTGGAAATAGCCTGTGTAACCATCTAAAAAGCAATAATGTGATTTACCTGACAGGCGATCCAGCATTTGATCAATGAATGGAAGAGGATAGTGATCCTTACGAGTGGCCTGGTTTAGGCGCCTGTAATCAATGCAGACCCTCCAAGCGTTCTGGACTCTGGTTGCTATGAGCTCTCCATGCTCATTCTTCACTGTAGTGACTCCAGACTTCTTGGGCACCACTTGTATTGGGCTTACCCATTCACTGTCTGAGATGGGATAGATGATATCCGCCTCAAGTAGTCTGGTCACTTCCTTTTTGACAACCTCCAAGATAGTGGGATTCAGTCTTCTCTGGGGTTGACGAACAGGCCTTGCTCCCTCTTCTAAAAATATTCTGTGCTCACAAACTTGAGGGTTGATGCCTACTATGTCTGCCAAACTCCACCCAATTGCCTTCTTGTGCCTTCTCAGCACACTAAGTAACTGCTCTTCTTGTTGAGAAGTGAGTTCCCGTGCAATGATAACTGGAAACTTCTACTTGTCCTCAAGGTAAGCATATTTGAGGTGTGGAGGGAGGGGTTTTAATTCTAACTTCTGCTCATGGCCAGGCTATGGATTGTCTGGAGCTGGTGACAATGGTAAAGTACTTTCATTGTCCTCAGAAAGTGTCCCCACACTCGGACCTTGTCCTATGTACTTCTCTTCGAACTCCTCCTGGTGAACTTCAGCCACGGTTTCATCTATGATATCACACTGGAGGATAGAATGATCTTCTGGAGGGTGCTTCATAAATCCATTCAAATTGAAGCTTACTACTCGGCCGTCTATTTCAAAAGAGTATGTTCCTGAAAAAGCATCCAATTTGAACTTCGAGGTCTTCAGGAATGGTCTTCCGAGTAAGATTGATGATGGCTTCTCTGAGTCATTTTGGGGCATTTTCAGGATATAGAAATCAATGGGGAATGTGAGCCCATTAATGCCCACTAATATATCTTCAACAACTCCAACCACTGTAATAATGCTTTTATCTGCTAGCACAAAATGAGCTGCCGACCATTTTAAGGGAGGGAGCCTCAAAATATCATATATAGACAAAGGCATTATACTAACACATGCTCCTAAATCACACATGCAGTCAGAAAATACCACACCACCAATAGTACAATTAACCATACATGGACCTGGATCACTACACTTTTCAGGTATACCTCCCATTAAAGCAGATATAGAACTACCTAAAGGAATAGTTTCTAATTCATTAATTTTGTCTTTATGTATACATAAATCTTTTAGAAACTTTGCGTATTTAGGTACCTGCTGAATAACATCAAAAAGGGGAACAGTTACCTCAACCTTTTTGAATATTTCTACCATTTTGGGATCAGGTTCTAACTGCTTCCTGGGCTTTCTTGTAAGTTGTGGGAATGGAATAGGAATGGTGTTTTCTGCAGTGTCTGCGCCCTTTGGTGCTTCTTCCTGTGATTGAGCTTCTTCTTCTGCAGCCATGTCCTGTATGTCCTCTTCCTCCTCAACATCTTCTATTTCCACTACCTCTTCAGCTGAGGTGTGTTCTGGTGGGTTTGGCTCCTCCTGATTCCTCTCTTGTAATGTGGTTTCAGACCTTAGGGTGATGGCATTGATGCCACCCTTTGGGTTGGGTAAGGGTTGAGAAGGAATTCCACTGGAGCTTGCCAGCTAAGATATGAGAGCTTGTATAGCGGATGCTAGGCCATTAAGTGAACTTTCAATGTTCGTTTGTCCTTGTGCAATGGATTGAAGAGCATCGTCACTCGGAGAGGAATTAGATTGAGTGATCTGCGGAACTTGTTGTTGGTTGTGTTGTGGTCCTTGGGACTGCCTCAGGTGAGGTGCTCTGTAAGGCTGGTTTTGGTTCTGCTGCCTGTTGTTGTTATTATTCCACCTCTGATATCCTTGATTGTCTTTGCCTCCTCTGTTATTGTTGTCCCTCTAATTCTGGTTAGAATTATCTCTCCAACCTTGGTTAGAACTGTCCTGCCATCCATGGTTGTAACTGCCACCTTGATTGTACCCTTGGTTGGGGCGGTCATAGAAGTTATGAGTGGCTGCCACAGTATTGTCTTCCTGCTGGAGCTGCGGACATTCATCAGTATAATGGCTGTAATCAGCACAGATCCCACACACTCTCTGTGGGACTAGCTGTTGGCTTTGATGTGCTTGTTGTTGACTCAACTGCATATGCTTCAGTAAGTTTGTCATTTCACATATACTCTGAGTCAGAGCAGTAGTTTCTTTGCTAGAAGATACCTCTGCAATAGCCTTTGACCGGCCTTGTTTCTGCCTGTGATTCCTTGTAGACTCAGCCAAGTCGCTGATCAATTGCCATGCCTCATCAGTGGTCTTGTACTTTTTCATAGACCCATTGCTAGCACTTTCCAATGTGGTCTTATCTTGGGGCCTCATGCCCTGTGTGACGTAGCCGAGCAACACTATCTTGTCAATCATATGGTGGGGGCATGCTTCCAGAAGGTTGTTGAAGCGCTCCCAGTATTCATAGAAAGTCTCAGATTTGTCCTGAACAATCATAGAAATGTCTTTCCTCAGTTTGTCAGTAACTTCAGTTGGGAAGAATTTTTCCAAAAATTCTCTTCTGAGCGTATCCCAGTCAGAAACAGTTGCTGCGGGTTGAGTGTAGTACCACTCTCTCGCCTTTCCCTCAAGAGAGAATGGGAAGGCTTTTAACAAAATTGAAGTTTCATCTGCACCATCACGCCTGACAGTAGAACATGCTGCTTGGAAATCTCTAAGGTGCTTGATAGGCTCTTGAGCAGGTAAGCCATGAAACTTAAGCATCAAGTTGAGCAGTGCAGTCTTTATTTTAAAATCCGTAGCCACTACTGGGTGATGCGCTTGAAACGGTTGCATTGTAAAATCAGGGGCTCCAGCCTCCTGGATAGTAATTCTCCTAGGTGCTGCCATGTCACCTACACGTAAATCAACCGAATCAGCAGAAATGGAGCTTGTTTCTTCCTCAAGTGACGTTTCAGATGTGCCCTCAGAGAGGACTAACCGACGCCGAGCTTGCCTTATTCGTGAGATAGTTCTTTCAATCTCAATATCAAATACTGGCAAACTTGGATCAGGAAGTGAACGCGTCATTTAACGAAAGAAACATGCAGCTCATAGTAGCAAAATAAAATAAAATGCAAATAAATAAAATCCAATCAATAACTTAGCACTCTATTGCAACTCCCCGGCAACGACGCCAAAAATTGACGTGGCGGAAATTGGCGAGTTAAGAAATTGTTATAAGAGAAACGTTGCAAGTACAGTTCTTAACTAACCAAAAATCCACTTATCAATTTAGAAGGGTTGTCACAAAATTAAAATTAAAATACTGGGAGTATGAATCCCAGGTCATCTCCCAACGAGTTGCAGAAAGGTGTGCTATTTTATTAATCAGATGTTTTCTAAAATGGTTTGAGTCGATAAACAGGAAATTAAATCAGAGAAATTATGTAATTTTAATAAAAGCCTTGACTGGGAGTAGATTAGTTGGAAGCCCTATTCTTGTTGGAGTACTCTCAAGATTAATTGATAATTGAAGGTTGTTCTGCTTAGTTATCCCTTAATAGGTAGAGGAAAGTCAAGCAAGTTGGAAAGCTATTTCTATTCACAAGTTCCAATCCTCCCCCTTAGAAAGGATTAGTGTCAGTGACTAGAGGACAATTCAACAATAAACCCAATTACAATTTTTCTCTTGAGCATTCCAACTCAAGGTCCTCCTTTCAATCAACTCCCAATCAAGTTATGGAACTACTCGCTCATTATGAATGTAAACTTCACAACATAAGAAAGGAAAATAAAGAAAGACATGATAAATAATAATCAAAAAGATCAATTAAAAATAAAAGTAGTTCTTGTATTAATAAATTCTAAAAATAATCCAATAGTAATTCTGAATAAATTGAAGACATGGAAGAGTAAGAGACAAGTAAGGAAACAAACTAGAATGATGAAGTTCTGACGGAGGTAATAACTCTTCTCAATATTCCAATCCAAAAAGCAATAAAATCAAAATCCTAAGAACTATGAATGTGTAGAGAAAAAACCTAGAGGAGAGGTAAAATCAGATCTAAAACTAAAACTAGATAGAATGAATGTTGTCTTCTGGTCTCTCTGCATGTTCCCTGGCTCTAATCTACTTTTCTGGGCCAAGAACTGGGTCAAAACAGGGCCCAAAATCGCCCCCAGCAAATTCTGCAGATCGCGCAAGTCATGCAATCGCGTCATCCAGGCGTTCGCATCATCCAGCGTTTCGCCTTGCCACGCGTGTGTGTCGTCCACGCCTTCGCGTCACTTGTGCAGTTTCCAATCCGCGCGGTCACGTGAGCCATGCGTCCGCGTCACCACAGTTTCCTCTATGTTGTGCGGTCGTGTGAGCCATGTGTCCGCGTCACTTCTCACTGGTCATCTCCTTAATTTCTTGTGTTTCTTCCATTTTTTGCAAGCTTCCTTTCTAATCTCCAAGTCATTTATGCCCTATAAAGCCTGAAACACTTAACACACAGATCACGACATCGAATGGAATAAAGGAGAATTAAAATACAAAATTAAAAGTCTCTAGAAAGCAAGTTTTCAACCATGAAGTATTTTTAGGAAAGAATTATAAATGCATGCTAATCATATGAATAAGTGGGTAAAGATTTGATAAAACCGCACAATTAAACACAATATAAACCATAAAATAGTGGTTTATCAACATGTCTTCAATTCTTTTTCACAGTTTCATAAAAGTCTAACATACTCAATTCCCAAACCAAATATTTCCAACCCAATTTCCCCATACTTAAATCATGAGCACTTTCACTAGTCTAAGCTAACAAAGGATTCAAATTAAGGACATTATTGTTTTCCGCTTAGAGTTAATGATGTGCTAAAATAAAGAACAAATGGGGTAAAATAGGCTCAACTTTGGTTTGCAAAGGATAATGAAAAGGTTAAGGCCATATGGGTATGTGAGCTATAGTAAACAAAGGCCTCAATCATATAAGTGTATGCATACATCAAACAATGAAAATATAGAATTAAGCAAGACAAAGATCACAATTTTAGAGAGAACAATACACACCAAAATAAAACATTGGTTGATAAAATGCAACCAATCAAATAGGCTCAAAATCTCACTGGTTTTGTGTGTTTGAGCTCTGAACCATGTTCCAAAATAAAATTTTTTCAAGCAAGTTTAATAAAAAATTTTAATTAAAATTATTGAAATACTCTAAAAAAGTTTCTTGAAAAACAAAATATTCCTTTCTTGGTACCCATGTCTAAAGAAGAAAGAAAAGGAAGAATATTAAATATAGATAACTAAAGAACCAGAAGGGAGAAATTCCAAGTGATAATGAATGCCAAAGGAAAGATGCTAGCTCAAATACATGGTAGCTATAATATGTAGGTAAGACATCAATTAAGATCAAGTAGGCAATTCAGAATAATGAGATGCAAGAGGGTAAAAGCATGCAAGTAATAGGCATGAGAAGCATAACTCAAGCATCAAGTGATAAATGTGCCAAATAAAAGAGCATTTGGAATGATGCCAATTGTGAATGATAATCCCAAATACATGTGGGGTGCAAGTGTTGTGAAGAAGAGGCATTCAAGTAAAAGGGTAAAACAAAATAGAGTTCAAGATGCCATAGGTGCTTTTTCACAAACACTTGGTGAGCAAGTTAAAGTAGGAATGAAAATAATATAATCCAAATGTATATGAGAGCCAAATTAAAATATCAATTGTCAATCACTCCTCATAATATCCACAAGCTTTAGGATAGTAAGGTAATACCGAAATAAAATTCTAATACCAACATAAGAATGCAAGAAAAAGAAAAGAAAAAGAAAACATAGATGACTATGCTAAAAGAAAAAAAATAGAGAAGGAAGAAACATAAATAAATGCAATAAGGAGAGAGTAGATGGGAGGAAGAAGAGAAACCTGATGAAGAGGATAAAGAAGGAAAGAAGAAAGTAATAGATATGAAGGAAGAATAAGGAAGAAGAAAGAAAGAATAAAGAAGAAATAATTAGGATTGAAAAGAATTAGGATTGGAGGGTGGATGATTTGAAATCAGGCGCTAAGGTGGTTTAGTTGTGCGTCGCATGCGACGCGTACTCGTAAGGCATGCATACGCGTGGGTCGCGTGATTTCCAAGCGATGCATGATATGGGTTATGCAATTGGCGCGAAGGCATCAATGCGCGCGCACAACTCTCTGTTTGTTGTGCACATGGGGCCTAAATCTCATACGACGCGTGCACGTTAGGCACGCGCACGCGTGGATGGCCATTTTTGGGAAAACGACGTGCACGCGTCAGGGACGCGTATGCGTGATGGGGCTTGTACTCCCAGCACAGTTCCAGCCCCACACAATCATAACTCTCTTGCCAAACACCATTTACGCCGATTTTTCAAGGGCACGCGTGCGCGTGATGGACGCTCACGCGTGATGTGCTAAAATCGCAGGCGACGCGTACGTGTGAGGGACGTGTACGTGTGGACTTGCTTGTGTGCAAGGCACGTGTCCAGCACCACTCCTGCCCAACTCTCTGTTCACTTCTCCTTATTCTCGCAAGCACATATGACGCGTACGTGTCAGTGACGCTTGCGCGTTGTGTGCTCATTTTTTTATGAAATATGCAGAATGCAGACGAATATGCAAAAATTATGAATGACTACTGTGGAAAGCAAAAGAAAATAAAACAAAGAATGAAAAGGAACGATCATACCATGGTGGGTTGTCTCCCACTTAGCACTTTGCTTTTACGTCCTTAACTTGGACGGTCCACAAGCTCAGTCTGCTTCTGATGGTGGATCTTCCAAGAGGAAGATCTCTAGCTCCTTGTTGTTCTTCATCTTCTCACCATGGTACAGCCTTAAGCGATGTCCATTGACCTTGATGAATTTGGAACTTGAGGGATGACTTAGGTGGAAGACTCCGTATGGCTCTGCCTTCTCTACTCTATAGGGGCTTTCCCGCTTCGACCTCAGCTTGCCTGGCATGAGCCTCAACCTTGAGTTGTAAAGGAGAACTAGCTCCCCAGGTCTGAACTCTCTTCTCTTGATATGCTTGTCATTCACAGCCTTCACCTTCTCTTTGTATAGTTTGGAGTTGTCATATGCTTCAAGTCGAAGGGTCTCCAGTTCTGCTAGTTGCAGCTTTCTTTCAGCACCAGCCTTCTTAAATCCCATGTTGCATTCCCTTACCGCCCAGAAAGCCTTGTGTTTTACCTCCACAGGGAGGTGACAAGCCTTTCTGTAAACTAGGCGGAAGGGACTCATTCCTATGGGTGTCTTGTATGCTGTCCGATAAGCCCATATCGCATCTACTAGTCTGGTGCTCCAGTCCTTCCTATGAGGTTTGACTATCTTCTCCAGAATATGCTTTATCTCTCTGTTAGACACCTCTGCTTGCCCATTGGTCTGAGGATGGTAGGCTGTTGCTACCTTGTGAATGATGCCATGTCTCTTCAGTAAACCTGTTAATCTCCTGTTACAAAAATGAGTGCCTTGATCACTCACGATTGCTCGTGGTGATCCAAAGCGACAGATAATATAACTTCTAACAAAAGAGACAACAGTGTTAGCATCATCAGTATGGGCAGGAATTGCTTCCACCCATTTAGAAACATAATCTACAGCTAACAGTATATATAAGAAATCACTAGAGTTTGGGAATGGACCCATGAAGTCAATGCCCCAAACATAAAAAATTTCACAGAATAGCATAAGCTGTTGGTGCATCTCATCCCTCTTGGATATATTTCTAAACCTTTGGCGTGGGTGAAGAATGAATGATTGACAGTTTAGAATTCAGAATAAACTCCCGTTGCAAGTATAGTTTCTAAACCAAGCAATCATCCCTTCTTACAAACGTTTTGGTTGTCACAAGTAACAAACCCAATAAAATTTATAAACCGAAGTATTCAAACCTCGGGTCATCTTCTCAAAGAATTGCAGGGAGGTGTTCTTATTATTAGTTATGGAAAATAGTGTTTTTGGGTTTTGAAAAGTTTGAACAAGGAAAATAAATTGTAGGAATAAATAAATTAATATTTAATAAAACTCTTGGCAAGGTATGAAAATTCGGAAGTCCTATCCTAGTTATTCTTATGAGAATTGAGTTTAATCCCACTTAGTTAACCTTTACGAAAGCAAGGGAAAGTCAAGTAGACTAATTAGTTAGATCCCCAAGTCCTAGCCAACTCCTAAGGAAAGACTAGAGTTAGTGGAATTCAATTCAATTAGCAAAAATAACAATTAACAATCACGATAAGTTTGATAACTCAAGAGCCTCCAGTTAATCAATTAAAGCCAAGAATATAAAAAGCTAAATAAGAATCATAAATCTGAAATACCTCAATTCATATCAAATAGAGAAAATCCTAACATGAATGGTTCATAAGCCAATTTGGCAACATAAGTAATTAAATAAAAGCATTAAAGTGTCTGAAAGTAAAAGAGAAATATAAAGTAAAAGGAATATTGAACCTGAGAGGAAGTTGAAATAATAAGTTGAAATAAAAGCATTAAAGTGTCAGAACCTAATTTTGTGGTTTATCTTGTACTTAATTTAGGGGATTTTATCACCTTTTCTCACATTTATTCAATGAAATAGCATGGTTTTGCAATTCTCCCTTGATTTGTGCTTAAATGTGAAAACATGTTTTTTAGGCCTTAAAATAGCTAAATTTAATCCACTTTAATTTCATTCGATGCCTTGATATGTTTGTTGAGTGATTTCAGGTCCATAAGGCAAGTATTGGATGGAAGAAGTGAGGAGAAAAGCATGCAAAGTGGGAGAACTCATGAAGAAATGAAGGAACCGTAAAGCTGTCAAGCCTGACCTCTTTGCACTCAATTGACCATAACTTGAGCTACAGAGGTCCAAATGAGATGGTTTTAGTTGTGTTGGAAAGCTAACATCTGGGGCTTCTAAATGATATAAAATTTACCATATGTTGCTTCGCGTATAGGGGCGCGCACGTGCCATGTATGCGTGCGCACTGATGCTGCTCGTGGCCCACTAAAGTGAAATCGCCCCCAGTGATTTCTGAAGCACTTTGGGCCCAACCCAACTCATTTCTAATGCTATTTTATGCAGAATTCAAGCTTGGGCAAGGGGGGAGCAATTGTTTGTAGCATTAGCATCATGTAGGTTAGTTTCTAGAGAGAGAAGCTCCATCTTCTCTCTAGAATTAGGTTAGGTTAATCTCTCCTAGATCTAGGTTCAATCTCATCTTTTCATCTTGTTTCCTTTATGATTTCTTGCTTCTACACTTTCATTCTCTTATTTTGTGATGTTAATTTTACTTTTATGCTTCTTTTATGTTCATGGATTCATGTTGGATTTGGATCTCTTTAATGTAATTGATGTTTGATGTCTTTTATTGTGAATTTGAGTTGTTGATCTTGTCTCCTTGCAATTTGTAGTTGGTAGATTTATTATTCTTGCACTTACCATGCTTTCCATTTGTACCCACCAAGTGTTTGGCAAAATACTTGGTTGGGCTTTAGAGTATACTTTGAGCATTCTTGGCTTGGGAAGAGTAATTGGGCAATCTTGAGTCATGAAAACCCAACTTATGTTGGTGATCTAGAGTTGTTAGTTAATATCATTTTCAATGACGCTAATCTTTTGCTAATTCAATTAGTGAGGTGATTAGGATGTTTGATTTGAGATTAACTAGTCTTGTTTGACTTTCTCTCATGGAAGATAACTTACACCTTCTTCCAATGTTGGGGATGAAGAAATGAGATAGATTCTTGTTATTATTGTGATATGATTGATTAGTCTTGTTTGACTTTCTCTCATGGAAGATAACTTACACCTTCTTCCATTTGTTAGAGTTGACTAAATAAGATGAATTAATCATTGTATGACTAGGATAGAAAGCCTATGATCTCAACTCTTGCCATGGATGTCTCTCTTTATTAATTGCCTTCTTTAGTTACTCGCTTGATTTACTTTTCTTGTCATTTAATTTCTTGCCCTCTAACCAATCAAAACCCCCCGTGCATTTTCATAGCCAATAATTGAGCATTTTATTGCAATTCCTTGTGAGACGACCCGGAGTCTAAATACTTCGGTTATAAATTCATTGGGGTTTGTACTTGTGACAAAACCATATTTTAATTTGATGTGAGGATTGACTATTGGTTTGGACTATACTAACAACGGAATTATTTTGTGGAATTCCGAACCGGTATAAATCCTTGTATCAAATTAATGGCGCCGTTGCCGGGGAGTTGCAATGGTGTTATGTTATTGGCTATTGTGAATATTGTGAATATGTTTGCCTTTTGCTTATTTGTTAGTTTTTGTGAGCTTTAGGACTTTGTTGCTTATTTTTGTTAGCTTTTATTTTTATTTGCTATCATGAATTCTCATCCTCACTTTGGCTATGAGTTTGCCTCAAATTATGTTGTAGGGAATGAGAACTACAATGGTGACTTGCATCAAGGATGGAACAATCAAAGATGGGAGGAGCCTCAAAGGATTGATCACCCTTCTTGGCAACAACAACCCCTGGATTCTTATGGGTATAACTCTCATCCTAATGCATATCAATCTAATGGATGTGGTGACCCTTATTGTGATTGTCAACAACCACCACCACATGCCTATGAACCACCCCCTCAACATGACTTTGAACCACCTTACTCACAAGCCCCTTTTCACCAAATACCTCCATATGACCCTAATCCTTATCCACCCTACCAACCACCTTATGAGCCAAATGAACCATACATAGAACCACCACAATTCCAACACAACTACTCCCAAGAACCACCTCCATATACACCATCTCCATACCCTTACCAATATGAACCACCCTCCAACTATAATGCCTCCCCCTCAAACAATGAACCCTCTCTTCCACCATCGCCCCCCGATGAATCCCTCATGCTAGAACTAAGAGATCTTGACTCTCAACTTCAAAGGCAACAAGAGGGGATGGAAAAGGAGTTTAAAGAGCTAGGAGCCAAGATGGCTATCCTAGTAGAAGCTATTAATAATATGGCCTCCTCCCGACTAAGCCTAAGCAACCAAGACACTCCCATTGTTGAATGTGGAGAAGCAATCAAGGAGCATAGTGAGGGAGTGAGTTTAGAGCTTCAAGATGAAGAAGAGGAGTTGAAGCAAGGAGTGCAACAAGAGGAGGAAGTTAAGATAATTGAGCTGGAAGAAGTGGTTGAAGCCTTTGAAGAAGTTGACCAAGAAATGTATTCAATCATTGAAGAATTCTTACGTACAATTGAATCCTTCCCCATTGGGCTTGACATAGAGGGTAAGGAAGAAGATACCTCACCTCCCATGCCCTTGGTAAGCAATGAAGAAGATATTGAATTGGAAGGAAGCTACCAAGAGGAAAAGGTTGAAATTGAAGAAGCTTGTGAAGAGGTGGAGGTAGTCAAGAAGGAGCACAAGGGCGTAGACCTCGTATTGGCTAAGTGTGGGGAGGTCCCCCTTCCTAAGTCACCATCCTACACAACATTCAAGTGGGTAAAATTCTTATCCTTTAGCTTTACTTTCTCACTTGAATATGTTTTGCTTGAAAATGATGGTCAACTTCGAGCCCTTTGTGGAGTTAAGAGTAAGAGAGAGTTGTGTATTGGTTGGACACATCACTCTAAGTTCATGATGGTTGCATTCTCAAAGTTGAATGGCAATGGTTGGTGTAAAACCAAATGGCATGGGTCTAGGAGAATGTTTGGATGCTTAATTGAGAATTCTAAGGTCATGCCACCCAATTGGAATCATGATG
Organism: Arachis ipaensis; assembly: GCF_000816755.2. Classification (NCBI taxonomy): domain Eukaryota; kingdom Viridiplantae; phylum Streptophyta; class Magnoliopsida; order Fabales; family Fabaceae; genus Arachis; species Arachis ipaensis. The sequence continues at coordinate 65,334,652 of NC_029785.2, read as the reverse complement.
ATCAAATTGAAGATGGGTGTCAAAACAAAGTGTGGGATCCCGGATCGCACAAAGAGAATCAAATTTGGGAGCCTATGGCTTGTGTGAAACTCCATCAAGGCTTAGAGTTATCATCCTTGAAGACTAAAGCATATTGGAGATTCAAGCATTGGTGGATGTTCAAGGATAGCTTCAAGCACAAGCCACCATAAGAGAAGCTCCCCATAAGTCCAACTTAAGGACAATAAACAAAAGTGCTAGGTGGGAGACACCCCCACCATGGTAAATTCTTTTCATTTTTCCCTTTTGTACATATTGGTAATTAGTTTAATTTCATGTTTTGTTGAGTTTGTTGAGTATAATTGGTAGTTTAGTATGTTAAATAAGGTCTCATAGTGTTTTGGTAGTTGTTTGGAGGTTTGGAATGCTTGGATTGGTGCAAGAACATGGAAAATTTTTTTGAAAAACAGAGCACCAACCCGCACGTGCACGCACCTGGCGCGTACGCGCGCCTTAAACATTTTTGACCAACCACGCGGGCGCGCCATGTACGCGGACGCGTGGATTGAAAAATCTCACTCCTCCATACATTGACCCGAAAGTTGTGCCTACACTGCGCCAGCACCATGCCTAAAGCACAAACCACCCGCACGTGCGCGCACCTGGCGCGTACGCATCCTTCAAGCTAATCGTGCAATGCGCGTGGATACACGCTGTGCGCGTGCGCGCCGATAGCGCCACCTGCCTTCCTGGTACATGTTCCAGAGTCTCATGCCCAATTTGTGCCTATTCTGTGCCTGCAACCCACGCGTGCGCGCACCTGGCGCGTACGCGTCCTTTGGCCAAACTGCGCATCGGCGCGGAAGCGTGCATGACGCGTCCGCGCCGGTAAAAAAAAAATTTTCTTTTCTTCCAATTTCTTTTATTGCATTTGCTTATTTTCATTTATTGTATTTTAATTTTGTTTTTATAGCTTGTTCTTATCTTATTTTCTAAGTTTCTTATTTTAATAATGGTGTTGAATTCTCTTACTCAATTGTTGAGAAATTCTTGGTTAATCTTGGTGCTTCTAGACTTGTTTGATATTGATGGGTAAGGAAATTTCTAATTCAATGCTTAACCTTTGATGATCCTTGTACCCTTTGTGCATTGATATGAGCTTACATGTCTTTCATGACCCACTCTTTCTTATTTGAACTTGATGCTTTTGAGTACTCTTTAAACCTTGACTTTACTCTTGCATCAAATATTAGTTAATATGCCTTTTCTTGAATTGCTTTCTCACTCACATGTTGTAGCTACCATGTATTTAAGAACCATGCTCTTATTTGGCCTTAGCCCCTGCCTATGTGTCCTATTTGCTTTGACATCTTTGATGTAAGCTTAATTATCCTTCTTTCTCTTTCCTTTTAGGTTAGGCACCAAGAAGGAAAGGATTGGAAAGGCTTCTAAATGGGGCAATAAACAAGTTCACCCACACAACCTTTTGAAGGAACTCATCAATTGTAGCAACCCATCCACTTGCTCTTCTTTGTATGCACCGAGGAGGGTGCAAATTTCTAACTGTGGGGAGGTCGTCCGACTGACCTCCATGGGTACAACTTCCTTTTTCAACACTAATTTTTAATTTTTGTCTTTGTTAGATTAGTGGTTGCATTGCATGATAGATTGCATGTTAGTTAGAATTTGTACAAATTTTTACCACTTTCTTTTTATGTTAGGATTACTTGGTTAGGGTGATGATTTCTTTTCCAAAAAACTATTTTTAGGGCACCCTACCAATTTGAAAATTTTTTTTGTGTTGAACTTACTTGAAGAATTTATTTTGGAACATGGTTTTTGAGCAAAGGACACAAGCATGTGAGTTTTGAGCCCAATTGTGTGGTTACATCTTATAACCACTTATTTTCCATTCTTGTGTGTATTATTCTCTCTCTATGATTGTAATCTTTGATTTGTTTGATTCTTTATGTCCATTATTGATGCGTTTGCATCTTTGCTATATTAGCTAGTTAGTTTAAGTAGTTTTAGCTTAGTTTCATTCATTTTCTTTGAAATAAACAAGCATTTTAATGAGTTTCATCTCCATGCATTCATGAACCAAGAACTAGGTAAAATTTGGCATAATCCATGTAAATGATTCAAGGAGTTTATAAACAAATTGATGTGAATGATTCCCTTGAAATTTATTTCATAGAATGACAAGACTTTGAGGAAGTTTGTTTGCTTTATGTTAGGTGATGAAGCAAGAAGGTAATGGAGCACGAATTGGAGCAAGAGAGATTGGGAACATAGCAAGCTTGGCAAGGAGGAAGGGACTTGGGCGTTGCTAACACTAGGAACAAGGTCGTGTTCCTAGGCAATGCTAGGGAGAAAGGAAGCAACCTTGGAAAGTGATCATGCATGTTACCAACTCCAGGAAGAGCTGGAGTGTTTGCCAACAACGCCCAACAATGCAAGACAGCCATGGCCCTCTCCTAAGCACGTTGCCAACGCCACCAACAATGGCGTGTTTGAAGATAACGCCAACAGCCATGGATCTTCACTCATGCACGTTGCCAACGCCAGTTTCTATAGACGTGTTTGGTGACAACGCCAGCAGCAAGAAGGCTTGGATAGGAATGGTGTGGAGCACGTTGCCAACGCCAAGTTCTGAAGGCGTGTTCCTTGGCAACGCACCAAGCAACCTTGGAGGGCAACTTCTAGCCTCGAGCACATTGTTCACCCTTGGTAACAAGGGCGTGTTTGAAGACAACACAGGCAATCAACGCAACAAGAAAGCTTGGTTCAGGAAGGAGATAGCCCTGGATGATAGCTCGAGCAAGTTGCCAACGTTGAGTTCCGAAGGCGTGTTCAATGACAACGCTAGGAAGCTTGACAAGGAGGATGAAGTTAGCACGTTGCTAACTTGGAGTTATAAGGGCGTGTTCATCAACAATGCCAGCAGCTAGGCAACCTTGGAATGAAGCAACCCACGTTGGCAACTTGAAAGAACAAAGGAGTGTTTGCCAAAAATGCTGGTGAGCTGGACAGCCTAACCTTACCTTCTTCAATGGAGCATAACTTGAGCTACAGAAATCCAATTAATATGCTTCTAGTTGTGTTGGAAAGCTGACGTTCAGAGCTTTCCATCGATATATAATAGTCTATAGTGAAGCATGAAACTAAAGCTCAAATCAGAGTCATCTTTAGGCCCCAAAAATAAGAATAAGGAGTTGACATCCAAGGAAGCATAAATGGCATAAAGAGGTTCGAGCACGTTCACAAGGGAAGGGAGAGAAGGCGTGTTCATAAAAAATGCCAAGAAGCCAAGAATTTGGGCAAAGGAAGAGAGCTAGCACGTTGCCAACGTGCTGGAAGAAGGAGTGTTTGCCAAAAACGCTGGCAACCCTAGCAGCCGGACCTTACCCTCTTCCATGGAGTATAGCTTGAGTTATAGAGCTTCAAATGATGCACTCTCAACGACATTGGAAAGTAGACATCCAGAGCTTTCCAACGATATATCATAGAATGGGTTTGACATTAGTTTGAAGCTTCAAAAGCTGGCTTCATTTAGAGCTTCAGAATCTGAAGGCGTTGGCAACTTGGAAGAACAAAGGCGTTTTCACCAAAAACGTGTGCGATTTTGGCAGCCTGACCTTGTCTCCTTCAAACAAGAATAACTTGAGCTACAGAGATCCAATTTGAGTACTTTCAGTTGCGTTGGAAAGCTGACATTCAGAGCTTTCTGACCATGTATAATAGTCGATAGTGAAGCACAAAATTAAAGCTCAAACCAGGGGCAACATTAGGCATGAAAAGTGGAGCCAAGAGGAAGAAAAGCCAAGTTATTGGTGACAACTTGGGCTAACAACGCCCAAGCACCAAGCTCCCAGCCCAGGAAGTGCATTGGCACATTGCCAACGTGCCTTGAACTGGCGTGTTTGCCAGTAACGCCAGGCCATTGGACCAGAAGCAATGAGAATGAGCTCTGCTCCCTCTGTTTAGCAACACTTCTTCCATTGAGCCAAGAATTCAACAAGGATAAAGCCCACATTGCTAGCCCAATTGAGGATCTCTAAAGGGGTTTAGAAGTAGTATAAATAGAGAGGAGCTTTGTACTTACGAGAGGACTTTTTACACTTAGACATTTTTACTATTACACTAGCATTTTTACTTTTTTCACCCGTCTTCTATTTTGTTTTTTTTCTTGCAACTTTGAATTTCAGTTTTAACGGAGCTTCTTCATTCTTCTCCATTCATCATTCTTCTCTACACTTAGTTAAATTTTCATTCTGGCAATTGTTGTTGAATTTAGAGCAATGATTCACTAAACCCCATTTTTATTAGGGGGAGGAGCTCTGCTCACTTGAATGGGTTGATAATTTTTCTTTTCCTTCTTAATTCAAGTGGTTCATCTAAGAGAAAACTCTTGTTCTTCAAAGATTCAATCACCATCGAGAGAGGGGTTGAATCTATATGAATTGTGTGGTGAACTTGAGAAAGGAGCCATATATTTCAGTGTAGAGTTCATCCTTTCATAATTTCCTTGATTAATACACTTTGGGTTGGTATAATGTAACCACCCTTGGTTGAGATCCTGGGAATTGTGTGGCTTGAAGGATTAGTTAATGAGCTTCATCTCTTCTCATGAACAATTAGATCACTGAGAGTGGCAATTGGTTGTGTTGAGAGAAATTGAGTTACCAAGAAATTGGAACTCAATTACCTACAATCTGCCATGGATCTATACCCATGATTGAGAAGGAATTTATCAACATCAATTCATGAGAATTTGCATATCTGATCCCTAATGATCTCTTCCATCATTAATTTTCATTTCTTTTGTTCTCTAGTTATTTGATTGCCAACTACCCAATTCCCTTTTATATCAAAGTAATTTAGCATTCCTACCATTTACATTCTGCTCTAAATTACTTGCAATTTAATTTCTGCACTTTATATTCCTGCACTCTACTCCCTTGAAATTTATCTTTAATGTTATTTAAGTTTCTTGCAATCTAAGTTTCCGTCATTTACTTTTAGTCATTTAATTTGCTTCCATTACTTTAGTTCTTTAAATTCCTTGCCATTTAAATTTTTGCAATTATGTTCAAAAATCACAAATCTCATGAAATCAAAACCATGTTTGCTTGACTAAATATACCATTTAACTAAAGTTGCTTAATCCACCAATC
>NC_029785.2:65306416-65329055 GCF_000816755.2 Arachis ipaensis | reverse complement strand
ATTCCTGCCATTTACATTCTGCTCTAAATTACTTGCAATTTAATTTCTGCACTTTATATTCCTGCACTCTACTCCCTTGAAATTTATCTTTAATGTTATTTAAGTTTCTTGCAATCTAAGTTTCCGTCATTTACTTTTAACTTTTAGTCTTTCCTTCATTACTTTAGTTCTTTAAATTTCTTGTCATTTAATTCTTTGCAATTTCTTTCAAGTGTTCAAATCTCATAAATCAAAACAATGTCTTCTTAACTAGAATACCATTTAACTAAAGTTGCTTAATCCACCAATCTCCGTGGGATCGACCTCACTCTAAGTGAGTTTTACTACTTGATACGATCCGGTATACTTGCCGGTTATACGTGAATTTCTAAAAATTTTCGCATATCAAGTTTTTGGCGCCGTTGCCGGGGATTAATTCTGATTAACAATCTACCGATGGTTGATTACCTAGATTAGAAACTTTTTCATTCTCTTTGTTTTAGTCATTTCTTTGTTTTTAATACTTTCTTTTATTTTCCCCAACTGTTTGTGTTAATGCCTCACCAAGAAACCCTTACTCGTGACAATTTGTTTCTCTTAGTGATTGTGTTATTAACATACAACAGTCTCTTTTGTGTAGTTTATTTCAAATAAATTGGCATATGATTGCATTCTAAGTTTAGTGTTGCTATGCAAAAAAAAAAATTGCTTCCAATCTTTACTGGATACGTGCATCAATTCCAAGTGAAAGTGTCACACTAAGTTTGGTGTGCCACTTATCTTTCATGCAATGTATCATGCACACCCCACTTGTTTTGCAGTCACAATGTCTTTGTTTCTTGTGGCTTCATTGTTATTTTCATTTCGCTTGCTTGAACACATGTACTAGTAACACTCCATTGTTCTAAGACATTCATGAACCATCATAAACTCCATCACCACTGTTGTATTCGTTGCTTGAGGACAAGCAATCATTCTAAGTTTGGTGTGGAATGTGGAAGAATAGGAGGAAAATGACAACAACAATGAATATGACTTACAAGGTGGTAAAGTTCCTTTTCCTCTTATTTGTTTCCAGTATTTTAAATTGCATGATTGTCTTCTATTCCTTTCTATGCATGTGTGGCTGCTCCTTGTGAATAAGCATAGCTTAATATTTGAATTGTAACATGCTACTGTGGTATATTTTGACTACCATCTTGAATTTTGTGAGTCAAAAGTAATCAAGTAATCATGATCATAAACAAACAAGGTAATTAAAGAAGAAGTTAGCATGAGCTTATAAATACTGGAAGGCTAGTATGATTAATTGTTATTGCTCAATTGCATTTGAATTTGTTTAATTGAAGTTTTCATCTAGGACATTGTATGAAATTTTTTTGAAATCATCAAAACCTTGAAGAAGCAAATGTAATCAAGGCAAGAAAAGAAAAAGGGAAAGAATGAGAAAGCTGAAGGCTCTGAGTACCAATGATAATTCAATTATCAAGTACTTGTGGTGTTTATGTATCATGCAAAAAGCTTGAAAACAAAACACTTAGAGTCAAGGCTAGGCTCAAGTGCAAAGCACTCCCTTAAAGCTCAAGGCTCTGAGCATCAATGATTAGAGAATAAGGAAAAGAAACAAATGAGCTTAAAGAATCCTCTAACTAAATGCTTGTGGTGCTTATGTATCAAGTGGTAATACTTGAAAACAAAGCATTTAGAGTCAAAGCTTTTAACTCATGGTGCAAAGCACCCAAGAAGCTAAGCTAAGAAAGAAAGGAAAAGCTTCTTTCAAGGAAGGGATATAAAGAAAAGATTTCATAAAGTGAGCTAGATAGAAACATCAATCATATTTCTTTTGTGATTGTAGCATGTATAGTAAACTAGCCAACTGATGAGAGAACTTTTGCGTGGTCTAGAAATTTGCGGATAAATCCTCGTTGCAAGTATAGCTTCTAAACCAACAAAAGTCCTTTCATACAAACGTTTTGGTTGTCACAAGTAACAAACCCCTTTTAAAATTTATAACCGAGTATTTAAACCTCGGGTCGTCTTCTCAAGGAATTGCAGGGAGGTATGTTCTTATTATTGGTTATGAGTCTTGTAAATTAGGGATTTTAGAAAGTAGGGAAGCAGTATGTTGAATGATAAGAAAAATAAAATAATAATAATAAAATAAACTCTTGGCAAGGTATGAAAATCAGAATTCCTATCCTAGTTATCCTTATCAATTGTGATGAGAATTGGATTTTTCTCCCACTTTGTTAACCTCTAACTATGAAGGTAAGTTAAGTAAAGATATCAAATGTAACATGGAAGAGTTCATAAATTAAATTAGAAAAATAAATAAAAAGAACATTGAACCTGGGATTGAGAGTCACTCCTAAAATTAAGAGAAATCCTAAATCCTAATCCTAAGAGAGAGGAGAGAACCTCTCTCTCTAAAAACTACATCTACTCCTAAAATTGTGAATATGAAAGCCTTTTTTTTTGAATGGATGTAATCCCTCTACTTTATAGCCTCTAATCTGTGTTTTCTGGGCCGAGAACTGGGTCAGAAACAGCCCAGAATTCGCTGGTTGCGAATTCAAACACGCTGATTTTCGTCACTGCAACGCGTCCGCATGGAGCACGCGGTCGTGTCTCCTAGCGTCAGGGTAACTATGGCATATTATATATCAAATCGAAGCCCGGACGTTAGCTTTCCAACGCAATTGGAACCACGTCGTTTGGACCTCTGTAGCTCAAGTTATGACTGTTTGAATGCGAAGAGGTCAGGCTGACAGCTTTGCAGTTCCTTCAACTTCTTGTATTCCTTCCACTTTTGCATGTTTCTTTACCATCCTCCAAGACATTCCTGCCCTATAATCTCTGAAAGCACTTAACACATATATCAAGGCATCTAATGGTAATAAGAGAGGATTAATAATAAGGTAATAGAGTTAGGGTCAAGGTAGGATTGTATTTGGCCAAGTAGACTAAAATCTGAATCCTTAATTAACTTAAACTTTCTACCTAACTTTAGACAATTCATGTAATCATAATACCACATCTAACTATCCATTAACTATGTTTTCCACATATTCATGCATTCTAATTTCAAGTACAGTACATATGCATTGCTTTCAACATTTACTATGGGGCATTTTGTCCCCTTTTTTTCTTATTTGCTCTTTTTCTCTTTTTCTTCTTCTTTTTTTTATTATTTATATATTATTATTTTTTTTTCTTTTGTTTTTCTCAATGCATATGATTAATTTATTGAATGCATGAATATGTCCTAAATATTTCTTTCACATTTTCATAAAGATATATAACACCCAATTCTTAAACCAAATGTTTCCAAACCCACTTTCCCCACACTTAAATTATAAGCATTCTCATTAGTCTAAGCTAACCAAGGATTCAAATTAAGGACATTATTGTTTTTTGCTTAGAGTTAATGATGTGCTAAAGTAAAGAACAAAGGGGTAAAATAGGTTCGAAATTGGTTTGCAAAGGATAATGAAAGGTAAGGCCATATGGGTATGTAAGCTTAGTGAAATAAAGGCCTCAATCATATAAGTGTATGCATACATCAAACTATGGAAATATAGAATTAAGCAAGACAAAGATCACAATTTTAGAGAAAAAAACACACACCAAAAATAAAATATTGGTTGATAAAATGCAACCAATTCAAATAAGCTCAAAATCTCACAGGTTTTGTGTGTTCGAGCTCTAAACCATGTTCCAAAATAATATCTCTTCAAACAAGTGTAACATTAAATTTTTATTCAAATTAGTGAAATGCTCTAAGAGGTTTCTTGAAAAAGAAAATATTACTTTAACCAAGTGGTAAAATATGCACAAAAATCAAACAAACATGCGAATGCAACAACTAGCAAGGAAAATAAACCATTGGTGTTTGAGAAGAAAATACTAACCCATGGAGATCGGTATCGACTTCCCCACACTTAAAGATTGCACCGTCCTCGGTGCATGCTATGATGTGCGAGTGGACGGGTTGCTTCAACTGACGCTTTTCTCATCAAGGAATGTGCGTAGGAACTTGTGCATCTTTCCAATGCAAACGTCTTCCGGTTCTCGTCCTGGTGGCCATCCTGAAAGAAAAAGGGAAGGAAAGTAACCCAAAGCAAAGATAGAAAACAAATAAAACATGGGTTGGTTAATGCCAAAAATGAGGGTCTCAATTACATGGTAGCTACAACATGTAAGTGAGAGAACAGTAGAAGTACATGGCAAATCAAGAGCGTAAAAATTTGCAACAATAGGAAAGAGAGTGTGGGTAAGGAGAGATAATATAAATTCATGTCAATGTAAAAGTAACACAGGTATAAAAGATTGGCATTGATTTAAATAATATTACCTAACCAGAATAAAACAAGTCACTAAGTATCCAAAATAATTCAAGAGAAGATGCAACAGTGAAATAAGAAAATTCTAACACCAAAGGAAAAATAATTAATTTAGAAAGAAAAATAAAAATATGCACAAAATTAAAATGTAATGAATGAAATATGTAAATAAATTAAGTAAAATAAAATGAAAGATAAGAAGAATGAGAAGTGAAAGAAATAAAGTAAGAAAGAAAGAAGAAAAGATAGAAGAAATTAGGATTAGAAAAGATAAGAAAAATAAGGATTTGGAGAAGAAAAGATAAGATAGTTTGGCTGATCTGGATATTCTGTGCGCCGCATGTGACGCGGACGCATGGGTGATGACAAGTCATCTTAGCCTATTTTAACTAGCCTTTTTCTTTTGTTTTTAATTGAATTATGCACTTTCTTGAGCCATAAGCAAGCCAATTGGGTAGATTTTCATGTTTCCTTTGATTTAATCAACCATGTATGAATTCATGCTATTTCATGAGGTTTTAAGCTAAAATTGTCACATATTATGAAAGAATGAATATCTCATGATTTTGAGCATAGCTTTGATGTGTTTGGTTGATTAATGATAGGTGAAGAAAGCTTGGAGAAAGGTTGAAGCAAAGAGGAATGACTAAGAGTGAAGAGAGGAATAAGTGAAATTGAACCTGGAGGCATGAAGTTAGCCCCAACGTTAGCCCCCTAACTTGGAGGCTAACGTTGGGCATAAAGATTACTCCCTGGGCTCCCCACGTTTGAGCCAACGTTAGCCCCCTAACTTGGAGGCTAACGTTGGCATATGAAGACATAAGGGAGAGGGGCCAACGTTTGCGCCAACGTTAGCCCCCTAACTTGGAGGCTAACGTTGGCGCCACACACCACAAGGCATACAAGGGGTATACTTCCAACAAGAATAACTTGAGCTACAGAGCTCAAAATGAGGTGATTCAAGAAGCATTGGAAAGTAGGAATCAAGAGCTTTCCAAGAATATATGGCACTGCATGGTGGACACTAAAATTGAGGGAGAAAACTGCCCCACAATGTGCATAAACGAACATGGTGGCAACCTGCAGTGAGGCCAACTGACCTCTGCACCTTCAACGGAGAATAACTCGAGCTGTAGAGCTTCAAATAATGTGCTCCCAACGGCATTGGAAAGTAGACATCCAGGGCTTTCCAACAATGTATAATAGTATGGGGTGGACAATACGTTTGAGCCTCCAGAACTGGCGTTTTCGCCAACGTTTGAGGCAAATGTTACCTCAAACGCTGCACACCAAAGCCAGCGACCATGCCCTCTTCAAATGATCATAACTTGAGTTGTAGATGTCCAATTGAAGTGATTCCAAGTGGGTTAGAAAGCTGACATTCAGAGCTTTCCAACCATATATGATAGTCTATATTGGGCATAAAATTGGCAACATGACAAGAGGACAAAGTTGGCGCCATAAATGTGCATAAGGGGTGCCAACGTTAGTTGCTTTCTGTTTTGATTTTTCAAGTGATTTTCCAAATCTGTTGAACCTGCTACATCTTTTACTTCTCTGTTTGATTGCTATTTACACTTCCTTGTTTGCTTTCTTTAATTTCTCTACACCCAATTCCCTTTACATTTGATGCAATTTACTTTTCTTGTCATTTAAGATTTTGCCAATTTACTTTTCTTGCAATTTAAGTTTCAATGCAATTTACTTTCTGCAACGTTAAATTCATTGTCCTTTACTTCCTGTTGGTTACAATTTCACACAATTCACATCAATGTCAGCTTGACTAAACTAATCACCCACTAAAATTGCTTGATCCATCAATCCCTGTGGGATCGACCTCACTCCCGTGAGTTTTTATTACTTGATGCGACCCGGTGCACTTGCCAGTTAGATTTGTGTGTTTTGGGAGAAATTTATTTTTCACCAAAATATCTCATCAATGGGTGACGCGGTCGCGTGGTGCGCGATAAGGTCAGGTGACGCGGACGCGTGGGTCACGCGATCGCGTGACCTGATTTGTGCGATTGGCCCGAGTGCAGCCTCGCGGTCGCACAACTCTCTGTTCGAAACTTGGTATTGCCAAAATCCAGGGTGACGCGGTTGCGTGGTCGACGCGATCGCGTGAGTGGCCATCATGGAGATATGATGCGGACGCGTGAGCCATGCGTCTATGTGCGATCAGCACCAGTCCAGCACCACTCTAGCACAACTTTCGGTCGTGCACCCTTGTTACGTCGAAATCCAGGTCACGCGGCCCCGTGGGCACCCGGTCGCGTGGGAGGCCATTATTCCCATTCGACACGAACGCGTCAGCAACGCGGTCACGTGGAATGATTTGTGTCATTGGCACGCCTCCAGCCACGCTTCTGCATGACTCTCTGTTCGTTTTAATTGTGTCTCCCAACTCCTGCGACGCAGACGCGTCAATGATGCGGTCGCGTCGCGGGAAACATTTTTTTTTATCTGAAATAAAAAATGCAGAATGCAGTGTTTAATATGAATGTGATGCAAAACTCCAGGTTCAAAATAATAAAATAAAATAAAACTCTAAACAAATAAAACTAAATAAAAATGAAAAAGGAACGATCATACCATGGTGGGTTGTCTCCCACCTAGCACTTCTAGTTAAAGTCCTTAAGTTGGACATTTGATGAGCTTCCTATTATAGTGGTTTATGCTTGAACTCATCCAGGAATCTCCACCAATGTTTGTATCTCCAGTAACCTCCGGGGTCCCAAACTAGGCATGTAAAGCCCTTAAGAAGCTTCAAATAGATTCTTAGGCTCCCGGGGTGACAAATGTCAGAGCAGATTCCAGGATCCCAAATCTTGCTTTTACATCCATTTTTGTCGGGATCTGTATTTTTCCAGCTGGGTGATAAGTAATTTGAATTCTCACTGCAGCTACCAAACAGCTTCCTAGACCCATTTAATTGAGCTTTACACCAACCTTTGCGTTTAAACTTAAAGCTTCCAACCATAATGAACCTTGTAGGACAATTCTTACCACTGATCATCTTCCTCTTACTCTTAATGCCACAAAGAGCTCTAAGTTGACCATCCGTCTCCAGTAGCCCATATTCAAGTGGGATTAGAAAGCTAAGGGATATGAATTTTACCCACTTGAATGTTGTGAAGGATGATGGCAACTTAGGGGGAGGGGTCTCCAATAACTTTGGCAAGGTAATTTCAAGCTTCACTCCCTTGTGCTCTTTGACAACTTCCACCTTTTTGCAAACTTCTTTAATTTCAACCTCTTCCTCTTGGTAGCTTTCTTCCAATTCAATCTCTTCTTCATTACTTACCAAGGGCATGGGAGGTTGTGCTTCTTCTTTTTGAATCTCCATCTCTTGATCGACCTCTTCCAAGTCTTCAACCATGATACGCCTTGGAAGTTGTACACCCTCCTCAGCATCAATTTCAATCGCCTTGGAAGGAGGTTCTATAACTGGACTTTCCCATGGAGGTTCAGCATCTCCTAAGTCTTCAACCACTTTTTCCTCTGCAACTATTATGGCTTCCTCCACTTGTTTCAATACAAAGCCATGTTCCTCATTGTCCACCGAAGTTTCTAGTGTCTCCTTCATACTTTGCTCTTCTTTTGATTCTCCACATGTAGCCATGGGAGTTCTTTGAGTGCTCAGATATTGGGAAGCTATTATATTTACAAACTCGCCTAAGGCGGCCACGAAATTTAGCACACTCTTATTCATCCTTTCTTGCCTTTGAAGAATAACACAAAGTCTGTCATCCATTGGAGGTTGGGGTGGATATGAGGATTCATTGGTTGGGAGAGAGGATTCATAATAGGAAGGTGGTTCATCTTGATAATGATATGGAGATGGTGAATATTGAGGTGGTGGTTCTTGGGAGTAATTGGGTTGGAATTGGGGTGGTTCTATATATGGTTCATATGGTTCATAAGGTGGTTGGTATGGTGGATATGAGTTAGGGTCATATGGAGGTGATTGGCGAAAAGGGGCTTGTGAGTATGGTGGTCCAAAGTCATGTTGAGGAGAGGGTTTATAGGCATATGGTGGTGGTTGTTGATAGTCCATTGGAGGTGGTTGTTGCCATGAGGGTTGATCAAATCCTTGTGGCTCTCCCATCTTTGATTGTTCCAACCTTGATGCCTGTTCTCATTGTAATTTCCTCTTCCTGCAACATAATTGTAACCAGACTCATAGCCAAAGGGGTGAGAGTTCATAGTAGCAAATTAAAAACGAAAATAAAAATAAATTTTAAATTAAAAGGTTATTTAAATTTTGAATTTGAAAATTAAATTTTGAAATTTGAAATTTGAAATTTTTGAAATTTGAATTTTAAATTTTTTGAAATTTGAATTTTGAAACTTGAAATTTGAAATTTGAAAATTTTTAAATTTGAGTTTTGAAAATTTTTAAATTTGAATTTTGAAATTTGATTTTTGAAATAAGATAAGATAAGATAAAAAAATTTTAAAATCAAAATCTGAATTTTTTTTATGGAAATTTTGAAAATTCAATAAAAATAAAGAGAAAATATATTTTTTAATTAAATGAGGAAAGAGAAAAACAATAAAATGACACCAAACTTAAAATTTTTATATCAAATGAAGAAAACAACTAAGAACAACTTGAAGGTCAAGATGAACACGAAGAACAACTTGAAGATCAAGATGAACACCAAGAACAAATTTTTTTTTGAAAAATTTTTAATAACTAAATAAAAACCAATAACCTCTTAATTTATGAAAAAGCAAAAATAAAAACAAAAATAAAAACAAATAAACAAGCAAAAAGCAAATATTTACAATAACCAATAATAAGGCACACGTTTGCAATTCCCCGGCAACGGCGCCATTTTGATGAGAGAACTTTTGCGTGGTCTAGAAATTTGTGGATAAATCCTCGTTGCAAGTATAGCTTCTAAACCAACAAAAGTCCTTTCATACAAACGTTTTTGTTGTCACAAGTAACAAACCCCTATTAAAATTTATAACCGAGTATTTAAACCTCGGGTCGTCTTCTCAAGGAATTGCAGGGAGGTATGTTCTTATTATTGGTTATGAGTCTTGTAAATTAGGGGTTTTAGAAAGTAGGGAAGCAGTATGTTGAATGATAAGAAAAATAAAATGATAATAATAAAATAAACTCTTGGCAAGGTATGAAAATCAGAATTCCTATCCTAGTTATCCTTATCAATTGTGATGAGAATTGGATTTTTCTCCCACTTTGTTAACCTCTAACTATGAAGGTAAGTTAAGTGGATGAATTAATTTTGATTCCTCAGGTCCTAGTCTTTCCTTGGGAAAGGTTAGAGTTATTGGAACTTGAATTAATGAAATGAAGAAATTCAATTTTCAATCAACAATGACTTTGATAACTCAAGTGTCTCCAATGACTCAACCAAAGCCAAAAGGGAAAAAAGTCTACTTGAATGAAAATAATTTGGATAAACAAAGAGCATTAATAAATTAAAGAGAGCAATCATAAGTCTGAAAATACCTCAATTAGCACTAATACAGATATCAAATGTAACTTGGAAGAGTTCATAAATTAAATTAGGAAAATAAATAAAAAGAACATTGAACCTGGGATTGAGAGTCACTCCTAAAACTAAGAGAAATTCTAAATCCTAATCCTAAGAAAGAGGAGAGAATCTCTCTCTCTAAAAACTACATCTACTCCTAAAATTGTGAATATGAAAGCCTTTTTTTTTGAATGGATGCAATCCCTCTACTTTATAGCCTCTAATCTATGTTTTTTGGGCCGAGAACTGGGTCAGAAACAGCCCAGAATTCGCTGGTTGCGAATTCAAACACGCTGATTTTCGTCACTGCGACGCGTCCGCATGGAGCACGTGATCGCGTCACCTAGCGTCAGGGTAACTATGACATATTATATATCAAATCGAAGCCCCGGACGTTAGCTTTCCAACGCAACTAGAACCGCATCGTTTGGACCTCTGTAGCTCAAGTTACGACTGTTTGAATGCGAAGAGGTCAGGATGACAGCTTTGCAGTTCCTTCAACTTCTTGTATTCCTTCCACTTTTGCATGCTTCTTTTCCATCCTCCAAGTCATTCCTGCCCTATAATCTCTGAAAGCACTTTACACACATATCAAGGCATCTAATGGTAATAAGAGAGGATTAATAATAAGTAAATATAAGATCAAAGAAGCATGTTTTCAATCATAGCACAAAATCAGGAAGGAGAATGTAAACTCATGCAAATAGTATGAATAAGTGGGTAAAGAGTTGATAAAATCCATTCAATTGAGCACCAGATAAACCATAAAATAGTAGTTTATCACCAACCATGAACATTAATTTGCTACTCTTCTTACCTTAGATTGTCAAAACTTATTGCATGATTCTTTATTTGCTTGAGGACAAGCAAAGTTTAAGTTTGGTGTTGTGATGCATGGGCATCATGTTGTGTTTTTCTATGCTTTTTCACACAATAAATTAATGTTTAGAGCTTAATTATGGAATGTTTTTTGTGCTTAAGTCATATATTGCTTTGATCTCTTTGAATTGATGTGTTTTGTAGAAAATGGTAGAGAAAGAAGCAAAAAGTACAAAATAAGCTCAAAAGCAAAAAGGGAGCAGAGCTTTGAAGTTGTTGAAGTGATGAAGTAGAGAGCCGTGGAGCAAGAAGGAAGTCACGAAGGGCATTGCCAACTCCACTCCACATTGCCAACGCCAAGGAAGGTCACCCATGGAGTAAAGAAGCCTTGGCAAGGAGGACAAAAGCTCAAGCACGTTGCCAACCTTGGAGTGCATTGGCGTGTTTGGCAACAACGCCAGGCAGCAAGCATGGAGCCATGAGGAAGGCTCGAGCACGTTGTCAACTCCAGGATACATAGGCGTGTTCAATTGCAACGCATCATACAAGCAAGCTAGGCAACCTTGGGAATGAAGAGCACGTTGCTAACTTGGGAATGCATTGGCTTGCTCATCAACAACGCAACAATGCTTGGAGCTAGGAAGCATAAGTCAGCACGTTGGCAACTTAAAAGAACAAAGGAGTGTTTGCCAAAAACGTTGGTGAGCTGGACAGCCTGACCTTACCTCCTTCAATGGAGTATATCTTGAGCTACAAAGCTCTAAATGAGGTGATTCCAACGGCATTTGAAAGTAGACATCTAGAGCTTTCGAATGATATATAATAGTATGGGTTTGACATTCGTTTGAAGCTTCAAAAGCTGGCTTCATTTGGAGCCTCAGAAACTGAACACGTTGCCAACTTGGAAGAACAAAGTCGTGTTCACCAAAAAACGTGTGCGATTTTGGCAGGCTGACCATGTCCTCTTCAATGGAGCATAACTTGAGCTACAAAGATCTAATTTGAGTGCTTTCAGTTGCGTTGGAAAGCTGACATTCAGAGATTTCCAACCATATATAATAGTCTATAGTGGAGTACAAAATTGAAGCCAAACCATAAGCAACTTTAAGCCCCAAAAAACAAGAACAAGGAGTTGACATCTAAGGATGCATGAATGAGCCTAGAGGGGCTCGAACACGTTGCCAAGCCAAAGGGGAGAAGGCGTTTCATCAACAACACCAATGGGGCCAAGAATTTGGGCCAAGGAAGGGCACTAACACGTTGCCAACTTGGAGAGAACTGGCGTGTTTGATGAAAACGCCCACAACCATGGCAACTTGACCTTACCTTCTTCAATGGAGCATAACTTGAGCTAGGAATATTTAATTGAAATGATCCCGAGTGCATTAGAACGAATACATTCTGAGCTTTCCAATGATGTATGATAGTCCATATTGAAGCAGAAGATTGAACCTCAAATTTTAGGCAACATTAAGCATGAAAAGTGGAGCCAAGAAGAAGAAAATCCAAGTTGTTGGCGATAACTTGGGCTGGCAACGCCCATCACCAAACCTCAGCCCAGGGGGAGACTAACACACACGTTGCCAACTTGCAATAACACTAGCGTGTTTGCCAGTAACGCCCGTTCACTGGGCCAGAATTGATGTGAACAAGCTCTGCTTTCTCTGTTTTCCTTAAAGGCCAGCAACTCCACTCATGAGCTAGCTAATCCAACAAGAACAAAGCCCATAAATCTCAACCAATCAAGGCCACAAGAATCATCTAGAATAGTTAATTTTTATTTTG
The DNA here is from genome assembly GCF_000816755.2 of Arachis ipaensis. Classification (NCBI taxonomy): domain Eukaryota; kingdom Viridiplantae; phylum Streptophyta; class Magnoliopsida; order Fabales; family Fabaceae; genus Arachis; species Arachis ipaensis. The sequence goes on along the minus strand of NC_029785.2, from coordinate 65,316,619 downwards.
TTTGTAATTTACTTTTAATTTCATTTCAATTTGTAATTTAGGAAAGCCTATATAAAGGCCATAGTTTCATAGAATTAAGGAGCACGGGAGGAGATCACACACACACACTTCATTGGCACACTCTACTGGGGGTGGGTCTTCGGACCCCTCCTCTCATACACTCTTCTTCCCTTTCTCTTTTCTTCTTCCTTAGTAGTAATTTAGTTTAATTTGTAATTCTCATTTATGAATTCTTTAATTTTCAGTTTTGAATTCTTAATCTTCATCTTTCATTTTCTGCATTTTAACTTCATGCAATTTGATTTTTATTTGAGAGCAATGATCACTTAATTCCCTCTACATTCGGGAAAGGAGCTCTGTTTCAATTTTGATTGAATTAATGTTTATCTCTTCTTCTCTTCTTCATTCTAATTTCATACTTGGATATCTTTTAGAATCCTTGCTAGAGAGTTTTGTTCTTCAAAGATCCTTAGATCTATTAGAATCCTATTGTGAACCTTGAGAGAGGGAACATAGGATTCAGTTTGAATTCTCTTGGCATAATGAAGTTTATTCTTGATTTAGAGTTGGTACGTGACATATAACTACTCTAATATTGGGGTCTTTGGATTTATGTAGTATGAGATTAGAAATCATGTTTATTTATCTAAGAGAGAGTCTTTGTGCTTCATAGATCCAATTACTATCGAGAGGGGGATTGGATCTACTTGAATTACATGTGAGCCTTGAGAAAGGGATCATGAAATTCAGTTTGAGGCTCTTCTCTTATAATCCTCTTGATCAATACATTCTTAGTTGGTATGTGAGATGTAACCACTTTGAATTGAGGTCTTGAGGGTTGTGTGGTCTTTGGATTAGAAATTGAACTTCATCTCTTCTCATGAGCAATTAGATCACGAGAGTGGTAATTGATTGTGGTGAGAAAAATTGAGTCACCAAGAGATTGGGACCCAATTATTTACAATCTGCCATGGATCTATCTTACATGATTGAGAAGGAGTGAGACTCATTGATTCAAGAGAAATCAACATCTCTAATCCCTTATGTCTTCCATCTTTACTTTCAGTTATTTACTTTCTTGCAAATTTAGTTCCTTGTACTTTACCTTCCTGCATTTTATTTCCCATGCACTTTACTTTGATGTTCTTTACTTTCGTGCAATTTTACTTTCCAGCCATTTATATTCTTGCCATTTACTTTTCTTGCACTTTATTGCTTTCTTTTAATTTCTAGTCATTTATATTTTCTGTTGCTTATCACTCCAAAATGATTGTCTAACTAGAATAATCAATTGACTATTGATTGCTTAATCCTTTAATCCTCGTGGGATCGACCTCACTCTAAGTGAGTTTTATTACTTGATGCGACCCGGTATACTTGCCGGTAGTTAATATGTGAAAATGAAATTTTTATTTTTACGTATCAAGTTTTCCATGTATACATGCATTTATATGATTGAGGCCATCATTTTATTTAGCTCACTTACCCAAATATCCTACCTTTCATCAACCATTGTTAGCCAATTTTGAGCCTATTTAATCTCTTTTGTTCTTAATTTTAGCACATCACTACCCCTAAGTGAAAAACAATAAATGTCCTTAATTTGGATCTTTGATTAGCTTAGGCTAGTGAGGGTGTGTATTATTTGGGTATAGGAAACTTGGGACATTGGTTGAGAGGAAAGTGTGTTTTTGTATTTTTGTTAAAAATCATGAGATTGGGTACATGCTTATGCATTAAATATGTAAAACCATATGCATTGATACGTTTGTATATACTTTAAAAAAATGAAAAAAAAACACACACACACACACACACACACATATATATATATAAAAAAAAAAAATAGAAAAAAAAAAAAAAGAAAAAGAAAAAAAAAGGGAAGCAAAAAAAGAGAAAAAGAAATAAAAAGGGAAGCAATTGTTTGTAGCATTAGCATCATGTAGGTTAGTTTCTAGAGAGAGAATTTCCCTCTTCTCTCTAGAATTAGGTTAGGTTAATCCATCTTAGATCTAGGCTTAATTTCATATTCTCATCTTACTTCCTTTACAATTTCTTGTTCTACTACTCTATTCTTCTTAGTTCTCTTGTTAATTTTACTTTTATGTCTCTTTTATGTTTATGAATTCTCATGTTGAATTTGTTTACATTTAATGAAATTTAATATTTGATGTTCTTTTATTGATGATTTGAGTTGTTGATTTATTTTTCTTGTAATTGGTAGTTGGTAGTTTTATTATCCTTGCATTTTTACCATGCTTTCCATTTGTACCCACCAAGTGTTTGACAAAATGCTTGGTTGGTCTCTAGAGTAGATTTTGAGCATTCTTGGGTTAGGAAGAGTAATTGGACAATCTTGAGTCATTAATACCCAATTTACATTGGTGATCTAGAGTTGTTAGTTAATATCATTTTCAATGACGCTAATCTTTTGCTAATTCAATTAGTGAGTTGATTAGGATGTTTGATTTGAGATTAACTAGTCTTGTTTGACTTTCTCTCATGGAAGATAACTTACACCTTCTTCCAATGTTGGGGATGACGAAATGAGATAGATTCTTGTTATTATTGTGATATGATTGATTAGTCTTGTTTGACTTTCTCTCATGGAAGATAACTTACACCTTCTTCCATTTGTTGGAGTTGACTAAATAAGATGAATTAATCATTGTATGACTAGGATAGAAAGCCTATGATCTCAACTCTTGACATGGATGTCTCTCTTTATTAATTGCCTTCTTTAGTTACTCGCTTGATTTACTTTTCTTGTCATTTAATTTCTTGCCCTCTTACCAATCAAAACCCCCTTGCATTTTCATAGCCAATAATTGAGCATTTCATTGCAATTCCTTGTGAGACGACCCGGAGTCTAAATACTTCAGTTATAAATTCATTGGGGTTTGCACTTGTGACAAAACCATATTTTAATTTGATGTGAGGATTGACTATTGGTTTGGACTATACTAACAACGGAATTATTTTGTAGAATTCTGAACCGGTATAAATCCTTGTATCAATGACCAAGGAACGAATGGACTTCCCTCACGGAGGAGGGGTAAGCCAATCTAGAAATTACATCTACCTTTGCTGGATCTACAGAAATACCAGTATTAGAAACAAAATGTCCTAGTACAATACCCTGTTTTACCATAAAGTGACATTTTTCAAAATTTAATACAAGGTTTAAACTAACACACCTGTCTAATATTCTAGCTAAACCATCCAAGCAAAGGCTGAATGAATCACCATAAATGCTAAAGTCATCGATGAAAACTTTCATACAGTTCTCAATAAGATCTGAGAAGATACTCATCATGCACCTTTGGAAAGTAGCTGGTGCATACACAAGCCAAAAGGCATCCTCTTGTATGCATACATTCCAAAGGGACATGTAAAAGTAGTCTTCTCCTGATATTCAGGAGCTTTATGAATTTGAAAATAGCCTGTATAACCATCTAAAAAGCAGTAATGTGATTTACCTGACAGGCAATCAAGCATCTGATCAATAAATGGCAAGGGGTAATGATCCTTGCGAGTAGCTTGGTTGAGGTGCCTGTAATCAATGCAAACTCTCTAGGAATTCTGCACTCTAGTTGCTATGAGCTCTCCATGCTCATTCTTCACTGTTGTGACTCCAGACTTCTTGGGCACCACTTGTACTGAGCTAACCCATTCGCTATCTGAGATGGGGTAGATAATATCAGCTTCAAGCAGTCTGGTCACTTTTTTCTTGATAACTTCTAAGATGGTGGGGTTCAGTCTTCTTTGAGGTTGACGAACAGGCCTTGCTCCCTCTTCTAAAAATATCCTGTGCTCACAAACTTGAGGGCTGATGCCTACTATATCCGCCAAGCTCCACCCAATTGCTTTCTTGTGTCTTCTCAGCACTCTAAGCAACTGCTCCTTCTGTTGGGATGTGAGTTCCCTTGGAATGATAACTGGGAGCTTCTGATTATCCTCAAGGTAAGCATACTTGAGGTGGGGTGGAAGGGGCTTCAACTCCATTTTCTGCTCATGGCTAGGCACTGGATCATTGATGAGCGGATATTTTATACGCTTTTTGGGGTTAATTTCATATAGTTTTGAGTATGTTTTAGTTAGTTTTTAGTTTATTTCCATTAGTTGGGGATTGTTCGTGTTTGGATAACTAACGGTTTATTTTGTTGCTTAGATTAGGAAAAATTTCTCTTTTTTTTTGGTTTAGAGTCTTTTATTATTTATCCCTTGTTAAAACACTTTAAATTTATAGCTCAGTTAGTTAGAACGTGGTGTTTATGTTCATGGTAATTGGCTATCATATTTTTTAAAATCTTTTTCAAAAATATTTTCTCTATTAAATTTTGTGCCAAACTTTAAGTTTGGTGTTTTCTTGTTGATTTCCCTTTGGTTTTCGAAAATTTTGGTGGTTTTCTAAAAATTTTAAGTTTGGTGTTCCTTGGTGTTTTCCCTCCAAAACTTTCAAAAACAAGGAGCATTAGATCTAAAAATTTTAAATCTTGTGCTATCTTATTGTTTTTCTCTCTCCTCACTAAATTCAAAATTATCTTTTTTCTCCATTTTTAAAACAAATTTTTGAAAATTATATATAAAAAAAAATTTAAAATCTTTTCCAAATCATATCTTTTTGAAAATCTCCTAACCACTTTCTCTCTCCTTACTTTTTCGAAAATCATAATTTTTGTTATTTTTATTTTTGGTTAAGTTGTCCTCTTTCTATAAAATAAAATAAATAAAAAGGTAAATCAATCCAAGTTATATCCCTTTATCCATCATGGACATAAGTGGAAATGAACAGTCCAGAAGGACTCTGGGGTCATATTCTAACCCCTCTACTGCTTCATATGGGAGTAGCATCTGCATACCCTCCATTGGAGTTAGTAGCTTTGAGTTGAATCCTCAGCTCATTATCATGGTGCAGTAAAGTTGCCAGTATTCCGGTCTTCCACAGGAAGAACCTACAGAGTTTCTAGCACAATTTTTACAAATTGCTGACACAGTACATGATAAGGAAATAGATCAGGATGTCTACAGACTATTACTGTTTCCATTTGCTGTAAAAGATCAAGCTAAAAGGTGGTTAAATAACCAACCTAAGGCCAGCATAAGAACATGGAAACATCTGACAGAAAAATTCCTGAATCAGTATTTCCCTCCAAAAAGGATGACACAGCTAAGGCTGAACATCCAGGGCTTTAAACAAGGAGATAATGAATCTCTTTATGATGCCTGGGAGAGATACAGAGAGATGATACGAAAATGCCCCTCTGAAATGTTTTCAGAGTGGGTTCAGTTAGACATCTTCTACTATGGGCTTGCAGAAGGAGCTCAGATCTCTTTAGATTACTCAGCTGGTGGATCTATCCACATGAGAAAGACAATCGAAGAGGCTCAAGAACGAATATAAAGCCAAGATACCTTATCCTCAAAAACTCCGGAAAGAGGAGTGATGAGCGGATATTTTATACGCTTTTTGGGGTTAATTTCATATAGTTTTGAGTATGTTCTAGTTAGTTTTTAGTCTATTTTCATTAGTTTTTAGGAAAAATTCATATTTCTGGACTTTACAATGAGTTGTGTGTTTTTCTGTAATTTCAGGTATTTTTCTGGCTAAAATTGAGGGAGATGAGCAAAAATCTGATTCAGGCTGAAAAAGGACTGCTGATGCTGTTGGATTCTGACCTCCCTGCACTCAAAGTGGATTTTCTGGAGCTACAGAACTCGAAATGGGTCATTTCTGCACCAGACTGGACATTACCATTTGAACTAATGTGTGATGCCAGTGATCATGCCATTGGTGCAGTATTGGGACAGAGGCATGACAAGTTTCTGCATGTCATTTATTATGCCAGTCGTGTTTTGAATGATGCCCAGAAAAATTACACAACCACAGAAAAAGAATTACTTGCAGTGGTGTACGCCATTGACAAGTTCATATCATACTTAGTAGGATCAAAAGTGATTGTGTATACTGACCATGCTGCTCTTAAATATCTACTCACAAAGCAGGATTCAAAACCCAGGCTCATCAGATGGATATTGCTTCTGCAAGAATTTGATATAGAAATAAGAGACAGAAAAGGGACAGAGAGCCAAGTGGCTGATCATCTGTCCCGGATAGAGCCAGTGGAAGGGACGCCCCTCTCTTCTCTTGAGATCTCTGAGACGTTTCCTGATGAGCATTTATTCGCCATTCAGGAAGCACCATGGTTTGCCAATATTGCAAACTATAAAGCTGCAAGGTTCATACCCAAGGAGTACAACAGGCATATGGTTATGTGGAGCTTCAAGATATTGATTCTGATAAGAAGTTCATTGTCAATGGACAGAGAATCAAGCATTATCTTGAAGGAAACATTGAGCAAGAATGCTCAAGGCTGAAGCTAGATTAAAAGCTCAGCAAGGTCCAGCTAAGGACATTAAAGAAGCGCTTGTTGGGAGGCAAAAATTCATATTTCTGGACTTTACTATGAGTCGTGTGTTTTTCTGTAATTTTAGGTATTTTTCTGGCTGAAATTGAAGGAGCTGAGCAAAAATCTGATTCAGGCTGAAAAAGGACTGCTGATGCTGTTGGATTCTGACCTCCCTGCACTCAAAGTGGATTTTCTGGAGCTACAGAACTCGAAATGGCATGCTTCCAATCCGTGACACTCATCACCATTCTCAACCTATGAACGTGTGCCTAACAACCACCTCCGTTCTACATTAGATTGAATGAGTATCTCTTGGATTCCTTAATCAGAGTCTTCGTGGTATAAGCTAGAATCCATTGGCAGCATTCTTGAGAATCCGAAAAGTCTAAACCTTGTCTGTGGTATTCCGAGTAGGATTCAGGGATTGGATGACTATGACGAGCTTCAAACTCATAAGAGTTGGGCGTAGTGATAGACGCAAAAGGATCAATGGATCCTATTCCAACATGAGTGAGAACCGACAGATGATTAGCCGTGCGGTGACAGCGCACCTGGACCATTTTCATTGAGAGGACGGATGGTAGCCATTGATAACGGTGATCCACCAACATACAGCTTGCCATAGGAGGAACCTTGCGTGCATGAAGAAGAAGAGAGGGGGAAAGCAGAGATTCAGAAGACAAAGCATCTCCAAAACTCCAACATATTCTCCATTACTGCAGAACAAGTATTTATTTCATGCTCTTTTATTTTTTGCAATTCAAACTGATAAATATAATTGATATCCTGACTAAGAGTTACAAGATAACCATAGATTACTTCAAGCCAACAATCTCCGTGGGATTCGACCCTTACTCACGTAAGGTATTACTTGGACGACCCAGTGCACTTGCTGGTTAGTGGTACGAGTTATGAAAAGTGTGAATCACAATTTCGTGCACCAAGTTTTTGGCGCCGTTGCTGGGGATTGTTTGAGTTTGGACAACTGACGGTTTATTTTGTTGCTTAGATTAGGAAAAATTTTTTTTTTTGGTTTAGAGTCTTCTATTATTATTTTTGGTTGAATTTTTTTTGAAAATCCTTATTTTTTCTTTTTAATTATTTTCGAAAATTTTTATAAGCTAAAAATTGAGTTTTTCTGTTTGAGTTTAGTTTCGTATTTTAAGTTTGGTATCAATTGCATGTTTTTATGTTCTTTTAAATTTTCGAATTTGTGTTCTTTGTTCTTTCTTAATCTTCAAGTTATTCTTGTTTATTTTCTTTGTTTGATCTTTAGTTTTTCTTGTTCTGTATCTTTTCTTGTTTTTCTTATGTTTTTTCAAAATATCAATTTTCAAAAAAATCTTTATTTATTAAATACCTTATTAAAACACGTTAAATTTATAGCTCAATTGGCTAGAGCGTTGTACTTATGTTCTTGGTAATTGGCTATCTTCTTTTTAAAAATTTTTCAAAAATAATTTTTCTTTGAATAAATCTTGTGCCAAACTTTTAAGTTTGGTGTTCTCTTGTTGATTTTTCTTTAGTTTTTGAAAATTTCATTTTGGTTTTCTAAAAATTTTAAGTTTGGTGTTCTATCTTCATGTTCTTGTTGTTCTTGTGAGTCTTCAAGGTGTTCTTGAGTCTTCCTTGTGTTTTGATCTTAAAATTTTTAAGTTGTGTGTCTTTTGTGTGTTTTTCTCTATCATCATAAAATTCAAAAATAAAAAAAATATCTTTTCTCTCTATTTTAAATTGAATTTTCGAAAATTGCTTTTAAAATTCAGATTTCTATTTCAAAATCTAAAATCTTTTTCAAAAATCATATCCAAAGTTTTTCAAATCTTCTTAATTAAGTAATTATTTTGGTTTTAAATTTTTTGTTCTTAATTTTCGAACTTCCACAGGAAGAACCTACAGAGTTTCTGGCACAGTTTTTACAAATTACTGACACAGTACATGATAAGGATGTAGATCAGGATGTCTACAGATTATTACTATTTTCATTTGCTGTAAAAGACCAAGCTAAGAGGTGGTTAAATAACCAACCTAAGGCTAGCATAAGGACATGGAAACAGCTATCAGAAAAATTCCTGAATCAATACTTCCCTCCAAAACGAATGACACAGCTAAGGCTGGACATCCAAGGCTTTAAACAAGGAGATAATGAATCTCTTTATGATGCCTGGGAGAGATACAGAGAGATGCTAAGAAAATGCCCCTCTGAAATATTTTCAGAATGGTTGCAGTTAGACATCTTCTATTATGGGCTTGCAAAGAGAGCTCAAATTTCTCTAGATCACTCAGCTGGTGGATCTATACACATGAGAAAGACAATTGAAGAGGCTCAAGAGCTTATTGATACAGTTGCCAGAAATCAGCATCTGTACCTAAATAGTGAATCTTCCATGAAAGAAGAGGCTAAAACAGTAACTGCTGAAATCAGTCCTACAGAACAAATTACTAAATTCAATCAGCAATTAGACTTTCTAACAAAACAGCTGGCCGAATTCAAGGAGATACTACAAGACACAAGAATGGCTAATATAAATATGGAGGTACAGTTGAAGCAAACAGAACAACAGTTATCAAAACAAATAACAAAAGAGTGCCAAGCAGTTTCATTAAGAAGTGGGAAAATATTAAATACCTCACTTCAAGGCAGCAGGAAGCCAAGAAATGAACAAACTGCTATCCAAAATCCCTCAGAGGACAGTAAGAGCCCAGAGAGGAATAACTCTGGCGTTCAAACGCCAGAAACAAGCAAGAAGTTGGTGTCAAACGCCCAATGGAAGCACAGTTCTGGCGTTCAAACGCCAGGAACAAGTAAGGAGTTGGCGTCCAATGCCAATCCAGCTTCTAACTCTGGCATTCAAATGCCAGTGAGGGATCAGACATACACAAGTGCTGATAACAACCCCTCTAAAAAGGCTTCTCCAACCACCTCTGTAGGAAATAAACCTGCAGGAACTAAGGTTGAGAAATATAAAGCCAAGATACCTTATCCTCAAAAACTCCGTCAAGAGGAGCAGGATAAGCAATTTGCTCGCTTTGCAGATTATCTCAGGACTCTTGAAATAAAGATTCCGTTTGCAGAGGCACTTGAGCAAATACCTTCTTATGCCAAGTTCATGAAAGAGATCTTGAGTCATAAGAAGGATTGGAGAGAAACTGAAAGAGTTCTCCTCACTGAAGAATGCAGTGCAGTCATTCTGAAAAGCTTTCCAGAAAAGCTTAAAGATCCCGGGAGCTTTCTGATACCATGCATATTAGAGGGTAATTGCACCAAGACAGCTTTATGTGATCTTGGGGCAATCATCAACCTAATACCTGCATCCACTATCAGAAAGCTTGGTTTAACTGAAGAAGTTAAACCAACTCGAATATGTCTCCAACTTGCTGATGGCTCCATTAAATACCCATCAGGCGTGATTGAGGACATGATTGTCAGGGTTGGGCCATTCGCCTTTCCCACTGACTTTGTAGTGCTGGAAATGGAGGAGCACAAGAGTGCTACTCTCATTCTAGGAAGACCTTTCCTAGCAACTAGACGAACTCTCATTGATGTCCAAAAGGGAGAAGTAACCCTGAGAGTCAATGAGGATGAGTTTAAGTTGAATGCTGTCAAAGCCATGCAGCATCCAGACACACCAAAAGACTGCATGAAAGTTGATCTTATTGACTCTTTGGTAGAGGATGTCAACATGGCTGAGAATCTCGAATCAGAGTTGGAAGACATCTTTAAAGATGTTCAGCCTGATTTGGAGGATTCAGAGGAATCGAAAGAACCTCTGAAACTTCCTCAGGAAGAGGA